>NC_134265.1:258117282-258717282 GCF_031893055.1 Leptodactylus fuscus | reverse complement strand
TCAGTTCAAATTAAAGCGGTTGTCCCATCATAGACACTTATCCATTATGCCCTTAAAGCCTCCTTGTGAATGGAGTGCCTGTGTGCTTGCGTAACTACAGCTCCATTTACCTCTACTGGAGATTACAATCTCGGCAGCCACATAGAAATGAATGGAGTGACGGTCACGCAAGTGCACTGGCCCTCCATTCACAAGGAGGCCTTAGGGGGACTTAATCCTGATTAATGGGGACCTGGCGATCAGGTCCGCAGCAATTGGACCCTTATCCCCTGTCCTTTAGATAGCAGATGTGTCCTTAAAGGGGCAGCCCATTTAACTAAGTTCAGTTTTAAGCTTGTTTTCCATTGCAGAAAGTACCTGCTTTATGCAGCTGGTTGTCACACGTCAGCTTTTTTTGAATAAAATTAGTTTTTTTAACTGAACTTTTTGCAGTGCTCCCTATTTTTCAATCCATCCACTGAGTAAGGACATGTGACCTACTAGTACCACTTTGGCTCACTCACTGCCTAGTCTAAAGCAGGAACTAAAAAAAATTATTTAATACTTGTGAGCCCCATATAGGGATTTTTTTTTTTCCTATCAGTATGTCTTTGTAGAATGGGAGGAAATCCACACATACACAGGGAGAACATACAAACTCCTTGCAGATGTTATTCCTGGCGGGATTTGAACTCCAGGACTCCAGTGCTGCAAGGTTGCAGTGCTAACCACTGAGCCACCGAGTTGCCCCCACTCTACCACATAGATTGTAATCTCTTGCGAGCAGGACCCTCAGTCCCATTCTGTGAATTGAATATTATTCTGTAATATATCTTTTTGTCTGTACTTGAATCTTCCAAGTTGTAAAGTGCTTCGGAATATGTTGGTGCTATATAAATAAAATGTATTATAATTATTATTATTATGTTCTTGTACCATTTTTGCAGTGGCAAAGTGAAAAAATACGGTCAAGGCAAGCTATAGCGATTCTGTACTATGCAGTGACAAAAGGGTTTAAAGAGGACCTTTCATCAGATCGGGCACATGCAGTTCTATATACTGCTGGAAAGCTGACAGTGCGCTGAATTCAGCGCACTATCGGCTTTCCCGATCTGTGCCCGGGGTAAAGCGCTATCGGTCCCGGTACCGTAGGGCTTTACAGTCAGAAGGGCGTTTCTGACACTTAGCCAGGGATGCCCTTCTGCCCAGCAGCGCCTATCGTGCTGTACAGTGGAGCGGGGAGGAACGCCTCCTCCCCTCCTGATAATACTCGTCTATGGACGAGCTGTGTGAGCAGAGGGAGGGGGCGTTCCTCCCCGCTCCACAGTACAGCGTGATAGGCGCCGCGGGGCAGAAGAACATTCCTGGCTAACTGTCAGAAACGCCCTTCTGACACTAAAGCGCTACGGTCCCGGGACCGATAGCGCTTTACACTGGGCACAGATCGGGAAAGCCGATAGTGCGCTGAATTCAGTGCACTGTCAGCTTTCCAGCAGTATATAAAACTGCCTGTGCCCGATCTGATGAAAGGTCCTCTTTAAGGAAACAGGATGTAGCCAAGCATACTTGCGATCTTAAAACATCCTTAAAAGATAAGCAGGCTCACACTGGCCCAACGTGGTACCAGACCTTTTTATGTATAATCAAATTGTGTTAAGATTTTCAAATAAAGTAAAAGTAACAGGGTAGTAGAGCAAAATATCACATAATGGAATAATATCCAAGACACATAAAGCTAAAAGTGCAACAATGTAAAACATGGCTTAAGGACCCAAATATTAGTTTTGAAAGTATCTTGAAGTGCCCTCTGCTATTTTAACATCAGTGGGAGTCTGATAATGGCCTCTATTAACTTACCTATCCTCGCCTCTGCAGCCTTCCACTTCTTCAGCCTCCAGAAGGCTCCTGTGTGCCACATATTATGTCATCACAACATGATGTGCAGCTCACAGGGCCCATTAAAGGCTGAAGGTGGAAGCAGAGGAGGCTGTGTGCAGGAGTGGCGATTGGTAAATGAATGCAGGCAGTTGTCCCTGGTTCTACTGATTCAGTTGTTAAAAAGACAATGGGATTGCAGAACTGGGGAGAAGTGGAGCTGTACCCACTTCTGCTAAATCCTAACAGAATAGCTGAGTTCCTGTATGTAGTAGGACAGCTGCTTATTTCATGTCACATTACTGTACAGTGCCTGGTGTAAAGACAAGAGATGCATATGTGACACATTCACAGGAATTCACAAAGTTCTTTCTGTCAATTCATTCTATTTGTAAATTAGTGCATTTGTTTTACTACTTTAGACCAGGTCCCACGTGGCGTAAATTCTGCAGTTTGGCCATAGCAGAAACGCCGCAGAAAAATCTGCAGCATTTTCCAGTCTTTTCAAAGTCTAGCGAATCCCATCTACACATTGCGGAAAATTACGTGCAGTAGACATGCTGCGATTTCCAAAACTGTTGCGTTTTTTGAAATTGCAGCATGTCAATTATACTGTACCTAGAGAAACAACAGCAGTTTCCATATAGGTATAATAGAAGCAGAAAATCTGCAGAGGAAACCTGTGTAGACTTTCTATGAAAAGCACTGCAGTGCTTTATCCCACCTAGTTTTTTTGCTGCTGCCCACTAAGGCTTCACATTGTGGAAACGCAGTTTTTTTAATGCAGATTTTGCTGTGGTTTTTTGAGCGAAGCCAAGAATGGCTATGAAAGGAATGGGAAAGCTCTGGTTTTTTTTCCACAACATGAGGCCTTAGGCCCCTTTCCCACAGAGTAACGCGCCGCTCATTCTGACACGTAAACACGTGTCAGTGTGAGTGCTTCAAAACAGAATCCCATTGACTTCAATGGGTTCTGTTTAACTCGCGTAACACATTGAAATCAATGGGTTAAAAAGCCTCCCATTGATTTCAATGTGTAGCGCGCATAAGACAGAACCCATTGAAGTCAATGGGATTCTGTTTTGAAGCGCTGACTCTGACACGTGTCAGAATGAACGGCACATTACTCCGTGGGAACGGGGCCTTAGGCTAACGCTCTTTGTAGCGAGCTGCGACAAAAAAAAAAAAAATGCTGTGGAAAAGGCCATGTTTTTTTCCTCAGTGTTTTTCTCTGCAGACTTTCTGCCATAGTACACTTATACAGAAAACGCCAGCATTTCTGTAAGTATAATTGACAAATGCAAGAGTTTTTTTAAAATGCTGCTTTTCCACTGCAGATTTTTTTCTGCAATGCGTGGATGGAATCTTGTTCAGGCACGGTTCACATCTGCATTCAGGTAATTTCATTTACTTATCCGCATGAAAAATGTGGAGAGAAAAGTCCTGCATCGCTTTCCTCTCTGGATATTTCGTGCAGAAACTGAGTGGAAACCACACGGACCCCATTATAGTCTATGAGGTCCGCGGATTTCTTTAGGTAACCGCTTTTTTATGCGGATAGATTTCCGTTCAGGGGGTCCCCAAGCGGACTCCTCGAACAGAAATCCGAATGCAGATGTGAATTGGGCATTACAGGTACTGTGAAAGGCAGCAGTTTTTGCTACCTAAAATTCTATTGGTGTGTAATTATGTGCACAATAATACAATGGAGAACAGCATTTGACCCATTGGCTGATATTTGCATTCTTACAAAGTCCATGACAAAGCATAACACAAGGTAGTACTCCCTATGTAAACAGTGCTTGCTCATGGATGCAGATGGCCTCCACTTGGTGTTTTAAACAGATGTAAAAAATCACTTCGTCATTAATTTGTCTGACTTCCATAAAAGGAGGTTGTTTCTTTTTTGTTCTTTTCTGTCTCAGTAACACTGGCTACAGACTAGGCATGTTTTAGCTCTGAGTCATTGCAGGAGCAGCGCTGTATTAGGTATAGCTATCACTAGAACACAGGAAAATCAACTAAGCCCAAACACATGGCGATTATGGAATGTGACCTAACAGTCCAAATGGTGGATGCAGGCTTACATACCTATATTTGACATAACTAATGCTTTATTTTTTTTTTAACATAACTTTTATATTCATAATGGGGCAGTCGTATTGTACGTCTGTTTTAATAGAGCCCTGACTGGCGCAGGACACGAGTGATTTTGGAGCCTCTTCATAAATCATGCACATGTCCATGCTATAGAATGGTGATCTACTACAGTTAGGAATCGGCATAGATTTCCATTATAATTCATGCCGGAAAACTAGTGTCAGTTACAATAATAATGTCGGACCAAGTCCCTGTCCTGTCCTGCTCTCCGCCCTGCTTCACCCAAATCCACACAGTGTGGTGAACAAGGTGCAGAATAGGGGTTGTGGTACATGTTTGGCTCATGAAAGGGCCTTGCCCCATACGTGTGCCATAGTATTATCCCTCTAGGCCAGAAAATGGTGTAGAGGGATTGATAAATATCCTACAATATATCTGAAAAATGATGAGTTGTCACCGGTAAATGAATGTCATGAACATCAATTTACAAAAAACAAGTTGATTGTTGTTTTCATGTATATGTGCTGTAAATGCTGTATTGCACTATGACATACATTGCTAGAGGGGGTGTTCAGACTTGAGCCCTGTGTCAGGCCGCCGGGTTTCCGTCCTATTCCCCGGAGAAACTGCATAGGGGACGGCTTCCACTTTGTGTGCCGTAAAAGCTCCCATTGATTTCAATGGGAGCCTGGATCGCATACGCCGCGGTATTTTGCGGCCGTGATTTTGCGGCCGCAAAATAACGCCGTGTATACGATCCAGGCTCCCATTGAAATCAATGGGAGCTTTTACGGCGCTCAATGTCTCACACGCCGTATACGTGCCACATCACGTGGCACGTTACATCGTGTGAACTCCCCCTTAGATGAGTTTGTGAAGATTATTGCAGCTGCAACCACGTGTTAGTGATGAAGTGTGTGCAATAGACTAAGTCTGTGTGTCTAATATCTCTGAGACACAGTTGATATGAGAAGTGATGGTCCAGGAAGATAACATTCGGTTGCTGTGCAAGTAACAGACTTAAAAAGGCTGTCTAGGGATATGATATTGATTCCTGTGGCCTCTTCATTACTTTCCAAGTACAGCATCATACTCGAGTACTGGTCATGCTTCCCCTTAAAAGCAGGTGTCTGAGGACTTGAGTCTGATGCTGGTATTGGTGGTCTATAGGCTAGAGAAGCTTGCCCAATACAGGACTGTAGGTAGTCTGAAGCTTGGATATAACTTTTCTATCATGTGCTTAATGAAAGCAAGTTTGTTGGGGAACAGAAAGTACAGTAGTTGAAGTAGAGTCTCTCATGGATTGAAGAACACATTGTTGATATGAATTATTCTACCTATTTGCTAGGACATAAAAGCTGAAAACCCGTTTTAACCTATTACTTTAGTTATTAGTACTGCAATATGTTAAACTATGTAGCGTTGCAGGAGATTCAGAATATGCTTGAATATTATATTTAGCTTCTCCAGCTTCTTGTCAGCCTGACTACATTTGTGTATGTAAAATGACAATACATGGATTACTCTTTGCTTTTTGCCTTTAATGTGCCGCTAGCAAAATGACTTAAATAATACTAGTCAGTAGGTAAACCTGAGAAGCTTGGCGTTCAACGAATGCTAAGAAATGATGCCCAAAGTCATCCTGAAAAATGCTTTGTTTAAACATATGGCTGGAAATAGAACCGAACAGATGCCAAGCTATACAAAAACACGTGTGTGACCGCTGTATTGTTTTATTCATGGTTTGCAACTTGCCCTTAGACTGAGACCTCAACCAACCCTATCAGTAACAAAGTGCCTTAGTTCTTGTTACATAGGCATTAAATACAGTTCGAGAAATCCTCTTGTGGCTGATAAATATCACTGCCACACTAAAATGCTCCCAGTCTGTTTTAGACACTTTATATAAGTAACATTGGTAGAAACTATAATCATATAAAAAAAGAAAATCCCTCTTGCTTAGCAAACGTTATTATTCCCATATGGTTAGACTCATTTAGAAGCTAAAATTAGCAATGGAAGCTCTTAGTTCTGAAGCCAATGTTATCCCACTCTTTAAAAGTTTCTCTAGAATCTCATGAGTTATGATGCTGTTACAATTCTTCTAGGGAATTGTGGAGTAGTGCTTATCGTAAGTGGATTTTTTCTTTATATTATCCAGAGTCATATGATAAAAAGAGTATTAAAGGTTTATTCCAACCACAGGTTGTGCCATACATGTTCGATGCAGATCCCAGAATGGGGTTTTCCAAACCCCTGTCCTCCCTGGTCATTTGCATGCAGGTGGAGAAAAAATTAATTTGCTATTAAAAAAAAATTAGTTTGATAGTCCATTGTCCTATAAATTTATAACATTTAATAAACTTAGGGACAGATTTATTAAGACTGGCGTTTTGTACACAAGTCTTAATAAAGGCCCGTGAGAGGTGCGAGGTGCGCCTGATTTCAATAGGTTCTTTTCAAAAATCAGGCATATGCACCAGTCAGAAACTTGGGCAAATTTCCTCTATAAATCACGCCTGAAAACTGGTGTGAATTATAATAAATATTTTGGATCCAGTCATCCCCAACCCCACCTCATTGTGCTCACATTCTTGGAAAGGGGCAAGTGAGGCGCCATCCTGTGATAACATCTAGGATTTTCGTGAGGCCTTTCTTGAAGTTGGTAATTAAGAAAAGCATATCATCCACAAAGGCTGAAGAAAAATAGTTGAGGAACCAAAGGTGAGGCCACAGATTTTCAAGCTTTCTCTTACAGCCTCGAGAAATGGTTCCAGTGTTAAGATGAAGAAGGAAGGATACAGTGGAAGACCCTGTTGTGTGCCATTGGTAATGCTAAAGGGCTGAGATAATGTCCCATTTATTTTCAAGCGGGCATACGGCTGAGCATATGATGAGAGTATAACTTCTATAAAGGGTTGTGGGAATACAAATCGTTGTCAAGTGGTAGACATGAATGCCTAATTTACCCTAACAAATGCCCTCTTGGTATCTAAGGCAAGAAGCACTAAGGGAGTTTTGGTGGATTTAGCAAAACACTTGGCGTGGAGAAGTAGGATGGAACCATGCTTCCCTTCTCTGGATCTTACAAAACGGGCTTGCTCTTCATTCATGAGGTTAGGTAAAAGAGATTAAAGGCGTAGGGCCAGCAGTTTCACCCAGTACTTTATGTCTGGATTAAGGAGTGAGATGGGTTGATAGCTATTGCATAATAGGGGGTCATTTTGGTCTTTAGCTATTAGAGCAGCAAAGTGCAAATGGAGCTAATAATAAACGTGGCACACCAACATCTAGTGCACAACAGTATAAGAGCATATACGAGTCAATACTTAAAAACTATATAGACTAACAATTGCAATAGTGAAAATTGCAAAAATAAGAGTTTGTAAACCATTAGACAGCTCTCGACCAAAGGGCACTCTATAGCCCAGCAAAAACAGCATCAGAAAAAGCAAACCAGCTCACAGGAGATTCTACAATCAACAGGGGACCGGTAGGTTTCTGCTGATCTAGGTGAGGGAGTTTCTGCGGGGTAGTTGGAATTCTTCTGGACTGTGGGGACTTAAAGTGCTGTGACCATTTCCATGCATTTTTACTCAGGAGCGGCGGTAACCTGTCCATTGCAAGAGTAGGCATCCAGGACAGTACATCTACAGGAGTGATGTTAAAGGGGCTCTATCATTGAGAAAAGTCATCTAAAAGCTATGCAAGGATGTGCTTATCTAAAAATGACTTTTCCAAATGATAGAGCCCATTTAAGCTGTTCCCATATAATAGCTAATAGAGATGAGCGAGTACTGTTCGGATCAGCCGATCCGAACAGCACGCACGCATTGAAATGAATGGACGTAGCCGGCACGCGGGGGTTAAGTGGCCGGCCGGCATCAAAGCGGAAGTACCAGGTGCTTCCATTCATTTCAATGCGTGCGTGCTGTTCGGATCAGCTGATCCGAACAGTACTCGCTCATCTCTAATAGCTGTCATATAGGGTATGTAAAGTTATACGTCACTCTTTGAACTGGATAGAGAGACCGAAGGGTATAGCCATGTATACAGTATCTTCATTCCTCTCAGGATTTTGAGAAGTGACTTTGAGAGCCTTCTTTTGGCCAGAGTGTAGGGGGCCTAACGTAAGGTAGAAGGCCAGCAATAAAATGGGAGTAGGGGAGGGGCATCTTGGCATAGCTTAGGTCGCAATGTTCAATGTACTCATTCAATAACTTTCTGGGTCTAGTATAGCAGTGAAAACAGCAATGAGGTCTCCTGAAGCATATTTCAGAGAGGACTTTAATTCTAGCATTGCAGCGACAGCTGTGATTCTCTTGGTCTTCCAGTAGCATTAATGTCCTGTCTATGTGTTCCTTCTAGTGAGCCACTTACAAAGCCAGTGCTGCGGAGTGACTAGTGATGTTGGCACAGGCCTCCTCAACAACCTCTTCTCTGTGCCCCAGGTGTTAGAGTTCAATTTTTATATCAGCAAGATCCGATAGCACAGTCTGAATAGTTTGTGCCAATCTTTACACATGAAGGACTTGGAGATACCAGAGGAGATGATATATGAGCCCGAGTCTACTGCTTCATCACAAGCTTTCGTTCCTTTCAGCACCATCTTTGAAGAACTGCCATGGCTGTGCAGGTTCCCTTTCCTCAGAAATTTCTGTAGGTCTGCTCGCTGCCAAGACGTTCTGGGGGGTACAGGGGATCCCAACTACTTCATCCCTTCTGATTTTCACCATGTTTGCAAGGGTAATGTTGGTGTTGAGCTCTCCAGGTGTCTTTGTGACGGAGCTGCAGGCGGTCAGGCTCAGCCCCCCTAAATTACTCTAGTTTTTCTTATTGCTACTACTCTACAAGTCATATGCTGGTGGGCCGTCACATGGATGGAGTTCAGATCAGGTCAGAAACAAAATATACCTTAGTGTTTATCAAAGTATTTGCTCTGTGCAATGCATTTGTACTTCTACTGTATGGCTCTTTCTTGAGTTCTGTTTTAACAATATTTAAGAAGTCTTAAAGTGATGTATCCGTGGGTGATTTACATTGGTTTTCTCACAGTAAAACTAGAAATAATTTCCTTTTAGAACTCTGTCCTAGTGATAATATGAAATGTTAAAATGCATCATCTTAGATATTTCATCTACTTGAGGACTAATGATCTCCATAGGCTTGACATCTCATAAATCTTTGTAACCATAATGAATTTTCCTGTTGATAGTCCTTTAACGGAGATCAACTTATGTAATCTTTGGCCTTTTTACAAGAAAACCTTATTAAGTTGATTACAGATGTATTTCATATGGCTACAAACCGATGATAGCAACGAATCATTGCAAAGAGTCATTTCTGTCGGTAGATTTTATGTTAGTTGGAAAAGCCATCATTTTATCATCAAGCGCGTAGGGACTATATTGTTAATGTATTATGATAACATAGGCTGGATTTTATTGCTGTTTTTCTGATATTCTTGTTTTTTAGTTGCTGGTATTTTTATGACTTTTTTCAGAAAGCAGCATTCTTATAGTGTAGTTTCTGTGACAATTTTTTGAGCAAAAGCCAGAAGTTTATTCAAAAGGAATGGGAATTAAAAAGGGAGTACGGGGGCTGAGGCCCCACCTAGCGAATAGCAACTAAAAAACTAAACACAGCTAAAATGCTTTGTGTTTTTTATGTTGAATTTTATCAGATTTTTTCCTTTTCTTATTAAATCTATAAGGAAAATGCTCAAGACTCTGCTGCTAAAATGAATATGCTGAGTTTTTTTGTTTTGTTTTTAAAAAGCATGTTTTTTTTTCTTTTATAAAAAGCAGCTTTCCCACAGCTCTTTTTTTTCTGCAGTGTGTGCCTGAGATTAATCAAAATCTCAATCTTTTTCATTCTTTTTGCTGATATTGTAAGTCACTGTGTTTTTTTCTCTGCATTTCCGCAACGTAGGGCCATAGAGCTTATTCCACAACAATGACAGACAGGCATGTAATGACGGCTTTTTGACATGTCGTCACTTGGCCATTTTTAAAGCAATGAGAGCGACTGAGTGTATTCACTTGTTAATTTTTTATGGACCGTTATTTCTGTCCAACAAAAAAATGGACATGTTCTATATTTGTCCATTTGGTTGGACACACAGAACAAAATAGTAATAAATGGGTCAGTTTTTACTGGATGCAAAAATGGAGTTGCATCTGTGTGATGGCTGTTAAAAATGGACCAGTGGATTGCATCAGGCATTTGATGCCATCAAAAACAAACGCTCATGTATGGGATACAAAATGGATGCACAACGACCATGAAAATGACTGATTTATCAAAAAAGGTAAAACAGAAATGGAAACGGTCGTGTGAATAAAGTCTTATATACATCCTGTCTGGCTTTGGCTCAAAAAGCTGCATCATAAGCTGCAGTGATTTATTGAAGGGCTCATTCACACAACTGAAAAATGGCCATGTGATGGCCATTTGTGCAATGTCTGTCACACATCTGTTTTGACAACGCATTAAATTCAATGTGTATATGGAAATGTCCGTTTTTTTCATGGTCTGATTTTCAAAAACTGAAATACACTATCTTAGCCCGTGAAAATGGCCATAGATTGTGCTATGTGAATAGATCCATTAAAAACCATGGCTTCTATAATGGCCATTTTATGGTCATTTGGAAAAGAGTCATCGCATGGCCATTAATGTGTCTACTCTCTTCTATATTTCCTCCTGGTTTTGGCTCTAAAAACTGCATTAAAAAATAACAGACAAAGCTTTATGGGGCCAATTTTGCAAACACTGTAAACAGTGTAAACTTCGGATGAAACCTCTTATCACAGTGACCGATGTGAATCTGGTGCCGTATTAGACTGTTTAGTCTACCGCTACACTATTTATTTGTTGTCATTGTACACACCAAAAGAATTTTGGTGCATTTTTAGTCTTTCTCTCGATCACTCTCATTATACAGGAGGCCGGGGTCTGGATAACTAGTGCCCACTTTCTGATTTAAGACTTTGGTCTGCCAGTTGAGTCCCTCTGCTATAACTGGTACCTTGTACTTATTTGTTGTAGAACTTTCTGTGCCTGCTTCATTCTCCAAAATAGAATTTTGAGAAATCCACAAATTTAAGCGAAAACAACCTCATTCAGAGTTTCATTTGCAGAATGTTCTACTTTGTCTATAATATATGACATCACTGGTTGTCAAATGAGAAATAGTTTTGCTATATTTTCCTTAGATATGCGTGCAGCATGTAAAATATTGGGGGACTTTACTTACCCATCTAAGCCAGTTTTCTTTTCATAAATGGTTGTAAATGTGGTACATATTTGACTCATGGCTTGTTCTTGCACCAAAAATATTCCACATTTTTGATTCTGTCCCTTGCTTGCCACCTTTTGCAAAAGTGGGCAGAGTTGGGATGGGGCACTTCAGCCCGATAAATTTACCATAACTCTCACCAGAAACCTGACCCTTTAAAGTACTTTTTTTTTTTTTTAATATCATTCCATTACGATTACATTAACCCCTTTATACCAATGCCCTTCCTCCCTCCCACTATCATCTTAGCACAGACCACAGCATTCTTTCATGCAGTGCTCATAACAAATATAGCATTATATTCTTTTGAACATATAACAATTTTGTTTGTGATGACAGGAGAACGTGAACGACATTGTAAGAAAACTGACACATTGTGTAAAGTTTTGTCACTTTCTTTGGTAACAAAGCCAGTGTGTCCTAATTAGGAAATTGCTCATTTGCTTGTTTTTAAAGCAAAAAAAAAAAATTGAACTGAAACAGAAAAACACTCACCCTTTTACTTTTAGATGATCTGCCATTCCCACTGTTATTGGTACCTAATATGTATGGCCACTAGAGATGAGCGAGTAGTATTCAATTGAGTAGGTTTCCATCGAATGCTACGGTATTCGAAATACTCGTACTCGGACAAATACCACGCAGTAAACGCAGTAAAAATTCGATTCCCCTCCCACCTTCCCTGGCGCTTTTTTTTTACACCAATAACTATGCAGGGGAGGTGGCACAGGAACTTGGACAATGTAGACATTGGAAAAAAAAAATATACAGTAGAGATGAGCGAGTAGTGAAATATTCGAAAATTTGAAATTCGATTCGAGTACACCTCAATATTCGACTATTCGATCAAATACCTACTCGATTGAATACTACTCGCTCACCTCTAATGGCCACCTTTAGGACCTGTACAAGATAAGCAATGTAGATGTTATCTGAGATGAACTTTTCATGCACAGAGACTGGTAACACATGCAAACTTTTACATGCGAGTACTACAATAGCACCTTACTACTTTTTTTTATTGACATATTAGTTGTGTTAGATGTATAATAATCTCATGTACTCATATGAAACTGTGACACTACGAGGGGTTTTGTGGAGCACTAACTTAGGTTAGATTCACACTATCATAGGGCTCTCCAATGTTCTAGTCCGCTGGGGGACACCAACGATTAACAGCCTCTCTGCTAAAACAGCAGTTACCCCTGTACCCTATAAACTATAATGGGGTCTTCTGGTGTCCATCAGTTTTTTGACGGCTTTATACTGAAGATTTTTGTGAAGCTAGCCTTAACTATAAAGACTACAGAAATTAAAGATTAATTACAGATTGAGGATATGCTGCAAATGTCCATTTCTAATGCAAAGGGTTAAAGTAGTTTTCCTGTATCATTTTTATTGGCCTGTTGTTATGCTAGGCTGTCAATATCTGATTTGGGGGGGGGGGGGGGGGGGGAGGGTGACATCTGGCACCCACACTAATCAGCTGATTGGAACTCTGTCAGACTCAGATCTATACAGTCTCCAGAGCTGAAAGCAGAGGGCTTCATTCATTCATTTATTCATCCATCCATTCATTCATCGTACAGTGCAATATTACTGCAGCTCTTCACCATCAATGAAGTGAATGGAAGCTGATCTGTAATAGCGTGGCTTGGCCACTATACAATGTATGGAGCATTCTGCTTCTGACTCTGTACTTTGTATAGTATCAGTCTAAGCAGCAGTCCCAATCAGCTTATCAGTGCAGGTTGGGGCGTCACCCTACACCCCGGAACCTGGCAATCAGATATGGATGACCTAATGAAGGGCTACAAAAAGAAAAAAAGAAATGGAAAATCCCTTTGATCTACTGAAAACCAATGGCAATATCTTCATGAACACATGGATTTTGGCATGAATTTGTAGCAGAGCAGTAGCACGCACAATTGAAAGCTCATCTGAACAAAGTCCAAGTAACATAAATGTCTGTAGAGTGTTTGTTGGAAGAAATAAGCAACTTTTTCCCTTGCTCTTGAGTTATGAAAGTAGAATACAATGGCATATAGTTTAAAATAAGTAGATTTTAACTGTGATCTCTTCTTTTATAGTGTAATATAAATGTACACAGCGATATAGTTCAGTTTTTAGGTTTTGGCAAGGGTGTGTGGTCTTGATGAGAGGTGAATGGTATTTGTGTTATATCTCCATCCACGTAAGAGCCTTATTTAGTTTACATTCTGAACCTCACAGATCTGCCAAGCTTTTTTATTATATGACCTTTATGACCTCGTATGCGTTTTAAACTTCATCCTAGCTCCTTTTATGGCCGCATACTCTTGTGACTGTCACTTTTCTAGCCTACCACCTCACAAAACAAATTTTGACATCCTTTTTATTGTTATATCAGTACCATTTAAACCTATGTATACAACTTAGAGAGTCCTTTTATGGTGGTTGCCATACCAATGTAAAGCAAACACAAGCAGAGATGTTGCCTCAAGTGAATAAAGTGACATTTCTATGTACATTTACTACACTGTTGAGGCACAAGCATCGCCAACAAATGTTTTATCCTTTTTTCTCAGAAAGTAAGAAAAACTGCACTTAAATACAATTGCAGATGTCTAAAAACATATAATGAATACACCATGAATTGGAATGATTATTATTATGCAATGCAAGGAAGAAAGCCTTATTCCACTTACGCAGGATGAAACGGCACATGGCACAACCAGGAAAATAGTGGCACGATTGAAAACCACATGCAAAGCTGGTTCATGTCTTTACCATTTCCATAGGTAAAAATTTCAATTAACACTGAGATTTATTATAACATTGGTGCTGTGGTCTCCCCTCTGTGTAGATTCTGTCAGATTCATTCAACACATGACCTGGGTTGTTGTATAGGGAACATGTGAGTGCTAAATTCAGTCCTGCTTAAAATCTAAATAATGCTTAAAGTGTACCTGTCATGTCATTTGACATTTTAGGATAAGCTGTTATATGTGGATAGTGCTATTTCTGAAAGGGCCTAATCAGGAGGGAGTCTCGCGCCACGAATGCTGCAGCTGAGCCAGCTGTGGAATTTGTGGCTAGAAGGGTCATTTCTCTTCTTTTTTCCGCTACTAGTTAGCAGACAAAAGAAGCGTGCGGCTCCCATTGAAAAGTCAATAGGAGTGGTTTTTGACAGCGGATTTTGAGCCCCACATGTGTGTAAATAGCCTTTAAAAAGGCTATTAAGGCACCGCTAAAGTTACATTAAACTACTCCCCCCCCCCCCCCCGTTTTAAAATGAAACTCTAAAAAAGAATATGTTAAACTTATCTATTGTGCACGGTGGGCGGGCATTCAGGGTCCGACGCCTTCTTCAGACACTCCTCCACTTGCAGCAATGTCTTCAGGTCCCGTCTTCCTCTGGCGCTCGCGAACTGCCATTGATAAAAAATGGCGCGGGTGCATGCGCAGTAGCCAGTAGCCATTTGCTGATAGAGCCCCTTTAACCATTCGTACTATACGTTTATGCAAAGGATATTGGCAATTTAAAGCAATCCAAAGAGGAAGGGACAAGTGTCAAGATATTCATAGTTGCTTAAAGGGAGTCTGTCAGCAGTAATTTGGTTATAAACCTAATCCCAGTACTTTGTAGAGGTGATTCTACAGATTCCAAATATGCCTCTGTTATTCAGCTGTGGAACCTCCTTTTCATGTAAATTGCTGTTTTATTCATATGTAAATTACAGAAAAAGTTTGCCTTAGAATCTAGAGCAGAGACCAAATGCCAGACAAGCTATGGCATACCCAAAAGCGCTTTTCCCCACTTTTTCATATGATTTACATGATAATGGGGCTCCAATCTGATAACAAAAATACTCAAAGTATAACTCTTCAGACTCTCTTATTCTTTAATGGATAACATAGAGAGAGCTATAAAATTAAAATACAGTTGGATAGATAAACTAATGCTGTTAACTTTTAGACAATGCAAAGTTAAAGTAGACAGTCATAAACTGCAATAGATTTTCCAAAGTGTCTGTTGCTGTTTGAAAATCTGGTGATCTTTCAGACTAACTTCACGACACAATTTTGGCAAAAATTCCAGTTCAAAGTTTTGCACCCTCTTCTACAAATCCCGCTCACCTGCTTGGCGGGCACAGCAACTGTTGCCGAAGGTCTTATACACATAGAAAATGACATGTAAAGTATATATTCCACTTTTTATGCAAATTATACCACACTTCTACGGCATATTTATTAGTTTGTCTGCCCCAGTGTATTCAACAATGATAATAATAAAAAATGTTCTTAGAAAGAAAAGCATAAATATAAATGTAAAAAATCTGAATAACAAGCATATTTGGAAACTGTAGAATCACCGCTACATGGTATTGTGATTAGATTTAGAACAAATTTACTGATGAGAGACTCCATTTAACAATCTTGTTACTCTTGCACAAGCTTTTGGACATGTCATTGGAAAAACTAGCTTCTTTATAGGGTTGTGCAGTTATTAAAAATAATACCAAATGCAGATGTGAACCAGGCCTAAACAATAATTCCACTATATTATTTAACATTTAACAACATTGTGCACAATAATCTAAATGATCCAATTCTTTTGTATTCATGACCTATCATCAGGATAATATGATATAATATGAGATTATTCTTTTGCTGGGTATATCTGTGTTTTATATGGAAGCGCCTATAAGTTGACTATGGGGTTCATTTGTTTAAGACGACATTCTAGGAATCTGGTAACATTTTTGTCACTCATTAAATAACAATACAACACTTTCTAACATCAGTATCTGAAGCATTGGTTTCTCGGGCACCCAAATATTAATATCATTATTCACACTTGTGCATTTCTTAAACGTTTTGATTGATAGTTCCGGAATGAAATCATCTTATTGAAATCCGGCATATGTATAGTTGGCACAGTTGGTTTAGTCTCCGTTAATGTGGACATCGATAATATCTGGTGAATGGGGATCTTGTACGGCAGTTTTTCCTTTCCTTTTCGTCTCTGTATACGCTGTACATACTTACCTGTAGCTTCGAGTTACGCTGATACTGTCGGAGCTGCAGTTCAACCAGTCCTGGCAATCCATCCAATCAGCGTAGGGGGATGTGGACTTGCTGACACATCCCCTGTGTTCACGAACTAGGATTGGTCCACAGCATGTGCTTGTAACACATATAGAGCCACGGAGCAGGCGCTCGCTGGCTTAACATTACAAGTATTGGCATCCACCAGGGGCCACACGGTGGCTCAGTAGTTAGCACTGCAGCCTTGCAGCGCTGGAGTCCTGGTGTTCAAATCCCACCAACAGCAAAAAACCCTCTGCAAGGAATTTGTATGTTCTCCCTGTGTTTGCATGGATTTCCATCCCTATATTCCAAAGACATACTGATAGGGGGAAATGTACATTGTGAGTTCTATGTGGGGCTCACAATCTACAAAAAAAAAAAAAGTATCGGTGTCCACCATTAGGGCGCTGAGAACTGCAGTTTTAGCCTCAATCATCTATTTCAGGGTCTTTAAATATTTATTTAAAAGGTTATACTCTCCTGACTAACCTGGTACGATGTTTGTTACCAGGGGAAATGCGTTGAGAATCTGTTTATTAACCCTGAGGCACCGTTTTAGCTTATAAGGCACATGGCCGTAACACCTATTGCCAATGCCGGCCACAGGGCTTTGCGGGACCGAGGGTGAATTTTAAATAGGGACTTATCTGTATCTTAATAGAGTGTCTCTATCTGACCCCCATGTATGTAGCGCTTTAGCTTAGTGACCATGAGTAAATCATAGTGGCTGCTAATTTTCTATTGTGATAGGAGTGTTTGAGAATATTGTTTGTGGATTATTACAATGTTACTCCAGATCTAATATAGAATAACATCTATATATCTATTGGCAAGTATGCTATCAGGAATCACTCAATCCTTTTCATCTAACATAGCCTGATGTAATTACCATGGGATATGGATGGAGGTAATAAATAGAGTAGATTCGCTTACTACACTGTTCCCAGTACATATTTGAATATCGTCATGAGGGCTTCATATTAGCTTTCATATTACATTATATGGTATTGGGGATTGGGTCTACTGGAGTACTTATCTCTCGGCGCCCCTGCACATATACGCTCTAAAGTTGCTTGTAGCGTTTTATCACTGGCATATTTGACCAGTGAAGGGTGTGTTTTCTTATTTTAACTCCCAAGTTCCCAGTTAGGTGCATGGTGTGTGTGAATATCGCACACTGGGGACAATCACTTCAGGGGGTTAATGCTTCACAGTTGGGATATCACTATATATATGTGTTTTAAATAATCTCAATAAAGTATTGAAGTTTTAATCTCACTATTCAAGCCATACCTTGTAATTGATTTTGGAAAAAAAGGAAAAAAATCTATTTATAAAAATGATCAAACTACATTATAAAAATATCAATTTAATTTAAAATGTTCATTGTTTTAGAAAATTTAGAGGACCTGGCAAAGTTTATATTCCAGATTTATCACATTAGTTTCATTTGTTTAATATAGTTATGTATAGAGATGAGCGAACACTAAAATGTTCGAGGTTCGAAATTCGATTCGAACAGCCGCTCAATGTTCGTGTGTTCGAACGGGTTTCGAACCCCATTATAGTCTATGGGGAACAGATACTCGTTAAGGGGGAAACCCAAATCCGTGTCTGGAGGGTCACCAAGTCCACTATGACACCCCAGGAAATGATGCCAACACCTCTGGAATGACACTGGGACAGCAGGGGAAGCATGTCTGGGGGCATCTAACACACCAAAGACCCTCTATTACCCCAACATCACAGCCTAACAACTACACACTTTACACACTCAATACCACCTCTCTGACAGTAGGAAAACACCTTGAAACATGTGTATTTGGCACTTGCAGTGAGGAGAGCTTGTCACCAGCAGTGAATTTGGCCATTGTAGTAAGTTGAGGTTGGCACCAACATTTGTTTTGAAAATCAGGGTGGATTGAGCCTCTAACCAGCAGAGTTTGGGCAAATTCATGGTGGAGGGAGCCTCTAAACACCCCAGTTTGGGCAAATTCATGGTGGAGGGAGCCTCTAAAAACCCCAGTTTGGACCAATTCATGGTAAAGGGAGCCTCTAACCAGCCCAGTTTGGGCAAATTCATGGTGGAGGGAGCCTCTAACCAGCCCAGTTTGGACCAATTAATGGTGGAGGGAGCCTCTAACCAGCCCAGTTTGGACCAATTAATGGTGGAGGGAGCCTCTAACCAGCCCAGTTTGGACCAATTAATGGTGGAGGGAGCCTCTAACCAGCCCAGTTTGGACCAATTAATGGTGGAGGGAGCCTCTAAACAGCCAAGTTTGGACCAATTCATGGTGGAGGGAGCCTCTAAAAACCCCAGTTTGGACCAATTCATGGTGGAGGGAGCCTCTAAAAACCCCAGTTTGGACCAATTCATGGTGGAGGGAGCCTCTAACCAGCCCAGTTTGGGCAAATTCATGGTGGAGGGAGCCTCTAAACAGCCCAGTTTGGGCAATTTCATGGTGGAGGGAGCCTCTAACCAGCCCAGTTTGGACCAATTAATGGTGGAGGGAGCCGCTAAACAGCCCAGTTTGGGCAAATTCATGGTGGAGGGAGCCTCTAAACAGCCCAGTTTGGACCAATTCATGGTGGAGGGAGCCTCTAAAAAACCCAGTTTGGACCAATTCATGGTGGAGGGAGCCTCTAAACAGCCCAGTTTGGGCAAATTCATGGTGGAGGGAGCCTCTAAACAGCCCAGTTTGGGCAAATTCATGGTGGAGGGAGCCTCTAAACAGCCCAGTTTGGGCAAATTCATGGTGGAGGGAGCCTCTAACCAGCCCAGTTTGGACCAATTAATGGTGGAGGGAGCCTCTAAACAGCCAAGTTTTGGGAAATTCATGGTGGAGGGAGCCTCTAACCAGCCCAGTTTGGACCAATTCATGGTGGAGGGAGCCTCTAAACAGCCCAGTTTGGACCAATTAATGGTGGAGGGAGCCTCTAACCACCCCAGTTTGGACCAATTCATGGTGGAGGGAGCCTCTAAACAGCCAAGTTTGGACCAATTCATGGTGGAGGGAGCCTCTAAAAACCCCAGTTTGGACCAATTCATGGTGGAGGGAGCCTCTAACCAGCCCAGTTTGGGCAAATTCATGGTGGAGGGAGCCTCTAAACAGCCCAGTTTGGGCAAATTCATGGTGGAGGGAGCCTCTAAAAAACCCAGTTTGGACCAATTCATGGTGGAGGGAGCCTCTAACCAGCCCAGTTTGGACCAATTAATGGTGGAGGGAGCCTCTAAACAGCCAAGTTTGGACCAATTCATGGTGGAGGGAGCCTCTAAAAACCCCAGTTTGGACCAATTCATGGTGGAGGGAGCCTCTAACCAGCCCAGTTTGGACCAATTAATGGTGGAGGGAGCCTCTAACCAGCCCAGTTTGGACCAATTAATGGTGGAGGGAGCCTCTAACCACCCCAGTTTGGACCAATTCATGGTGGAGGGAGCCTCTAAACAGCCAAGTTTGGACCAATTCATGGTGGAGGGAGCCGCTAAACAGCCCAGTTTGGGCAAATTCATGGTGGAGGGAGCCTCTAAACAGCCCAGTTTGGACCAATTCATGGTGGAGGGAGCCTCTAAAAAACCCAGTTTGGACCAATTCATGGTGGAGGGAGCCTCTAAAAAACCCAGTTTGGACCAATTCATGGTGGAGGGAGCCTCTAACCAGCCCAGTTTGGACCAATTAATGGTGGAGGGAGCCGCTAAACAGCCCAGTTTGGACCAATTCATGGTGGAGGGAGCCTCTAAAAACCCCAGTTTGGACCAATTCATGGTGGAGGGAGCCTCTAAAAAACCCAGTTTGGACCAATTCATGGTGGAGGGAGCCTCTAACCAGCCCAGTTTGGACCAATTAATGGTGGAGGGAGCCTCTAAACAGCCAAGTTTGGACCAATTCATGGTGGAGGGAGCCTCTAAAAACCCCAGTTTGGACCAATTCATGGTGGAGGGAGCCTCTAACCAGCCCAGTTTGGACCAATTAATGGTGGAGGGAGCCTCTAACCAGCCCAGTTTGGACCAATTAATGGTGGAGGGAGCCTCTAACCACCCCAGTTTGGACCAATTCATGGTGGAGGGAGCCTCTAAACAGCCAAGTTTGGACCAATTCATGGTGGAGGGAGCCTCTAAAAACCCCAGTTTGGACCAATTCATGGTGGAGGGAGCCTCTAACCAGCCCAGTTTGGGCAAATTCATGGTGGAGGGAGCCTCTAAACAGCCCAGTTTGGGCAAATTCATGGTGGAGGGAGCCTCTAAAAAACCCAGTTTGGACCAATTCATGGTGGAGGGAGCCTCTAACCAGCCCAGTTTGGACCAATTAATGGTGGAGGGAGCCTCTAAACAGCCAAGTTTAGACCAATTCATGGTGGAGGGAGCCTCTAAAAACCCCAGTTTGGACCAATTCATGGTGGAGGGAGCCTCTAACCAGCCCAGTTTGGACCAATTAATGGTGGAGGGAGCCTCTAAACAGCCAAGTTTTGGGAAATTCATGGTGGAGGGAGCCTCTAACCAGCCCAGTTTGGACCAATTCATGGTGGAGGGAGCCTCTAAACAGCCCAGTTTGGGCAAATTCATGGTGGAGGGAGCCTCTAAAAAACCCAGTTTGGACCAATTCATGGTGGAGGGAGCCTCTAAAAAACCCAGTTTGGACCAATTCATGGTGGAGGGAGCCTCTAACCAGCCCAGTTTGGACCAATTAATGGTGGAGGGAGCCGCTAAACAGCCCAGTTTGGACCAATTCATGGTGGAGGGAGCCTCTAAAAACCCCAGTTTGGACCAATTCATGGTGGAGGGAGCCTCTAAAAAACCCAGTTTGGACCAATTCATGGTGGAGGGAGCCTCTAACCAGCCCAGTTTGGACCAATTAATGGTGGAGGGAGCCTCTAAACAGCCAAGTTTGGACCAATTCATGGTGGAGGGAGCCTCTAAAAACCCCAGTTTGGACCAATTCATGGTGGAGGGAGCCTCTAACCAGCCCAGTTTGGACCAATTAATGGTGGAGGGAGCCTCTAACCAGCCCAGTTTGGACCAATTAATGGTGGAGGGAGCCTCTAACCACCCCAGTTTGGAACAATTCATGGTGGAGGGAGCCTCTAAACAGCCAAGTTTGGACCAATTCATGGTGGAGGGAGCCTCTAAAAACCCCAGTTTGGACCAATTCATGGTGGAGGGAGCCTCTAACCAGCCCAGTTTGGGCAAATTCATGGTGGAGGGAGCCTCTAAACAGCCCAGTTTGGGCAAATTCATGGTGGAGGGAGCCTCTAACCAGCCCAGTTTGGACCAATTCATGGTGGAGGGAGCCGCTAAACAGCCCAGTTTGGGCAAATTCATGGTGGAGGGAGCCTCTAAACAGCCCAGTTTGGACCAATTCATGGTGGAGGGAGCCTCTAAAAACCCCAGTTTGGACCAATTCATGGTGGAGGGAGCCTCTAACCAGCCCAGTTTGGGCAAATTCATGGTGGAGGGAGCCTCTAAACAGCCCAGTTTGGGCAAATTCATGGTGGAGGGAGCCTCTAACCAGCCCAGTTTGGACCAATTAATGGTGGAGGGAGCCGCTAAACAGCCCAGTTTGGGCAAATTCATGGTGGAGGGAGCCTCTAAACAGCCCAGTTTGGACCAATTCATGGTGGAGGGAGCCTCTAAAAAACCCAGTTTGGACCAATTCATGGTGGAGGGAGCCTCTAAACAGCCCAGTTTGGGCAAATTCATGGTGGAGGGAGCCTCTAAACAGCCCAGTTTGGGCAAATTCATGGTGGAGGGAGCCTCTAACCAGCCCAGTTTGGACCAATTAATGGTGGAGGGAGCCGCTAAACAGCCCAGTTTGGGCAAATTCATGGTGGAGGGAGCCTCTAAACAGCCCAGTTTGGACCAATTCATGGTGGAGGGAGCCTCTAAAAAACCCAGTTTGGACCAATTCATGGTGGAGGGAGCCTCTAAACAGCCCAGTTTGGGCAAATTCATGGTGGAGGGAGCCTCTAAACAGCCCAGTTTGGGCAAATTCATGGTGGAGGGAGCCTCTAACCAGCCCAGTTTGGACCAATTAATGGTGGAGGGAGCCGCTAAACAGCCCAGTTTGGGCAAATTCATGGTGGAGGGAGCCTCTAAACAGCCCAGTTTGGACCAATTCATGGTGGAGGGAGCCTCTAAAAAACCCAGTTTGGACCAATTCATGGTGGAGGGAGCCTCTAAACAGCCCAGTTTGGGCAAATTCATGGTGGAGGGAGCCTCTAACCAGCAGAGTTGTGGGAAAGCAGGGTAGAGGGAGCCTCTAACCAGCAGAGTTGGTGGAAATCAGGGTGGAGGGAGCCTCTAACCAGCAGAGTTGGGGGAAATCATGTTGGAGGGAGCTTAGTATTAGCAGAATTGTGCAACGCTTATGGTGGATGAGTATGAGGATGCGGAGGAATTGGAGAGGTTGAGTACAGACATGGAGTTTCATGTTGGGGTGCTTTACACAGGTGGGCACAAAAATGAAGGCTCTATCCAGTGGTGGTTCATTTTTATCAAAGTGAGCCGGTCGGCACTCTCAGCTGACAGACGGGTGCGCTTGTCAGTGATGATGCCACCGGCTGCACTGAACACCCTCTCAGATAGGACGCTGGCGGCAGGACAGGACAGCACCTCCAAGGCATATAGGGCAAGTTCAAGCCACAGGTCCAACTTCGACACCCAATACGTGTAGGGCGCAGAGGGGTCGGAGAGGACAGGGCTGTGGTCGGAAAGGTATTCCCGCAACATGCGCCTATACTTCTCACGCCTGGTGACACTAGGACCCTCCGTGGCGGCACTTTGGCGAGGGGGTGCCATCAAGGTGTCCCAGACCTTAGACAGTGTGCCCCTCGTTTGTGTGGACCGGTGAGAACTTGGTTGCCTACTGGAGGAACTGCCCTCCCTGCCGCCAACGTCACATGCTGGAAACATCTCCATCATATTCTGCACCAATTGCCTGTGGCAAGCATTGATGCGATTGGCCCTCCCCTCTACCGGAATAAAAGACGAGATGTTGTTTTTATACCGGGGGTCAAGGATAGCAAAGATCCAGTACTGGTTGTCCTCCATGATTTTGACAATACGCTTGTCGGTTGTAAAGCACCCCAACATGAACTCAGCCATGTCTGCCACAGTGTTAGTTGGCATGACTCCTCTGGCCCCACCGGAAAGTTCAATCTCCATTTCCTCCTCATCCTCCATGTCTACCCATCCGCGCTGCAACAATGGGACGATTCGAAGTTGCCCGGAAGCCTCCTGTATCACCATCACATCATCGGACAACTCTTCTTCCTCCTCCTCCTCCTCCTCCTCCTCCATTAAACGCAGTGAAGCGGACAGATGTGTGGACCTACTCTCCAGCTGTGACGGATCGGATGCTATCCCTAACTCCTCTGTGTGATCTGAGTTATCCCTGATGTCAATCAGGGATTCTCTCAGAACACACAAGAGCGGGATTGTAAGGCTCACCATCGCATCCTCAGAGCTCACCCTCCTTGTGGACTCCTCAAAGACCCGTAGGATGTCACAAAGGTCTCTCATCCATGGCCACTCATGGATGTGAAACTGAGGCAGCTGACTTTGTGGCACCCTAGGGTTTTGTAGCTGGTATTCCATCAAAGGTCTCTGCTGCTCAACCACTCTATTCAACATCTGAAACGTTGAGTTCCAGCGTGTGGGGACGTCGCACAAAAGCCGGTGTTATGGCACATGCAGGCGTTGCTGGAGAGATTTTAAGCTAGCAGCGGCTACTGTCGACTTGCGAAAGTGGGCGCACATGCGCCGCACTTTCACCAGTAGCTCTGGAACATTGGGGTAGCTCTTTAGGAAACGTTGCACCACTAGGTTGAAGACGTGGGCCAGGCATGGAACATGTTGGAGTCCGGCAAGCTCCAGAGCTGCTACCAGGTTCCGGCCGTTATCACAAACGACCATGCCTGGGCCCAGGTGCAGCGGCTCAAACCATATTGCCGTCTCATCGAGGAGGGCATCCCTCACCTCGGAGGCAGTGTGCTGTCTGTCCCCCAAGCTGATCAGCTTCAGCACAGCCTGCTGACGTCTACCAACGCCAGTGCTGCAACGTTTCCAACTCGTAGCTGGGGTCAATCTAACAGCGGAGGAGGAGGCGGTGGCGGAGGAGGAGGCGGTGGCGGAGGAGGAGGCGGTAGAGGAGGAGGAGGAGGGGGGTGTTCTTCTCGTGTCCCTGCCAGGAATGTTAGGCGGGGAGACGAGGTACACCGGGCCAGTTTGGGAAGCAGTCCCAGCCTCAACTACATTCACCCAGTGTGCCGTCAGTGAAATGTAGCGTCCCTGTCCGCATGCACTTGTCCACGCGTCGGTGGTCAAGTGGACCTTTGTGCAAAGCGCGGAACTAAGGGCCCGCCTGATGTTGAGTGACACGTGCTGGTGCAAGGCGGGGACGGCACACCGGGAGAAGTAGTGACGGCTAGGGACGGCATAGCGAGGTGCCGCAGTTGCCATCAGGTCCAGGAAGGCGGGAGTTTCAACAAGCCGGAACGCCAACATCTCCTGGGCCAGCAGTTTAGCGATGTTGGCGTTCAAGGCTTGCGCGTGTGGGTGGTTAGCAGTGTATTTCTGCCGCCGCTCCAATGTCTGAGAGATGGTGGGTTGTTGTAAAGAAACGCCTGATGGTGCCTTTGATGGTGCAGGAGAAGGAGATAAGACAGGACCAGGGGAGGATGAGGTAGAAGTCAACAAAGTGGCGGAGGCAGATGAAGTGGTGTCCTGGCTCGTCCTCTGGAGTGCATCGCCAGCACAGTCAGCAGTGGCAGTGGCAGAGGCAGAGGCAGTGGCAGAGGCAGTGGCAGTGGCGTGAACGGCAGGCGGCCTTTGTCCTGCCGTTGCTGCCTGCCACTGATTCCAGTGCTTGGATTCCAAATGACGGCGCATTGAAGTGGTGGACAGGTTGCTCTTCTCAGAGCCCCTAATCAATTTCGAGAGGCAAATTGTGCAGACAACACTATATCTGTCCTCGGCGCATTCCTTGAAAAAACTCCACACCTTCGAGAAACGTGCCCTCGAGGTGGGAGTTTTTCGGGGCTGGGTACGAACTGGAACATCTTGGGAGATTCCGGGTGTGGCCTGGCTTCGCCTAAGCTGCTGACCTCTGCCTCTGCCTCTAGCTACCCTTTTTGGTGCTGCACTTGCCTCAACATCCACACTACTTTCCCCGCTTGACATCCCCCCTGTCCAGGTCGGGTCAGTGTCCTCATCATCCACCACTTCCTCTTCCAACTCCTGTCTCATCTCCTCCTCCCGCACAATGCGCCGGTCAACTGGATGCCCTGACGGCAACTGCGTCACATCATCGTCGATGAGGGTGGGTTGCTGGTCATCCACCAACAAATCGAACGGAGATGGAGGAGACTCTAGTGTTTGAGCATCTGGACACAGATGCTCCTCTGTTAGGTTCGTGGAATCGTGACGTGGAGAGGCAGGTTGAGGGACAATGAAAGGAGCGGAGAACAGCTCTGGGGAGCAGGGACAGTTTGGGTTATTGTTCTGTAAAGCTTCGGAATTTTGGGAGGAAGGAAGACAAGACTGTTGGGTAATAGGAGGAGAGGAGGCAGAGTCTGACTGGCTGCTGGACAATGTGCTGTAAGCGTTCTCTGACAGCCATTGCAAGACCTGTTCCTGGTTCTCGGGCCTACTAAGGTTTGTACCCTGCAGTTTAGTTAATGTGGCAAGCAACCCTGGCACTGTGGAGTGGCGCAATGCTTGCTGCCCCACAGGAGTAGGCACGGGACGCCCTGTGGCTTCACTGCTACCTTGCTCCCCAGAACCATTCCCCCGACCTCGCCCACGGCCTCGTCCACGTCCCTTTCCGGGAGCCTTGCGCATTTTGAATTCCTAGTTAGAAATTGGCACTTTATACCAGTAGTAAAAATTGTGGGTGCACGTAACCCCAATATATTCTTTGAATTACCAGTCAGAAACTGGCACTATATGGCAGTAGCAAGAAATGAGGGTATTTGTATTCCCAATATATTCTTTGAATTCCCAGTCAGACAATGGCACTGTATACCAGTAGTAAAAATTGTGGGTGCACGTAACCCCAATATATTCTTTGAATTCCCAGTCAGACACTGGCACTATATGGCAGTAGCAAGAAATGAGGGTATTTGTATTCCCAATATATTCTTTGAATTCCCAGTCAGACAATGGCACTGTATACCAGTAGTAAAAATTGTGGGTGCACGTAACCACAATATATTCTTTGAATTACCAGTCAGAAACTGGCACTATATGGCAGTAGCAAGAAATGAGGGTATTTATAACCCCAATATATTCTTTGAATTCCCAGTCAGACAATGGCACTGTATACCAGTAGTAAAAATTGTGGGTGCACGTAACCCCAATATATTCTTTGAATTCCCAGTCAGACACTGGCACTATATGGCAGTAGCAAGAAATGAGGGTATTTGTATTCCCAATATATTCTTTGAATTCCCAGTCAGACAATGGCACTGTATACCAGTAGTAAAAATTGTGGGTGCACGTAACCCCAATATATTCTTTGAATTCCCAATCAGACACTGGCACTATATGGCAGTAGCAAGAAATGAGGGTATTTGTATTCCCAATATATTCTTTGAATTCCCAGTCAGACAATGGCACTGTATACCAGTAGTAAAAATTGTGGGTGCACGTAACCCCAATATATTCTTTGAATTACCAGTCAGAAACTGGCACTATATGGCAGTAGCAAGAAATGAGGGTATTTGTATTCCCAATATATTCTTTGAATTCCCAGTCAGACAATGGCACTGTATACCAGTAGTAAAAATTGTGGGTGCACGTAACCCCAATATATTCTTTGAATTACCAGTCAGAAACTGGCACTATATGGCAGTAGCAAGAAATGAGGGTATTTGTATTCCCAATATATTCTTTGAATTCCCAGTCAGACAATGGCACTGTATACCAGTAGTAAAAATTGTGGGTGCACGTAACCCCAATATATTCTTTGAATTCCCAGTCAGACACTGGCACTATATGGCAGTAGCAAGAAATGAGGGTATTTGTATTCCCAATATATTCTTTGAATTCCCAGTCAGACAATGGCACTGTATACCAGTAGTAAAAATTGTGGGTGCACGTAACCCCAATATATTCTTTGAATTCCCAGTCAGACACTGGCACTATATGGCAGTAGCAAGAAATGAGGGTATTTGTATTCCCAATATATTCTTTGAATTCCCAGTCAGACAATGGCACTGTATACCAGTAGTAAAAATTGTGGGTGCACGTAACCACAATATATTCTTTGAATTACCAGTCAGAAACTGGCACTATATGGCAGTAGCAAGAAATGAGGGTATTTATAACCCCAATATATTCTTTGAATTCCCAGTCAGACAATGGCACTGTATACCAGTAGTAAAAATTGTGGGTGCACGTAACCCCAATATATTCTTTGAATTCCCAGTCAGACACTGGCACTATATGGCAGTAGCAAGAAATGAGGGTATTTATAACCCCAATATATTCTTTGAATTCCCAGTCAGACAATGGCACTGTATACCAGTAGTAAAAATTGTGGGTGCACGTAACCCCAATATATTCTTTGAATTCCCAGTCAGACACTGGCACTATATGGCAGTAGCAAGAAATGAGGGTATTTGTATTCCCAATATATTCTTTGAATTCCCAGTCAGACAATGGCACTGTATACCAGTAGTAAAAATTGTGGGTGCACGTAACCCCAATATATTCTTTGAATTCCCAGTCAGACACTGGCACTATATGGCAGTAGCAAGAAATGAGGGTATTTGTATTCCCAATATATTCTTTGAATTCCCAGTCAGACAATGGCCCTGTATACCAGTAGTAAAAATTGTGGGTGCACGTAACCCCAATATATTCTTTGAATTACCAGTCAGAAACTGGCACTATATGGCAGTAGCAAGAAATGAGGGTATTTGTATTCCCAATATATTCTTTGAATTCCCAGTCAGACAATGGCACTGTATACCAGTAGTAAAAATTGTGGGTGCACGTAACCCCAATATATTCTTTGAATTCCCAGTCAGACACTGGCACTATATGGCAGTAGCAAGAAATGAGGGTATTTGTATTCCCAATATATTCTTTGAATTCCCAGTCAGACAATGGCACTGTATACCAGTAGTAAAAATTGTGGGTGCACGTAACCACAATATATTCTTTGAATTACCAGTCAGAAACTGGCACTATATGGCAGTAGCAAGAAATGAGGGTATTTATAACCCCAATATATTCTTTGAATTCCCAGTCAGACAATGGCACTGTATACCAGTAGTAAAAATTGTGGGTGCACGTAACCACAATATATTCTTTGAATTACCAGTCAGAAACTGGCACTATATGGCAGTAGCAAGAAATGAGGGTATTTATAACCCCAATATATTCTTTGAATTCCCAGTCAGACAATGGCACTGTATACCAGTAGTAAAAATTGTGGGTGCACGTAACCCCAATATATTCTTTGAATTACCAGTCAGAAACTGGCACTATATGGCAGTAGCAAGAAATGAGGGTATTTGTATTCCCAATATATTCTTTGAATTCCCAGTCAGACAATGGCACTGTATACCAGTAGTAAAAATTGTGGGTGCACGTAACCCCAATATATTCTTTGAATTCCCAGTCAGACACTGGCACTATATGGCAGTAGCAAGAAATGAGGGTATTTGTATTCCCAATATATTCTTTGAATTCCCAGTCAGACAATGGCACTGTATACCAGTAGTAAAAATTGTGGGTGCACGTAACCCCAATATATTCTTTGAATTCCCAGTCAGACACTGGCACTATATGGCAGTAGCAAGAAATGAGGGTATTTGTATTCCCAATATATTCTTTGAATTCCCAGTCAGACAATGGCACTGTATACCAGTAGTAAAAATTGTGGGTGCACGTAACCCCAATATATTCTTTGAATTCCCAGTCAGACACTGGCACTATATGGCAGTAGCAAGAAATGAGGGTATTTGTATTCCCAATATATTCTTTGAATTCCCAGTCAGACAATGGCACTGTATACCAGTAGTAAAAATTGTGGGTGCACGTAACCCCAATATATTCTTTGAATTCCCAGTCAGACACTGGCACTATATGGCAGTAGCAAGAAATGAGGGTATTTGTATTCCCAATATATTCTTTGAATTCCCAGTCAGACAATGGCACTGTATACCAGTAGTAAAAATTGTGGGTGCACGTAACCCCAATATATTCTTTGAATTCCCAGTCAGACACTGGCACTATATGGCAGTAGCAAGAAATGAGGGTATTTATAACCCCAATATATTCTTTGAATTCCCAGTCAGACAATGGCACTGTATACCAGTAGTAAAAATTGTGGGTGCACGTAACCCCAATATATTCTTTGAATTCCCAGTCAGACACTGGCACTATATGGCAGTAGCAAGAAATGAGGGTATTTGTATTCCCAATATATTCTTTGAATTCCCAGTCAGACAATGGCACTGTATACCAGTAGTAAAAATTGTGGGTGCACGTAACCCCAATATATTCTTTGAATTACCAGTCAGAAACTGGCACTATATGGCAGTAGCAAGAAATGAGGGTATTTATAACCCCAATATATTCTTTGAATTCCCAGTCAGACAATGGCACTGTATACCAGTAGTAAAAATTGTGGGTGCACGTAACCCCAATATATTCTTTGAATTCCCAGTCAGACACTGGCACTATATGGCAGTAGCAAGAAATGAGGGTATTTGTATTCCCAATATATTCTTTGAATTCCCAGTCAGACAATGGCACTGTATACCAGTAGTAAAAATTGTGGGTGCACGTAACCACAATATATTCTTTGAATTACCAGTCAGAAACTGGCACTATATGGCAGTAGCAAGAAATGAGGGTATTTGTATTCCCAATATATTCTTTGAATTCCCAGTGAGACAATGGCACTATATGGCAGTAGTAAAAATTGTGGGTGTATATAGCCCCAATTCTATTGCTAGGGGACTTGCAGGGTATTTCTGGGGTGAAGGTGGGGGGGCACACCGTTGGAACGGGTATCGGGGTATATATCGGGTATACGGGAATACACTGACAGTGTATTCCATTCAGGATCCTGGGAAAGCTGGGTTGCGGCGATTGAGCCCGTCAGTGCCACGTTACACTGACAAGCTTCTCCCTGGAATTTAGCTCTTACAAGAGCTGTTGTGGTTGTCTTCTCCTTCCTATCCTAGCCTGTCCCTGCCTACCCAGAATCTAAGCCCTAGCTAACTGGACGGAAACCTCCGTCCCCGGTGAATTGCAAGCTCAGAATGACGCGAAGCTGGGCGTCGCTGTTCTTTTAAATTAGAGGTCACATGTTTTCGGCAGCCAATGGGTTTTGCCTACTTTTCTCAACGTCACCGGTGTCGTAGTTCCTGTCCCACCTACCCTGCGCTGTTATTGGAGCAAAAAAGGCGCCAGGGAAGGTGGGAGGGGAATCGAGTAATGGCGCACTTTACCACGCGGTGTTCGATTCGATTCGAACATGCCGAACAGCCTAATATCCGATCGAACATGAGTTCGATAGAACACTGTTCGCTCATCTCTAGTTATGTACAGTAATGTATTTCAGCATACAGTACGTCATCACATCATTGCATCCCAAATTCGCTGCAAAGATTGCTGAAATGTTTATTGTAGGAGATCTTTAGTGTGGAATGACCACTTGGTTCTACATTTCTAATAATTAAATTGCCCTCAAAGCTGTAAGGTTTAGGTTGAAAACGTTTTGTTTTGCCTAGTACAATTAGCTGTATCTTGCTAGTTAAAGGGGCTTTATTATTGGGAAAAGTCATTTTTTAGCTAAGTATGTATGCCTCAGTATGAATAACAATGGGCTCATTCAAAAACCACTGAGGCAATTTACATACAAAAGGTAGGTGTGGAATAGCCTTTCTAAAGTCGACGCAAGTATGTGATTTATTAAAAATGAGTTTTCCCAATGATAGAGCCCCTTTAAGATCTATGCATTTCTCCAACAAACTGCAGGATAGGTGACGTCAACTTCTCTAAAATTGTAATAACACAGTTAGTGTAGACAATCATGGAAGACCACATAATCTAATATCTCTCAGCCCCCTTGCACACGTATGAATGGTCAGTGTGTTATCCGGGTTTTTCCTGGATAGAACACTGACCCATTCATTTCTATGGACCCATACACATGACCATGAATTAAACAGTGATGTGAGTGGGCCATGAAATGTGGAACAGGCCCTATTCCTGACTTGCTTCTGCGACTCCTATTCATGGAGTGAATGGGACTGCGGAAGCACGGCTAGTGGACAAGCAACACAGATAACATCCATTTGTCCCCTGTGTGCTGCCCGTTCTGTTCAATAGCGTCAGCCAGGTAGCGTACGATTCTGTACAACTGCCATTAGCCATTTGGACTGATGTTATTTAAATCAACATCCCAATATTTTTTTCTTCTTGTGTTATGTAACTATTCCCTCAATATGTATAATTCAAGTAGCATTATCTAATGTCATTATTGTTATTATTACTGTATACTCATGGTCACTTAATATATGCAAGAGCATGATCACACTATTTCACCCACAGGCATATATGGTGCTGTCTCTATTTGACAATATGATGCTGTGTTGAGGCATCATGGGATTGGTAGCAGAGCACAGACAAATTTAGGCTAAGGGTATGTTCACACGGCGGAATTTGCATTCCATGTGTGAACATTCTGTGCGTCTAGACGCGACGGTTGCAGTACAAATGAATGGGCCTAATCAAAAGGATGCCTCGCACCTCAGACGACGCGGATTCCGCGATTGAATCAGCCGCCGCGTCTGCGGTGTGAGAAGGGTCATCTCCTTTCTTTTTTTTCTACTACTAGCTAGCGGAAAAAAGAAGCAAGCGGCTCCCATTGAAGTCAACTTTTACCCTAAAAATCCATTGATTCACTTATGCACTTAAATTCCACTATGTTTCTATTAAGTCAATGGGAGCCAGTTTTGGCAGTGGATTTTGAGGCGGATCCTGCTTCAAAATTCGCTGCCAAAAAACTCTGTGTGAACTGACCCTAAGGCCATACGTTGCAGGTGCAGGTTTTTTTCTTGCAAATTTTGCTGAGTTTTTGAGCCAAGGCCAGGAGTAGATTGAGCAAAATCTGTAACAAAAAAAGCTTTGTTTCCTCAATGTGGGACCTTAGCCTTAGGCTAAGTTCACGCAGGGTTTTTTGGTCCGGTCTGGACCAAAAAACGGGTAGCCACTACTGCGCTCCGGATTAGGCCCAATTAATGGGTCTAGTTGGGAGGAGGGAGTGTCTTCAGGCCGAATCGCTACACGGGGATTTCAATGCGAGACGTCTTTTTGGTCAGGATTTTGAGGTGGATATGACCTCAAAATCCTGACCAAAAAAACCCGTGTGAACTTACCCTTAGGGAGCATTCACACGGTTACACTCCACTCATTCTGAACGTAAAATTAGTTCAGAATGAGCGCGTTAAAAGCAGCTCCCATTGATTTGAATGGGTGCCGACGTGCCGGCATACGCGCGCTACCCATTCAAATCAATGGGAGGCTTTTTTCCCTATTGCTTTCAATGTAATACGCGTGGATTACGGGAGTTTTGAATAGTACTCTCTCATAATAATAATAAATTTTATTTCTATAGCGCCAACATATTCCGCAGCGCTGTACAATTTGTAGGGTTCAAATACAGACAGATACATTACAAAGAAAGTCATTTCACACAATGGGACTCTCATCTCTAGTAACTATTATTGGTTACTCAAGGTGTTCAAGAGGGTGTAAGCTTCTATGTGATTGGATACCAGTGTATTTCTTTTTTGTTAACTGTGGTATAAAATCATCTTTATTGGCATCTGGTCTTTCTGTATAATTTAAGGAAACTTTTACCCTAAAAATCCATTGATTCTCTTATGCATTTAAATTCCACTATGTTTCTAAGATTTAATAAACCAGTCAATATGTATAAAAAATTCTCATAATGCGGTAACATGGTTGATATCTATACACTGTCTGCACATTTCCAATATTCCAGTAACAGAATGCTATTACCAACTATTGCTCGGATAAGTTCTAGATTTAGTCTGAATGTTATGTAGTTACAAAAAAAACTACATGTTTATAAATCAATTTCCTATACAGTAATACTATGACTTAAACCTGGCAAATATCACATAAACTTTGGTCTCTGCTAAATGGGAGATTCATTGTGTCTCTAGTCTTCCAAACTGGCCAGGAAAAGTTTTCTTCAACAGATGTTTTATGGTTTAATTTAGAATACATCACTAGAGATGAGCAAACAGTGTTCTATCGAACACATGTTCGATCGGATATCAGGCTGTTCGATGTGTTCGATTCGAATCGAACATCACGTGGCAAACTCCAAAAAAATTTGATTCCCCTCCCACCTTCCCTGGCGCTTTTTTTGCACCAATAACAGCGCAGGGGAGGTGGGACAGGAACTACGACACCGGAGGCATCGAAAAAAATCGGAAAAAGTCATTGGCTGCCGAAATCAGGTGACCTCCATTTTAGACGAATAGTGGATTTCAAATCCGGGTCATATGAGAATGTGAACTTTGTGACTAAGAGACAGGGATAGCTGTACAGGCAGGGATAGCTAGGGATAACCTTTATTTAGGTAGGAATGTTATTAAAAATAACTTTTTGGGGCTCTATCGGGTGTGTAATTGTGATTTTTGTGACATAAACTTTTTCCCATAGGAATGCATTGGACAGCGCTGATTGGCCAGAGTACGGAATTCGACCAATCAGCGCTGGCTCTGCTGGAGGAGGTGGAGTCTAAGATCGCTCCACACCAGTCTCCATTCAGGTCCGACCTTAGACTCGGCCTCCTCCGGCAGAGCCAGCGCTGATTGGCCGAAGGCTGGCCAATGCATTCCTATGGGTATGCAGAGACTTAGCAGTGCTGAGCCATTTCTGCTCAACTACACCGTGTGCCAGTCAGCCCATCTGATATAGCAGAGCCGAGTGTGCACACTCGGCTCTGCTACATCAGATGTAGCAGAGCCGAGGGTGCACTAGAACCCTTATGCACACTCGGCTCTGCTACATCAGATGTAGCAGAGCCGAGGGTGCACTGGAACCCTTATGCACACTCGGCTCTGCTACATCAGATGTAGCAGAGCCGATGGTGCACTAGAACCCTTATGCACACTCAGCTCTGCTACATCAGATGTCGCAGAGCCGAGGGTACACTAGAACCCTTATGCACACTCGGCTCTGCTACATCTGATGGGCTGACCGGCACACGGTGTAGTTGAGCAGAACTGGCTCAACACTGCTAAGTCTCTGCATTCCCATAGGAATGCATTGGCCAGCGCTGATTGGCCAGAGTACGGAATTCGACCAATCAGCGCTGGCTCTGCTGGAGGAGGCGGAGTCTAAGATCGCTCCACACCAGTCTCCATTCAGGTCCGACCTTAGACTCGGCCTCCTCCGGCAGAGCCAGCACTGATTGGCCGAAGGCTGGCCAATGCATTCCTATGGGAATGCAGAGACTTAGCAGTGCTGAGCCAGTTCTGCTCAACTACACCGTGTGCCGGTCAGCCCATCTGATATAGAAGAGCCGAGTGTGCACACTCGGCTCTGCTACATCAGATGTAGCAGAGCCGAGGGTGCACTAGAACCCTTATGCACACTCGGCTCTGCTACATCAGATGTAGCAGAGCCGAGGGTGCACTGGAACCCCTGTGCAAACTCAGCTCACGCAGTTTGACTCCTTGTTTAGAGTTTTTTGTTGACCTTTGTGAACACTGCTCTATTACCTCTCCTATAATTGAATTTCCACCACACCCATCTCCTGCACCTTGTTTCCCTTTGCAAATCTAATAGTTAATCTTAGCCTTACCTGTGTAAGCCAGGTCTGGAGCAAGTCCTGGACTTCCTATATACAGGTCATTAGCCCACACAGGTTTGCTGGCTATTTTGACTCTGTCCTGTGACTTTGTCCTTGCCAGCTTCCTACTTCTGTTACTATTCTATTACTGACTTCTGACCTTTGGCTTCCCTTGTCACTACTCTTTTGGATTACGATTTTGTACTGCTTTGTCTCTCTGGCCTTGCTTGCTGACTTCGCTTCTGTGTTGTTTTGTCCTGCCATGTTTTGTGTGACATTTCAGATAAGGAATCGCCTCCCAATTGTCATTAGGACATTTGTGGCAATTAGGTAGAGACAGGGGCTGGGTCGAGTTTAAGGCGCACTGTCTGTTTTCTCCTTCATCCGTTGTAACAGCAGCAGTGCTAAGGAATTGCACAACTAGCTTTCCCTTACAACTGGGAAACTACATTTCTTCTGTGTATTTCTTATGTGGGTTTTTTTTTTCTTGCTTCATGTTTATGCACATGTTTAGTATGATTATTTTTGGCAGCATTGTTTTATGTCCCTATTTTGGACTTCTATTGCTGAGACATTATAGAATGATTAATGTATAGATTCTCTTTTTATGTAATCTTTATATGTTGTCCTCCCACCTCTTACCTTATTTATTGACATATGACTTATGATCTAAATTAAGTATGAATTTTTGTTATTACATTGTTTTCTGTGTGATTGTTGGTAACAGAACCTATTGATTTTTGTCTCCATGTGCCCAAGTTTATATAGGTTTGTATTACAATACTCTAAATTGTAAAGATGAGCTCAAATAATGTTCTGTCTATCTTTCCAACTATCTCTCCTATCTTATTAAAAAGAAGTCAATGCAATATTGTATATAAAAAAAAAAAAAAAGTTGCAGAATTAAGTGCACACCTCCAGACATTGGGCAAGTGTCTCAATACCACAAAAAATAGAAAAAGAATCAGCACTGACCTGATATAATGAAAAAACATAAAGTCATTTAGGCACCCATGCATGCTTGCAAAATTTCCGCTCTTCCCCCCTCCCTCCTGAAATCCTATCCCTGTATCCAGTTATATATACATATATATGCAGCCTGCAGAAAGTGTTTTTAGATATATCTGAAGAAGGAGCTCAGAGAAAGCTTCGAAACGTCATATTCTGTCATCATTATGAGTTAGCCATTAAAAAAGGTATCACCTACTGAAGACTTGCAAGTTTTTTGTTTTTTATATTTCATAACCACTGGCTAACACGGTACCAAAACAAACATTTTCCTTATACCACGATCAATTTGGCATTTTTAAAAGCTGTTCACCCATTCAAAAGACATGACCCCTGGAAGATTACCGGTATATGTAAACTAGTTTTTATGGCCTAAGAGGGCGGAAACCACAATTACTGAATAAGCGCTAGTTTACATATACTTTTTGGAATTTTAAAGTTAAAAATGCCAAATTTATCAGGAGCACAGAGAGCATTATGATGTGTGGCATGTAGTATTTTGTGCTTGGTGACAGATCTTTTCTGATATTCTGCCCTGCAGAATTGGTTGGTTGAGTCCCAACCTCAGGAACTTTATCTCTTGTCTTTATGATTTATTACTAGGTTTAATGTTCATTTACAATTAAACATAGTGGTCTTCTTCTCCTACATGTATACATACATATATCTGTCAAATCTGTTTTTTCAAAGGACACTTTTCATTTTCCCTGTGACATTTATAAAATAAAAGTTGAACTTTAGGCAACAAATACACAAAGTATCACACATATAGTATTTTTTTAATAACATAAAGCACCAGCAGATGTCAAAATATTGCACAAAATACTATACAAAAACGTAAGGACACATAATAATGTTTTACATAAACATATATTGTGTGGTATCCAGAAAGATCCACATACTAAAAGGAAAAGGCGTGCTGACCAATGCAATCGTAATGCTCATATAAATAATGGAAATTCTGCTGCAGTGTCTGACAGCAGGATGTGACTGTGGAACAGAAGCTGAACTCTGTGATATATAGGTTTATGTTATGTGGAGCAGGGTTACTAACTTAAAATCTAAGACTAAGGCCTCCTTCACTTGACCGTACTTTAGATCTTCAGTTGTGAATCAAAGTACAGACAAATGCATTTCTATAGGCCCAGACATACAACCATATTTTTTCGGCCATATGTCTGTACCATATACAAGGGCCACAAATTATAAGCATGTTCTATTTTTGCCTGCATTTCTATTTCTTGGGACGCAGCTGTACTTTACCATTAAAAGTAATGAAAGTACATGCACAGCCTCCAATTAATGGTAAATGTATGCGTACAGGAGCACTGTATGAGATCAGCCTCAGGGTGGTGACACACTATGTATCTGTATACCTATAGCTGCATCCAGTCCTAGGCCACTGGTGATTTACATTAGTATAAGGGTCCATTCACACGGAGGAAAATGGTGAGGAATTTGGTGTAGAATTTCAGCCCTTGAAAAAAAAGCCTCCCATTGACTTCAATGGGTTACTTTTTCTGCTAGCTGAAATTCCACACCAAATTCCTCACCATTTTCCTCCATGTGAATGGACCCTAAGGCTAAGGCCGGCCACTGCCAGTATCGGTAAGTAAATAAGGCCCGTTACCAGCTGGTGTAACTCCAGCCGATAAAGGGGAAAAGAAACCGCAGCGGTAGCGGCTGTCACCGAGCCCATAATGTCCTGGGCCCTGTGGCAGCCGCTACCCCTGCTACCCTGGTAGTTACACCACTGTCTGTGTATATATTTTTTTTTTTTTTCGAGCTACATATATCATCTTGTTCTTGAGAGCATTTGCCCAATTGTACACATCTTTCATTTCTGCCATGAAAGTATAGCTCACTGTGCACTGTACCTTGATGTATAAATAAAACATGACAAAGGGAGACAAACCAGGATACCATCACTGGATAGATGTAATGCTGTAGCTGATGAGCTCTGTAAACTATTTATTATTGACTTAGTTACTTATATTGTACAGTACTAAATGTGCCTTGGAAAGGTTAGATATTTTTGGTAGTGTAAATAGTTTAGACTTTACACTGAGATACCCACCAACGAAGAGGCATTCGGGTTCATTATAGACAGTGACTAGACAGGAAACAAACCTTAAGTGAACTTTATCTATGGGAACCCAAAGTATATAAAATGGTTCATGTTATATAGTAACACTGCAGTTTATTTACTGCAAAGCTAAGTACAAAAAACTGAGTTTCCACAACGTGACCCCTCAAAAGTTGGCTTTCTAACCCTTTCTGTTTCTTCAGCTTTGAATGGAAAGTACCCCATATTATGACAATCACAGTCTATCATACAGGGGTGCACAATGTAGGAGACTTTGTGTAACCTTTTTACTTATTACTTGCTGTAATTTCTATGGTTTTCTAAAGGCGCTTTAGAGTAAAGCTGCCCACATTGAGTACAGGGAACATACAGTAATTTACAGATGTTTCTACTGACCAGGAAAGTCCAACTTCAATTTCTTTAAAAGAAGTCCTGAATGAACTCTATATTACGTTTTGTTTTATGTCATTTATTTTAATGTAATGCAATATCTTTATGCTTTATGGTGGCCATCAAGCTACTTCTCATGGTCTTCATTTTCTACTGTACTAATTGACTAAAACTGATGACAAAAGATGTTTTAGGGTTTTTATAGTGTACTTGCAGTGTAAGATTACCATAAGCTTATGGTACATGCATTGGACAAACCCATAGGCTCGTACTCTTTTGACATCTGTTTGCAATATACAGAAGCACCATCCGGAAACAAAAAGATATACTACGCAGTATACTTATGCATCAGAGGTATGCTTTCAAGTTTTTTGTTAGTAAATCTTCCTAACTAGAGATAAGAGCCCTCGTTTTAGGTCAAACTTTTTCAGCACAAGACCCCAAAGAATAATAAGGAGGCACACAGGAGGTGAGTAAACATAACAAACAGTTATATTCACCTTTCCTGACCTCTCCTGGGCAACCTTACGGCATCTGCCGGCACTCAGCCTTTTCCCGGTATCCTCTTCTAGTCTCTGGCTGATGTTACGCATCCTGGGGTCGTCGCTAAGGCCTGTGATTGGGCATCAGTGGTCACATGGGGTGGACCACTGTTATGACACTTTGACCTTGCATGTTCATTGTGACCACAGAGGCCCAATTATAGGCCTCAACAATGACCCCAAGGCACTTGATGTGAAGAGGACACCGAGGGACTATCGGATGCTGCAAGGATCAGACACAAAAGACATGGTATGAAAAAATGTTACAGTGAAGTGTGACCTGCTGATTCTCAAGTTCTTTCTCCTGATAAGTGAGCAGGCCATGGCCTCAGTGCTGCCTGAGGTGGACGATCAAAACAGGCCCTCTTTTCCCCAGGACTGATTTTTTTTTTTGTTACTTACAGTAGATGTCTCTGACTCATTGATCATATTTCCTGTCTCTTCCCTTTGGACCGCGATGACACCTTCTTCCAGCTGTGATTTGTTTCTGTAAAGTTTGCAACGCAGACATGTTTGACTCTTCACTTTTCCATGCATGAACGCTTTCTATAAATGCCCCAGCAGCCTCTATTATGCCCCACAGTAGTCCCTGTAAACTCTATTATGCATTACAGTTTCCTACCCAACCTCTTATGCCCTACAGTTGCCCACTTATGACCCATAGTAGCTCACGATAAACTATTATTATACTCTAAGGTCTTTTCAAACCCCTGAGTATAATAATCAGAGACTCGGGGAGGTGAAGGAACATAATAAACAGTGTAACTTACCCATCAGGGGTTCCATCGTTACTCCTAGCACAAGCTTCGGGCCTTCATGATAATGTCTCATACGTGACGGCTGGGACATTACCATATAGTCCCGAAGCCTACTAGAAGTAACTTCGGATCCAGGAGAGGTGAGTTACATTGTTTTTTATGTTTCTTCACCTACCCTGGGGCTCCAATTATTATACTCCGGGGTCTGAAAAGAAAGACCCCTGAGTATAATAATAGCGGCAGTTGTTGAGGTTCGCGGGCCTGGGCCTGCTCCCGGTCGCCCCCCGCGTTCTATAACAGAAGGGGAAGCGGGAGTCGGCGATGAGCAGGCCCAGGGAGGTAGGTAAATAGGCCACTACCTACTGAGGATACTCCCACAGGTAGAGGCCTAATAAAACAAAAACAAAAAAGTATCTTTACTTACCTACATTGAGATCCCTTGATAGTGCCCCGGACTAGGGATCCTAGGGGTCACTGTAGATTGACATGGAGGTAAAGGACAGAAGACTGTGGAAGGGAGAAGAGCAATAGGCACTCCTGTCTGTGTATGTAAAGTGCCATATTGCTATGTGTATTCCACCTAGATACATTGCTTCTGGATAGAATATGATGCCTCACAAAGACATCATACAGTGGCACACAGATCTCATAAAGTGAATCTGCAGGACCCTTTGGGTATATACATAGGGTCATGTACGCATCTTTACTTTGCGCTTGAGCCCTCTGAGACACAGGAGAAGGCTTGACATTCTATCTAGCTAAGTACACTTGGCGTATTCTTTTCTAATCATGTGCAGATGTAAGTCGGGGTAGCTACAAGATGCCTGCAGGCAATTAGCATGTTCCCTTGGCTCCAAAATACACATCAGCACATGTGCAAGGCTTATAGAAGAACAATGGAGTGTGTCACGTTTGAGAGTTCAGCCATCCTGACCATAAGCACACTATTGGCCTTCTTCACTAATGTAATGATGTGTAAAAACAATAGTTCTAATGCAGTCCATAAGTGTTGAGGTAATGTTACATTATTTCAGGATGAATGGCGAGCTACATGATAGAAGGAGATTTCAACACATCAATAAGGTAGACACATAGCCAAGGTTTATACCGCTGATGTGCATGCAGTGCTATGGAACATAAACACTTCAACGAAGGCAGCTTTAACTATATCATCATGCATATATCAAATACACACACACATATATATATATATATATATATATGTATATATATATATATATATATATATATATATATATATACAGTATTTAACAATAACAGGGATGGTCAGCAAATGAGCTGTTTGAAACAACAGCAATGGTCTGTGAGATCCAATTCTGATTCACAGCTTATGTAACATCATACTCTTTGATCGCATGGCCTGTTTGCAGCTCAGCCCCATCCAAGTACAAGCACGGCCAGTGTGCAACAACATGTCGCTCTGCCTAGTCTTGTCTGAATGCTACAGTCTCTTCAATCAGTAATTAAATATTGGAAGGTTCTGCCACCTATCTTTGATGATTTATCCTAAGGATAGCTCAATAGTTTTATAAGCAGAGAAAACACCTTTTATATTTCAAGCCCTCCCGTAAGGTAGTGGGGGGAGAGGGCTTTGCTTGTGGGAAATTTTCCCCATCAATCAGTTGTTGAAAAGGAGCCAAAATGATATGCTTATACAAAGTGACTATTGTAATAGATGGCTGTGGATTTACTGTTCTGCTGTCCTCCTCTGTCAGGAACCATAAAACCTCTCAGCTGTAGTTATTGCAGAGCACATTACTGGACCATGCCCTAAAAGAAGATATTGAGAAATTGCTCAATATCCAGCAGTATTTTATGAGGCATCCTTGTCATATTTTACATGCAAATAAAGTTCTTACAATATTGTTTTCCTTTAATTAACAAACAGTAATACACAGTGGTATTTTATACTACACATTAAGGTAGCATATTATATTAAGGTTACGCTAGTATCTTATACACAGCACAGTCATGTAGTGTGGTAGTGGTGCTGCTCTCTGCTGCACTGCTACTGCTACATGCAAACTACAGCCATGACTTCTATATCATTATATATGAGTTGATTGCATTTCAGAATATAGTTACTATCCCTTGCACATTAGTTAGGACTGCACACAGAAAAACTTTTGGATGACAGTACATGCAGCTTTTTATGCTGGACAGGTTTGCTAGAAGTTGCCATGGTCTTGCAATGTGGTTTTCAGCCATGTGGCTTGAGCAGCAGCAATAGTTAATATGCTGTGTGTTTGATAGATCATTACATGCACACATGCTGTTATAAATTGTAGTTATACAGTAGCGTTGTAATACTTAAAGGGATTTTATCATTGGGAAAACTCATTTTTAACTAAGTATATATTTTCATAGCCTTTAGAAAGACTATTCCACACATACCTTTTGTTTGTTAATCCTTCCAACCGTTTTTGAATTAGCCTGCTTTTATTGATATGCTAATTGGCCAGCAAGGTGCACTCTGGAAGTTCACTGAACACTGTGTACTGGTGTAAACAGGGGGAGGTGAGAGCAGGGAGGCTGCTGCTGATGAGGACTTATCAGCCTTCCCTGCTCTCACCTCCCCTTGTTTACATACAACACACAGTGCTCAGTGAACTTTCTGGTGCACCCTGGAGGCTAATTAGCATATCAACAAAAGCCGGGTAATTCAGAAATGGCTGAGAGGATTAATGAATAAAAGGTATAAAAGGTATGGGTGGAAAATATATGCTTAGTTAAAAATGAGTTTTCCCAATTATAGAATCCCTTTAATGTGTAGTCATATAGAATATAAGCTAAATCATGTAATATAATAAGCATGTAACCCCATACCTCATCAAAATTCTTATTCAGGTTCTGTACTACCATCCTTTGTTGTTCTGTATGTATAAACATTGCTAATTTCTTTTAATCCATAGTATAATGGGTGACTGAGCATATGACTTCATATCAGTGGCGTAACTACCGAGGTAGCAGCTACCACAGGGCCCAAGACATTAGGGGTCCGGCGAAAGCCGCTACCACTGCAGGTTTTTTTTTTCTTAATAGGCCATTACCGGGATCGGTGAGTGATGCCATGGGCCCCACAAACACTATTATTATACTCGGGGGTCTTTTCAGACCCCCGAGTATAATGATCGGAGGCCCGGGAGAGGTAAGGGAACATAAAAAACACAGTTACTTACCTCTCCGTGCTCCATACAGGCATTGGGCCTAGTTCTGTAACGTCCTTGATGTCACTTGCCCCGGGACCTTTGTTCCGGGTCACGTGATGTCCTGACATCATTGAAGATGGCCGACACCACCGAGGACTGCTGTAGAGCCAGGGGTAGATATGTGACAGTGTTTGTTATGTTTTTATCTCCCCTCGGTCTCTGATTATTATACTCTGGGGTCCGAAAAGACCCCAGAGTATAATAATTGTTCATGGGTGTTCATTATGGGGCATAATACTGTGTGCAGGGGTCACTATGGAGCATAATAGTGTGTGCAGGGGCCACTAAGGGGGATAATACTGTGTGCAGGGGCCACTATGGGCAATAATACTGTGTGCAGGGGCCACTATGGGGCATAATATTATGTGCAGGGGCCACTATGGGGCATAATACTGTGTGCAGGGGCCACTATGGGGCATTAACCTGTGTGCCGGGTGCCACTTTGGGGCACATTAGAGCCCGCAGGAATGCGGTGGGGAGAGGGCATCCATGGCAAAAGTCTGTCACAGGGCCCCGCCATTCCTAGTAACGCCACAGCTTCATATATAGGTTATACTAAATGGACAATATTTTAACATACTGTTAAAATGATCGAGTGAAAAATTATGAAATTTAGCGACATGCTGTGGTGCCACCTGGTGTTCAGTTTGGATAGCAACATGCATGTCCAGCTAATTGGCTGAGCAGGGGTGGATTTAATTTTTTACTTTTTTCTAAAAGCCATAACTTTTTTACTTTCCCATTCACAAGGCCATATGAGGGCTGAATTTTTGCAGTACAAATTGTACTTCGTAATGGTAGCATTTAATATGCTTTACAATATTCAGAGAAACTGGGAAAAATATAAATGGGGAAGAATTAGAGAAAAACTGCATCTGCATAACTTTCTTACGGGCTTCATTTTTACGATGCTCATTGTTCAGTAAAAATAACATGTTGCCTGTAATCTGCGAATCACCACGAACAGCATTATTACATTTGTATAATTTCATTTTAACAGCTTTTAAAAAAATCTTAAACTGTGAAAAATAAAATTTTGAAACCTTTAACATTTTTATATTTCTGTATATGGGGCTGCAGAAAGTGTCTTTTTTTTTTGCAAGGTCAGATGTACTTTTTATTTATACCAATTTTTAATCAAAACTTGAGAGGAAAAACAGCGAAAAAGTTGCAGTTGGCTGTTTTTTCCTGTTATAGCATTCACTGTTTGACAAAAATATTTTTATATATTAAGCTTGTAGATCTGGCATTTTTGAATGCAGGGAATACCTAAGGGTATGTGCACACTGAGTTTTTGCAGGCAGAAAAAATCTATGAAAGCAATTAGGAAACGGTTTATGATGCAATGTTTCACATAATGCCTTTTTTAATCCTTTTTTTGTGTATATGTGTATTTTGTGTGTAATAACGGCTAGCCGTGACTGGATGCTGGTGCAGTGCATACAGTACAGTACACTGGCATCCAGTCGCGGCATTCCACTCCGGATCAGGCCCGAAAGAATGGGCCTAGTCGGGAGGAAGTGTCGCAAGGCAGACGTGCACGGCTAAATCATCCATGGAATCCGCCTGAAGAAAGGGTATTCACTTCTTTTTTCCACGAGTGGAAAAAGCCGGATCCCATTGAAGTGAATAGGAGGCGGTTTTTTTAGCAGGATTTTGACGCAGATTCCACATCAAAATCCTGACCATAAAGCTCCAGACAACATGATGGCTCAGTGGTTAGCACTGCAGCACTGGAGTCTTGGGTTCAAAAGCCATCAGGAACAACAGCTGCAAGGAGTTTGTATGTTCTCCCCATGTTTGCGTGGATTTCCTCCCTTTTTACAAAGACATATCAATATTTTTTTAAGTTAGCCATTAAAAAAGGTATCAACTACTGAGGACTTCTCTCAAAAAAAAATTTCATTTCATATCCACTGGCTAACACAGTACAAAGATATATTTTTTCTTATACAAAAACATACTGATAGGAAAAAAAAAGTACCGTATATACTCGAGTATAAGCCAAGTTTTCAGCACAGTTTTTGTGCTGAAATAGTCCGCCTCGGTTTTTACTTGGGTCATTAAAAACCCACCCATGCAGACCCGGCATCCAAACCCAGCATACAGACACCGGGACGGGTGCCGGGCCGGGCCGCAGCATCGCCACGCTCATAGCAGGAGCGTAGTAATGCTGCTCATTTCAAACTGCAGAAGTACTTACGGTACTTCTGCTAGCTGGGCTGGAATACAGACCCCGCCCGCCCCCACTCCATCACATGCCGGGTGACGTGGCCACGTAAGCTCAGGCCCACACCCGGCATGTATCTGCGTTCCGGCACTGCTAGCAGAAGTACTGTAAGTACTTCTGCAGTTTGAAATTGACAGCATCGCTACGCTCCTGCTATGAGCGTGGCGATGCTGCGGCCTGGCACCCGTCCCGGTGTCTGAATGCCGGTCTGGATGCCAGGTCTGTAACTATAATCGCGCCGCTCTGCTTCAGAGCGGTCACCATACCAACCGGCACCTCGGAGCTCCCTGCAATCATTCCTGCAATCAGATATTGCAGGCATGGGGAGCTAGAACATCTCCGCTGTAACTGTTACAGCGGAGATGCACTACGATGTCCCGTACGAGGGAGGGAGGAGGGAGTGGGCGCGACCACTCTCTGAAGGGCGATCCTAGGAACTGCGGTCGGCCGCCGGCAGAAGTGCTTCTGCCGGGAATTCCCCTCAGCGCTCCTGCCGCTGGCCAGCTGCAGTTCTCCTTCAGGTCCAGCCAGCTGGGGGTTCCCTTCAGAGCTCCTCTAAAGGCTCCCTGGCTGGCAGTGCCTCTCTTCTGCAGCCTGCAAAAGAAATGACAATGCAATACATTAGCATTGCAATGTATTGCATTAGTGATCAGACCCCCTGGGGTTCAAAAAAATTTTTTTTTTTTTAAAGTAAAAAAAAGTAAAAATAAAGTATTAGTAAAGTATTAGTAAATAAAAAGTATTAAAAATTCAAATCTTTCCCTAGAACACATATAATACTAATACTGTGAAACACATACACGTTAGTTATCCCTCTGTCCAAAAACACACGCTCTACATACCTATAAATATATTTTTCCTGTACGGTAAATGCCGTAGCGGGAAAAAAATGTTGTCTAACTGCCCCTTCTCCGAGACTGAGTTACCCCCCACACACACACACACACACTTGGAATTCAGCTTGACTACATCCAAGCTAAGTATAGGGTATCTGCACTGCTCATATTCCGTTGGGAAGGGGTTAATAGGAGTACTGCAGATACCCTATATTCAGCCAGGCTGAATTCCAAGTGGAGGAAAAAAAAAAAAACAGTCCTCAGGGAAGGGGCAGACAGACAACCAAAACACCCTCTCCCCTTCCCCAGCACCCAGCATCTACTGCACCCAAAAACTCCGGCCATTTTAATTTTCTAAATTTCCCAGTAGCTGCTGCATTTCCCCCCTAGGCTTATACTCGAGTCAATAAGTTTTCCCAATTTTTGTGGTAAAATTAGGGGGATTGGCTTATATTCGGGTCGGCTTATCAAGTCGAGTATATACGGTATATTGTGATCCGTACATGGGGCTCACAATCTACATTTTAAAAAAAAAACTCCTGTGTGAACTTAGCAAAAAAAAACACATTTTTCTCTTGCTTCCATCTTGATTTTAATGGAATTTTCAAGACAGAATCCACTTGAAGATACTGTAGGTCATGTCAACATCAGCTAGAGGAAAGAAACTGCTACTGACTCGAATTGAAAGTAATGGGAACTCCTCTTAATGTGTGATTTACCCTATTATTTATTTATTCATCTGACCTTGGGAAAGGGGGGTGATTTAGACTTCTAACCTAGAGAAGATAAAAAAAAAAAACAGAAGATGATACGCGACTATTCTAGAAACACTGTAGATTACTTTAAATGACCATAAGCAGCATTTATTGACTTATGGTATGAAAAGGATTCATGGGGTAATCCCCTTAGGGCCTGTGCACATGGCGTTAACGTGAGCGCATTTTAGCATAATACACATGTATAGAATTCACATGTAAAAATAACACTCCCATTGACTTCAATGAAATTTTTTACACATGTAAAAAACGCGTCAAAATACGCGTCACATTTTTGGCGCATATTTTGACGCGATTTTTACACGTGAAAAAATTTCATTGAAGTCAATGGGAGTGTTATTTTTACACGTGTATTCTATACCCGTGTATTATGCTAAAATGCGCTCGCGTTAACGCCGTGTGCACGGGCCCTCAAGGCCAAGCCTAGGACAAATGTTTTGAATGAACACCTAGAGTATTCCTATGACTACAGAGATCTTCCCTTGACCTTCTACAGATGTAGATCATTTGTGTAAAAGCCTACAGAACCTAGGTGATGTGTTCCTTTGTAGGCTAATTGCTTCCATCAGAGCAGTGAGATTGGTTTATTCTTAGGGGACAGAATAATCTTTACGTTACACAGCTGCCATAAACAAAAATGATATATTACAACTTAAAATGTGGAAATAACACACAGCCTGTTCTGCACATCTCCTTTATAATACAACCTGCTGTTTCCCATCCAAATAGATGTGATATATCTAAATTTCATATACATGCTGTATGTATTGTATGTATGCAGTGACTTCAAACCTTGTATGGAAGTATGCCTGCATGTCTACAAATGAAATGCCATACTGATTTACTTATCACCTTGTTTTACAGTGTGTGCTCCCTTAATCCTTTGGAGCTCGCAATAAATTGCATATTACATCATAATAGAATATATACTGATTTCCCATAACAATAAAACAACGTATAAAATGTTTAAAGGCACAGCATGTTAGTCTCCTAAACTTTAAGCTCTGAGACAGTGGGGGGGATTTACATTCTTAGACTGTCTCCCTGTTGTGTTGTTTTCATGAAGCTAGATGTATCTGGTTGGATGGAATCCTTATGTTGTTTGTAAGTACTTAAAGGAAACCTTTTACAAACTTTTGGGACGCTAAACCAACTACAGGTCCTTATGGATTAGTGGCTTAATGTTCCAAACAGCCAAATCTTAATTCTGTTCGTGGCCAAAAGTAAGAAACTGCGCAGTTCATCACTAAAGATGAAGTAGTAAACTGTACCTTCACAGTGCATCTGCCTGATCTTGGGCGCATGCACACTGAAGCTGTGCTATGACAATCATTATGGGTCATATGTTTTACTGCTTTTACTAAATAAAACCTCATTTTTTAGAAAATGAATGATTTGTCTGGTGTCACCTTATTCTGATGTCCAGAACGTTTTACTATTTTATTACAATGTGATGTGATGACATAGTGTGTGGCACATGGGGCTCCCTGAAGGCTGAAGAGGAAGTGTTAGATTGCAGTGTGCAGGAGTGGTAATGGCCTATCAATAAAGCAGTGGGGCTCTGGTATGGCCCCCTACAGGCAAAGGGCCCACTGGGGGATTCACCATTGTCCTGGTGAGCTTGTCTGAGCCTAACTAGAAATATTTAACTACACTGGAAAGTGTGGAACAGCACCCGTAGAAAGCTGTAAAACGTTGGAGTTGCAGAGGTTGTGAAAGGTCCTTTTAATGCTACCCAGGATGGAGCATTGGTCAAAAGCTGGAGCTACTATACTACCAATGGCAATATACCTGCATTATGGCATACATAGAGATGTCATTTTTGACCTACAATACTGTGGTTGTAAGCTGTAGGCCTTTCTTCAGAGACATATATTAGATATATGATACAGCCATGCTGTACAATGCAAGTAATTGCGTAAAATAGCTCTTATTATTAAAACTGACTCGAAGTTTTGCAGATTCTAAATTGCCCCTAAATAGCATGGAAAGAGATGTAAAGTATATTAAGAATAATATTAAGAAAAGACTAAAGACAATTCCTGTCAATGATAATTGAAAACAGAAAATAGCACATAGAAATGTGTATAAAGGGAGAGGTTTCATGTACCTTCACCTCATTGTAAGCACAGAAACAATGCTAATAGAATAAATTTCATACTCAGAATACATAATACCGCTTTCTACTGAAGTCATCTGCTTTTCATATTTCTAATTTTCTTAATCTACCAGTGTCTAAGGAAGTATATGAAACCCATAGGTACTGTTGTTTTTTTGTTTTTTTTAAATTGCACATGCACATTATGGGAAACAGATGGTCATGATTTTCTAAAGATGTTGTAGTCATACAGTACACCAGGTATGTGATACTTGAATAAATCTCCATCCATATGTAAAAATATACTCTGCTGATTTTATTTGGAGAGCATCCTATACATACAGTTCTATTAATCACAACATGATAATATCAGAACAAGTGACCTGTTTCAGCTGTTGCCAGAAAAGCAATGGATGGTCACGCAATTTCTTGGCGCTCTTGTTGCGATAAGGAGAAGAACAGCATGAAATCAGACAATGTGGCTGAGATGGGTTATACCTTAACGGAGGTCATAAATATCAGATTAGTGGGGGTCTGACAGCCAGCTTTGCCTCGATCACCTGTTCATAGCAGCCACTGGTCTGCACACAGGATTTTATGTTATGTTGAAAAAACTAACACAGTGGTAGAAAGTTTCTATCTTGTTTTTTACATTAGAGTGAATGGTGAAGGTTGCAAATGACAAGTGCTCCATCTGCATCCCTCATGCCGTTCTATGATGAATCAGAGCAATGGACAGAACGATAGCAGTTTGACTTATCTATAAATGACAAATTAAAGGGGTTGTCCAGGCAAAACTTTTAAAGTTTAAATAAGCTGGGGGCAGTGAAAAAAAAGCACACTCACTTGTCCCTGTTGCTCCAGTGTCCTCATGCCTCCCAGGTCGTCTGCTCTCCCGGATCTTTTTCAGCATTGTACTGAAGCAGCTGATTGGCCTCAGCAGTCACATGACCACTGAGGCCATTAAGCAGCCTCAAGCAAGCCTCAAGAAGATGACCCGTGATGTCAAGTAGTGATATTCAGGCCATTTGGTGATTGGTCTCAGCAGTCACATGACCACTGAGGCCAATTAGCAGCTTCAGCATGCCAGAAGACGCCACTGAATTGGGAGACACGGAAGGACACCTGAGCAATGGGGACAGGTGAGTAAGCATTTTTTAAAAATTTTTTTTTTTTTTTACTTTCCCCAGCTTATTTAAACTTTAAAAGGGTTATCCATTTTTGCCTGGACAACCCCTTTAAAGTCATGATTTGTGGAAGTCAGAGGCTATAGAAGGTATAAGGTATAAGTTAGGCAAACAACACTAGCTAGTCAATCATCAAAAATAAGTTTTAACTATATAAAATATATACAATATTTAAAATATATATATATATATATATATATATATATATATATATATATATTTGAACAGTCGCTCTATGAGTTATTGTATATTGTCAAAGCATCAGGAAATAGTCTTCCAGTTCTGCTCAGCCAAGTACTCTTCTAGTATCCTGTAGTACTAGGGCTTTACAAATTCTTGGAATTAAAGATGAGCGAGTACTATTCAAAATGGTCGTTTCGAATAGCACGCACCCATAAGAATGGATGGAAGCGGCCGGCATGCAGACTTTGCCGGCGGCCACCCGCCTAACCCCCTGCGTGCCAGTTGCGTCCATTCATTCCTATGGGTGTGTGCTATTTGAAACGGGAGTTTCGAATAGTACTCGCTCATCTCTTCTTGGAATCAATCAATGGTGCTGCTAAAATATCTATTTTTCCATTACCCACTTTTCTGCAGAAAAAAAAGCCTAAATATTAAAAAGCAATTAGAAGCAGCTATTTTTGACTAATTTGACTTCTCCCCAAAGAAGAGCTTAGTTGGAAAGTAAATGGCCAAGTTCACGTCCTTATTTATCAAAATGTACTGAGCTTAAATGAAAACATTTCTTGCTTTCATTTACTCTGATGATTTTACAAGTAAATACTGCTTTCATTCTGTAAGCTTCGGAAGAGTCAGAGGTCACAGTGAGATCCCACAGCACATCGTATGACAGCCAAAGAAGGAAATGTTCTACACAAGACCAATACAGAACTTCTTACAGTATGTGCTGTGACAATAATTTTAATCTGTTATTTCTGTTTAGGCAACCACTTGGAGGAAGTTCAGATCATTCAAACAAGGATCAAAAGTAACAATGAACTTTTGGTAGCTTGTAAAAGGACAATTCTGTTCCCCAGTTGGTTTTCTGGCACTGTAGGGGTAAGAGTGATGATGACATGAGGTTATTGTTATTAAACAGTGTCGGTAAAAGTTTACTTACCTAGGTCTATGGTCAGGTAAAGGTCTGAGCAGGATACAAAGAAGACGGTGCCTTGTTATGTTTTTCAAACTTTGTAAAACTATTTGCATCATAAATACAAAAATTTTATATTAAAATTAACTCAAACCCTAGATTAGATCCCTAAACATAATTCAGACCCTCGACCATTACAATTAATCAGACACATAGACCAGTCTCTGATACTAATTAAAACCCAACACCAGACTTAATCAGAATCAAGATCCGTTCCTATAATTAAATTTACTCAAACCACAGACCAGCCACTAAAGTTAATACAGAAAAAAAAATACTGTATATACTTTACTTACCGATCCCAGTTGTTCTTTCCGTCTTGGCATTGTTTCACACAATGTCATAAAGAATTGGACAACTGGCTTCTTTAGTCAATATAAGGATTACAATTCACCAGTCAAGAATTATTATTATAGCCTACTCTATTCTCTGGGACGGGCCCCTCTGATCCTCAAGTATGTGGTCAAATGGTCAGAGGCTCTGGACAGGCAGATCTCCCCAGCTCAATGGCACATCATATGGTCTCACGCGGCCAAATCATCCACATGTATAAACGTTCCGTGAAACTCAGTATACTGCTGATGTATTGGTACCACACCTCAGTCCTGCTGCACATCCTCAATCCCAGTGTTCCCACAATTTGCTGGAGATGCTTCTCTGAGGCGGTCACATAACACCAAATCTTTTAGAGCTGGCCCTTAATTCTTTCTTTCTGGACAGAGGTTAAGGTGTTGACTGGTGTGCTTTTACTTCAAGGTATCCTGCTTGGTTCCTTTCACTTACTTGCTTAATCTACACCCTTCACAGAGACATGTAAACTTTTCTTGCACATGGGGCCACACAGTGGCTCAGTGGTTAGCACTGCAGCCTTGCAGTCCTGGTGCTCAAATCCCACCAAGGGCATAAAACCATCTGTAAGGACAGATGTACATCTCTTCTATGCTAAAACAATTATAGCACTCCAATGGAAATCAGTGCACCCTTCCACGGGCCCAGCTCTTGTGGCTCATATTAAAGATGTGCACAGCCTGGAAAACCCAAATGTGTTGCTAACACCATAGAGGCCTTCCATTCAATCTGGTTCCCATGGGATAAGTACTGTATCCTTCATTACCTCTGATTCTTTCCCCCTTCATTGTCTTGCTTGTAGTGTTCTGGGTTTCATGTTATGACTTCCCATATTTGGGATGCTTCTTGCTTCTTATTCATGTTGTATATTTGTAGATCCCTTGTTTACCTTTTTCTTTTGGTTCCCCTTCCTCATTATTATTTGTACAAATATTGTTCCTTTGTATTTCTGAAATCTCATGAAAACTTAATAAAAATTACAATTTAAAAAATAATTACTATTTTATAAGTTTCATATCCCTTTAATAGAATTTCTGTTGTTTCACATAATATCAATAGGAATAAGAATATCAATTAATAATTATCAAGAATAAGGTTAAAAGGAAACATCCAAGTACCCTTGCTATTATAACTGTTTAATTGCCTGCTGCTGCTTCCATTGCCCTGTTCAAGTCCCTCTCTTTTCTTTAGTAAAATGGTCGCTGACTTCAGTAAGTTACAGACAGCACTCCTGACAAAGTCAGTGACCATTTTACTACCGAACAGATGGGAAGCAGAATCGATCAGTCCCAACAGCACTAGGTAAAGTACTCTTCTACCCATATTTAATGTGCAATCAATTTTTTAGATAAATAGTGGGTCACTTTAATGTTGTAATTCATTTTCTCAACATATTCAATTACTGTACCTGATGCCAGTGCAAGGAACATTCCTGTTTGCACTCAGTGCAGTATTTCTCAACCTGGGATAGGCCTTGTTCACATCTGTGTTTGTATTCCGTCCGGGGGAGTCCACATGAGGACCCCCCTCTAATGGAATACCGAATGCAACTGCAAGCAGAGTGCCAGTGAAAGCACACGGATCCCATAGACTATAATGTGGTCCGTGTCCTTTTACTGCACAGCGCTTCCAGTTACATTTGGTATTCCATTTGGGAGGTCCCCGTGTGGACTCCCCAAACGGAATACCAAATTTAGATGTGAACGATGGGTAACTTGGAACCCTGAGGCTCCTTGGACTCTGGTCATGGCCTTTGCAGAACACCGCATCAACTAGCCCAATAACTTACTGTGAGAAAAGCTAAGTGATTTTAGCCTGCTGAAAAATGCTTGCCAAGGATAAAGGCGAACAAGAATACAAGAATCAGGATAGGCCATAAAAATATGATCAATAGGGGACTGATACCCAACCCCCTGAATGATCATCTGTACAGAGCTGCTTTCTGCACCCATCCTGTAAACAATACATAGCTGGAAGTAGAAAGCTCCACCCTCTGTATAGTGGCCTTGTGTTGTCACTGCAGCTCAGCTCTCACTGAATGAAAAAGCCTGGACGAACCCTTTAAAGTGGAAACATTTTCTCTCGGTTTCTCCATGATAATAGAAATGGGAGCCAGTAATTTACAGGTGAAAAATATCTGAGATTTGTGTTGGGCTAGCAGATTTAGCTGTAGAGAGAGGAATACAACATTTCTACAGACGTCTTCCAAAAAACAAGATTGTTGAAAGCTAATATGTCTGATCCCTCATTTCCTCAGCATCTGCCATCAGGGGACTAATGATCAGTCCTCATGAACATGAGCACATTGGCTGATCCTGCCAAAGGTAGCATTTTGGTTCACCAAATCACCAAATAACTCCAATGTTCTGTTTTGACCTTGTGTTTTTTTTACACTCTGTTGTATGGAACCCTCCCTTGTATACTACTGTATGGTCCCGCAGTGGTATAAAAGGGTCATCAACTCCTACGTAACCCCCCCCCAAAAAAAAAAAACAAAAAAAAAAACATAAAATGTGCTGTGTATGTTTAACTGCAATTCCTCTATATAGGAAAGTACACACGTTTTCCTATACAGTGTAAAAAGGTATACCAATGCTTATCAACCTAGCATACTCTAAAAGTACACTCGTGGCTTTCTATTCAATTTCTATTCTATTTTGGATATGAGAAATACATTACAAACCATATTTCTAATTGATAACCAGTTTCAATTATTTCATCTGAAACATCAGTTCTAAATATGGAAAAAGTTTAAAGAGCTTTCCAAACAATATTAAGTTACACAATGGAAGTCATGCAAAACATACTTAAATTAGAACCGTTTTTCCCAAGATTCCCCATCATCTGAAATATCCACTGGGAATCTGGATTAGGGAGATCATTGCAGGAAATACTGATGGGAGAGAAGCAAATGCCTGTTGTATATTAACACAAGCATATGCCAGCCAAAGAAAAATGAAGCTAACTAATATTATTATAGAATGCGCATGTGTATGTGTTAAAATCAGGATTTTTTTTTGCAAAGAAAAACAGAAACTGTATCTACAATATATGTATATACAATAGCATATATACATATTACTGAATATATTGCATAGCAACTTATTTTAAAAAGTTTCAAAAATCTTCTTAAAAAATGGTTCTACTTATCACCTGAAGACGTTCTGAAGCCTAGGAAGTGTGAAATCCTCAGGACAGGTAGGCACACAGAGATACAATTTAACATCTACCTCTTCTATTCCAACTTACAAATCCAACTTTCATCCCCCAGCTAGTTCCTGCAACCTACCCCATGTGCCATCTTCTTAAAGAGACAGTGACACTCCCTGTATGTTACATCACCCCCTTTTTTTAAACAACATAACATTGATTATAACAGTTAGAAAGGAAACAATTGACATAAAGATAGATATGGACTCCAGTCTGATGATCAACAGGCAGAATCCAAAGCATCACAGCTTCGCCTCTTTGATCTGTCATGATAAGACTTTTCTTTTTCTCGCTGGATAGCATCTGCAAATATCATTTTCTGAAGTGCAAGCTGCTTCCTGTTAAGAACTGTCACTCTCGGTAATGGTGTTATCAATCTGACAGGGTTCACCAGCAGTACTTTGAAATGTGAGGCATTCCTGGTTATAGAGTGTCCATCTTGCTCAGCTGTAACCATATGTTTAGCTGCTTTATAGTATTCTGCTGGATCGTACACTGGAGATGTCTTATTGTTTTGCCTTTGATACACAACTTTCTCACCCTTCTGTATAGATAACGACTGAAAATATCATTTTCTTTCTGCATACTGTTTCATTTTATCCATGATATTGAGTTTGATGGTTGTACAGTCAACTCAGTGATGTGTATATGAGGAGTCCTGTTGAACAGTAGTTGGACATGAGCAGCATTTCTCGCTGAATGTGATGTATTTCTATAACTGTTTCAATTGAATGTGGATGAATGAATGTTTGTGTAACAATGGGGAAAGGAACTCCACAGAGAAACAAATAAAAATGCTTACATCCCCAGACAACCGCCAAGCTCTACTTTACAGGTTGAGAGTATTTTTGTTCTCTGCTTGTTAGGCCTTTATTGACATCTGAAATGATGCATGGATCTTGGTTGTTGGCTTCTATTTGTACCATTATGACTCCTAACTCCATTGGATTTGCATTCACAGTTTGGTGCATAAAGCTGGATCACAGTAGGCCATGGTTGTTATTGAACAGAGTTCATGTTTGATAAGAAGTTTGATGTCCTGGTGACCATTTGATTTCATGTTCTTGTTTTGTGAAGTGCCTCAACTGTGCACGAGTTGTAGAAAAGTTCTTCATGTATCTAAGATAGAAGCTGTATATTCCAAGAATAGTCACTGACACTGAGGAACAGAGACCATTTTAATTCCTGTTCTGTTTTGGGATCAAACTGTGTACGATCATAGAACTTCAAGGAACTTTTTAAAATTCATGTTTCTCTTTGCTTAGAGTGAGTTCCTTAGATAATAAGTTCTGGGAAATAGTACGTAGACTCAATTGTATTCAGCCTGAGTTTTGCCAAAAAATGAAATGTTATCACTGTCATTGAAAACAATAGGGATGTGTTGGATCACACAAACTGGACCCAAAGTGTACTATTGGTGTTTGTTCAGTAGCAGAGATTTTTCAAGATGCCATAGAGCAGGGGTAAGGAACCGTTGGCATTCCAGCTGTTGTGAAACTACAACTCCCAACATGCTCCATTCACTTCCATGGGAGTTCCAAGAACAGTAGCGCAAGTATGCATGCTGGGAGTTGTAGTTTGGCAACAGCTGGAGAGCCAAGGTTCCCTACCCCTGCTCTATGGCATCTTGAAAAATCTCTGCTACTAAACAAACACCAATAATAATCGTGGGTTATGTAGATAACCTGTTTCCCATAGTCCAAACAGCGGCACAACAGATGGGGTATTTGTGCCCCTGTGCGTGTTTTAGGACAGGTGGAATTTTAATTAATTAATTAATTAAATTCAACTCTGACCCCCTCCTATAAGAAGGTAAGAGGAACCTCCTCCCCTTGTGTTAGTTATAAAGTAAATTTTAGCAGTAAAAAGAAAAACTTAATAGGGAGGGAGTCTTGTGCCGCTGTTTGGACTATGGGAAACAGGTTATCTACATAACCCACGATTCCCCCACGTCCAAACCGCGGCACAACAGATGGGGATGTAGCGAGATAACCCCTAGGGAGGGCCCCCTCGGCACACAGATGATAAAATGGTCTGGCCGAAGGCAGTAGCCTCTGACCTTTGAAGGTCTAGACGGTAATGCTTAACAAAAGTAGTATGGGACTGCCAGGTGGCAGCTGTACAAATATGCTCCAAAGATACCGAATGTTTTTCCGCCCAGGAAGTAGACATTGCCCTGGTAGAATGGGCCCTAACAAATTCAGGGGGAGACAAACCCTGATAGACAAAGGATAACCTTATCGCCTCCTTAATCCACCTTGATAGTGTGGGCTTCGAGGCCTTTAACCCTTTGAAGCGCCCGAAGAAAGAAACCAGCAGGTTTTCTTCTCTTCTGAAACTGTTTGTGCGTTGCAGGTAAATCTGTAAGCACCTGACTAGGTCTAAAGTGTGCCACTTCTCCTCCTCAGGAGAAGATGGAGAAGGAAAAAATACAGGTAAGGAAATGACCTGATTTAAATTGGTATAAGAAGGCACTTTGGGTAAAAAACCTGGTAAAAACCTCAGTTGTACCCGACCAGGATAAAAAATAGTATAGGGCTCATGGGCCGACAGGGCCTGAAGTTCCCCCACCCGTTTGGCTGATGTGACAGCTAGAAGGAAAGACACCTTTAAGGACATAAACTTAAAGTCCACCTCCTGCATTGGTTCAAAGGGTGGGTTACAAAGTCCCGATAGGACGGTGGAGAGGTCCCACTGGGGGACTGGTGACCTTATGGAAGGTCTTAACCTGGTTGCCCCTTTCAGAAACCGGGATATGAAGGTGTCCTGGGTTAGCCGCCTATTCAGACATGCTGATAAAGCAGCTACATGTACTTTCAACGTGGCCGGTGTAAGGCCCTTGTCCAAGCCATCCTGCAGGAATTCCAAAATGGTTTGAATAGAAGGGCTATCCTGAGATACCCGCTTCTTCATACACCAGGTCTTGAAGATGGTGAAGATCCTACGGTAGGCCTGGTTAGTTGCCAGAGCTCTAGAGTGAGCTATGGTATTCCTGATGGCTGTGGGTAGCAATTCTAGTCCAGGTATGGACCTGTCAACTTCCAGGCTGTCAAGTTGAACCTGTTGAGATCTTGGCATACTCTGGCACCCTGAGTGACCAGGTTGTGCCATGGGGGGAGCCTCCAATATGTCCCTCGACTCATCTGAATGAGCTGGGTAAACCATGCCCTCTTTGGCCAGAATGGAATTATTGCAATCACGGATGCCTGCTCCTGTCTGACTTTCATCAATACCCTTGGTATCATGGAAAGCGGAGGGAAGATGTATGCCAGCCTGAACCTCCATGGAATCGACAGGGCATCCACTGCCAAGGGATTGTCTTCCCGATAGAGGGAGCAAAATTTCTCTACCTTGGCATTGTATCTGGTGGCCATCAGGTCCACTTCTGGAGTTCCCCACATCTCGGTTATTTGGCGGAATACTTCCTTGTTCAGGGACCACTCGCCTGACACCGTCAGACCCCGGCTTAACTGGTCCGCTATTACATTCAAGGCTCCCTTGATGTGAACTGCCATGAGATGGGTAACATTTTTCTCTGCCCAGGAGAAGATGAGTTCCGTCTCTCTCAGAAGGGCGAGTGACCGGGTTCCTCCCTGCTTGTTCAGGTAGAGGACTGCGGTTGAGTTGTCTGACAATATCTTCACTGCCCTGCCCCGAAGGAAGGGGGTGAAATGCAGAAGTGCTAGGTAAATGGCTCTGATTTCGCGCCAATTGGAAGATTTGGTCCTTTCTTACCCCAACCGGTAAGAGATGCGTCTGTTGTCAACAAGATCCAGACCGGCTGGACCATGGACCTTCCGTCTTTGAGATGGCACCACCATCTGAGTGACTGACGGGTATTGAGGGATAGATGGATGCGTGAATCCAGACTCAGAGGGCTGCGGTTCCATTTCTTGAGGACCTCGCTCTGGAGAGGGCGCATGTGCCACATTGCCCATGGGACTGCTTCCGCCGAGGCGGACATAAGACCCAGCACTCTCATAGCCATTCGGATCGAGACCCGGCGTTTCTGGCAGAGCTTTTTGGCAGCTAATTTGATCTTCTCTTTCCTTGGATGAGGAAGAGCTACTGTCATCTGAACGGAATCCAACACGAACCCCAGAAAACTCTTTTCTGTAGAGGGTTCCACATTTGACTTGTCCCAATTTATTATCCAGCCGAGATCTTGTAAGAGGCTGGTGGTGACCTCCAAGTGACTTTTTAGCAACTCCTCTGAGTGCGCTTTTAGTAGCCAATCGTCCAAGTATGGGACTATGAATAGCCCTTGAAGCCTGAGACAGGCGGCGATCGGGGCTATTACCTTCGTGAAGATGTAAGGTGCCGAGGTGATACCGAAGGGTAGAGCCGCAAACTGAAGGTGACACAGACGGTCGTGCATTAAAACGGCTATCCTTAGATACTTCCTGTGAGAAGGAAAAATCGGGATGTGCAGGTAGGCATCCTTGAGATCTAAAGTTGCGAGAACGTCGCCAGGCTGAAGAAAGGCGATGACAGATTTTATCGTTTCCATCCGAAAGTGCATCTTGTGGATAAACCGGTTCAAAAACCTGAGGTCGATGATCATTCTCCAGCCCCCTGATGCTTTTGGCACCAGGAAGACTGGAGAGTATACGCCTGCGCCTCTTTCTTCCATCGGGACTGGTTCCAGGGCCTCTTTGTTTAGGTAATCTTGAATCATTTCTTCCAGACACGCCTGCTTTCGAGCTGAAAAAGAGCGGGTTACGATATACCTGGTGGGAGGAGGCGACACGAAATCTATGTGATATCCGTGTTGAATTAGTTGTAGGACCCAAGGGTCCTTGATGTTCTGACGCCAGGCTGGAAGAAACTTCTGTAGGCGCCCTCCAACAGGTGGGGATTTCTCCCTTGGAGGGATACTCTGATTGTCAAAAGGAGGGCTTCTTTGGCCCCTCCCTGGAAAAACGGCGGCCAGATCCTCTGGACTGAAACCCTGATCTCCTGTATTGAGGCCTAGATGAAGATTGGCGCTGGGAACCTCTGCCACGAGATGTACCTGGTCTGTTCCCATAAGACTGCAGAAGGGATTTACCCTTACTGTCCGCCAGCCCCTCCATGATTTCGTCCAGCTGTTTCCCAAACAGTCTTCCTGGTTCAAAAGGGAGGGCACAGAGATTGAACTTGGAAGCATTATCAACCTTCCATGGTTTTAACCAGAGCGGTCTCCTGGCAGCTGCTGACAAAGCTATGCCCTTTGCAGCTACCTTCACTTGGTAAGTGGCTGCTTCCGCTAGGAACTCCGTAGCCAGACACAAGGAGGAAAAAGACTTCAGGAGGTCATCCCGGGGAACCCCGTCATCAATATCCTGCCGCAATCTCTCTAGATTGGCATGAAGCTGGTTGCAGACCTCAGAAGAAGCTATGCCGATGGAAGCCTGGGAGGCCGCGGCCGTATGAATGCGCCTCAGAATGCACTCAGCACGTCTGTCCATGGCGTCTGGCAGGTTTGATCCATCCTCCGATGGAACTAGAGTGCGCCGTCACAGCTTGGCCACTGCAAAATCAACTTTCGGCGGAAGCATCCAGCTAGTTTGAGCACTTTCCTCCAGGGGAAACATTTGTTTAAATTTTTTTGATTGAAAGAACGCCTTCTCAGGGCGTTTCCACTCCGCTTTCATTGCTTTGGCCAGGGCGGGCTCCACTTGGAAGGTCCTGGACCTTCTATTGGTGGAGTCTGAGGCATCCCCCTCGTCAACATCACGCCCGCCTGGGTGGATGGACCTGAGGAGCTTAGGCATTTTTTCCACGGAAAAGGCAGTCCTGGGAACATCAGATTCTTCGTCAGCAGAAGAATCGTCCATGATATTAGAACCTTCCTCCGAAGGATACGATAAGGACCGTGGTTCCCTGCGAGATCTCTTGGCCGAGTTGACAAAGGCCTCCATGGAGTCAGTAACAAATTCCTTCACCCACGCGACCATGTCGCGGAGAGCAGGTTCTTCAGGCGGAGGGGCACGGCATTGGCGGCACCTGTTATACTCGTACCCATCAGGGAGCGGAATGTTACATTCTCTGCAAGCCAGATGTTTGCGTTTTGACGTCCCCTTACGCCTGGGAGGCTCATCCTCTTTTGGAGAGGAAGACATCTGCAAAGAAAAGAAAATACACTAAGTATTTTACAGAAAAAACAACACCATAGCCTAGCTAGGGTTAACAGTACCGTATGAAATATATGCTAGTCCTTAACAAAGGGTAGCAAGGTAACACCAAGGATGCTAGGAATAGCAGAGCTTGATCCAAAGAAATAGAACAAGCAACTGCACCCTTGCACTGGCAAGGTTTAAATACCTAAAGGAGGAAGAGGAGGGGAGGAGTAGGGAAACCGCTCCTCCCAACTTCCCCCTAAGCATCCCTCTCTCTCTCCTTTTTTTTTTTACTTTATTATACTTTTCTTCTTTCTTTTTCCTTTCCCTTAAAAAGGACTTCTACTCCCTCCCCCAACAGGGGTTAAGGAGAGGAGGGGCAGAAGAAAAAGCCCCCCAAATTCTTCCCTTCTCCCTCCAACAGGGAGGGAGAGGGTTAATGCTCGGCCGGAGGAGCAGACACGCCCCACTCGGCCGGCTGTCGGCATTCCCGTCCGACCGCGCATGCGCCAGCGGAGAAGCCGCGCATGCGCAGAAAAAAGAAACTCCGTCGGAGCCCGGGAAAGCTCGCGCAGCAGCGCGAGCGGAGAGAGAGACACCGGCCAGGAGGGAAAAGACAGCCAGGGAGATGCAGGAGCACCGACAAGCCTGGAGCCGGACCCAGGAACAGGTAAGCCTGTTCTTACAGCAAAAAAGAGAAACAAATAAGGAGGTAAGAGCAACCTCCATCCACCTGTCCTGCACACAGGACAGAAAAAAACACAAGGGGAGGAGGTTCCTCTTACCTTCTTATAGGAGGGGGTCAGAGTTGAATTTAATTAATTAATTAAAATTCCACCTGTCCTAAAACACGCACAGGGGCACAAATACCCCATCTGTTGTGCCGCGGTTTGGACGTGGGGGAATCTTTGTTAAGGTCCAGTTTGTCCATTTAGTAGATGGATAAAGTTAATGGTTAATGATATATTTGTTATGGGAGAGATATGTCATTCTCTTTGAATGGCCATGTTTGTTAGGAGCATATCAACACACACCTAGTCAACACTTTCAACAATATCTTGATTCTCCAGAGATTAAAGCTCTCTTCAACTTTTTCTCCAAGATTAAATGGAGTGCACCTGTGAGCTTGAGCAAATGAAAGGATGATTTTATTCATATAAATGTGTACTTAAAATTTTTTACAGTTTTCCAAATCCACTTAACAAGGCAAATGTATTAGCCATGGTTTGTATCTCCTTATCAACAGGATGAGCTATTGTATGAATGATCTGAATGAGTCCCAGATTTATGGCAGTATAGTAGCTAAGAAGATGGTCTCAGGATCCTTGAAGGATGTAAAAGCTTGCTTTGTTCATTTTATCTTTATAACTCATCCGAATATCATGTCTTCCTACAGTAGGTAGTTATGTCTGAGTATCTTCCATATGGGAAGATTTTGGTGTAAAAACGGCTCAGCTTCAATTGTTCATTTGCATTTCTATCATTAGCTTATTTGTTATATCTGAAGGAGAATTGGTACACATGTCCGACTTTGTGTCAGGCCCCAAAAAAATGGTTTCCCCACAGAGAGGCTGCATATGGACACCGGCGATTTGCTTTTAAAACCCATTCAAATGAATGGGTTTTAAAACTGATTGCCAGGAAGCCGTTCCCTATACAGTTTCTCCGGGGAATAGGACAGAAACCCAGCGGAATGACACAGGGCACACAGGGGTGCAAGTGTGAATGCCTACTAAGCCAAAGAAAGCAATAAGATAAGATAGAGATAATCCTTTAATAGACCCACAGTGGGGAAATGTCAGTATGTTACAGCAGTATAGTAATACAGATACAGGATAACGAAACAGTAATATATTACAGAAGTAGACACACATAAGCTGAGAAAAATAAGATATACTAGGAGTCCATAGCAGCTAAGTAAGAGAAGAAAGAAGGAAGACTTCAGGGTCACTTAGTTCTCTGTGTGGACTCTTCTTCGCTTGGTCTGATGTAGTTTAATCAGCCTGACTGTGGTTAGGAGTAAGGATCTCCAGTAGCGCTCCTTCTCACACTTCGGGTGAAGCAGTTGGTCACTTACAGTGCTGCCAAGTGCCAACAAGGTCTCATACATGGGGTGAGATTTATTCTCCTGCATGGAGCTCACCACGGACAGTGTTCTTCTGTCACCCACCACCTGTACTGGGTCCAGGGGGCTCCCCAGGACAGAGCTGGTCCTTCTGATCAGCCTGTCAAGTCTATTTCTGTCCCTGGTTGATATACGGCTCCCCCAGCAGGCTACACTGAAAAAGATGGCTGAAGCAACCACAGAGTTGAAAAAGGCCATAAGAAGTGTCCCCTGGACTCCAAAGTCCCTCAGCCTCCTGAGCAGGTAGAGTCTGCTGTGACCCTTTCCGTGCCACGCATCCAGGTGGTCAGCCCAGTCTAGTTTATTATTGAGGAGCACACCCAGGTACTTATAACATAACATATATAGTAAGAATATTTTCATCTTGTTTGAGACCCACTCATAGTTTGGGGTTTACAAATACTGATACAAAATTCTGACCAAATACTGCTGTATGTAAGCCTTTAAGGGCATTTTACTTAGGCAAGTGTTTGTTGGCTGGTCATATCTTTTATGTTGTCCTAAAAATGATCATTGCCCGCAGCATCCCCATTTGTACACAAGTATATAAATTGTATATGGACCAAACCGTTGTATCAACTATCATTTGTCCCCATACACGTTTTCAGCAGGCCATGTATAGGCCCTATAACTGAGCACCAGTTAGCTTATTATATTAATAATCGTCAATTGTCCCAAATGTAAAGCACCATGGAATTAATGGTGCTATATAAATAAATAATAATAATTAATAATAATAATAATAATTGTCCCTGGCACAAATGGCTATAAGAAGCCTTAGTCATAATGACCACTTAACTGGAAAGACAGTACTAGTTTGTATGAGGTATAAACCCAATGACTGCACACTGTACCTCTTTGTATTATGTCAGTTGTCACCATTGAAGTATAGCAGTCCACATATCCACATGCAGTTCTAGGTACCCTCGATTCCATTACACATAACACAATAATTATTATATTATCATCTCTCCTCCAGAGAACAGTATTTATTTTCTTTGCTCTGATATTCTTTGGCAACTAGTGTGAGAAAGTTTCAATTTTCAGCCCCATAACCTGTCAAAGTGTTTTCATTTGGGAAAGATTCCCAGAATTAAATGTCATGTGAGCTTACAGGAGAATGACATTTAGCTGTTTTGCTCACAGCTAGCAGATTTCTAGTAATCCTTTACTTTAAATTGACCAAAGCTGATGTTTGTCATTTACAGTATGAACTACAATATATGCCAGGTTACTACGTGTTGTCTCTACCATAGGGCTACCTATTACACTTAATGTAGAAATCTAAGCACATACAAAGTAGCTGAACATAAAGCTGACACCAGGTCTTCTTTTATATTAGATTGTGGGCCAATCCCACTGAAATTGGCAGGTTTAGCTGCCAATCTAATGCAGGATGAATCAGACGTTTATTTCTGTATGATCCCTTGTTCATATGGATGGTAATCTACAGTCAGAGAATCTGGCAGCAGGCTGTTCTCCACATCCTATGAGATAAACATACACTAATTTAAAAAAAAAACACATCAGCAATCTAGGATTTTACCTAGCTTAAAAAAAAAAAAAGTAGAAATTCCTAAGCCAAAAATTAGTATGGTGTGACACACGGTCCTATTACAATATGGTGTCAACAGAAACAATATATACAGAGCTCTATCTATCTATCTATCTATCTATCTATCTATCTATCTCCTGTCTATCTATCTCCTATCTATCTATCTATCTATCTATCTATCTATCTATCTATCTCCTATCTATCTATCTATCTATCTATCTCCTATCTATCTATCTATCTATCTATCTATCTATCTCATATCTATCTATCTATCTATCTATCTATCTATCTATCATCTATCTATCTATCTATCTATCTATCTATCTATCTATCTATCTATCATCTATCTCCTATCTATCTATCTATCTATCTATCTATCTCCTATCTATCTATCTATCTATCTATCTATCTATCTATCTATCAATCATCTATCTATCTATCTATCTATCTATCTATCTATCTATCAATCATCTTTATTATCTACTATCTCTTTTATCTTAATATATTCATATAAAAAATTGAAGCCAAGCATTTGAATAATGCTTTACTTGTAGAGTAGTAAATTTGTCTGAACCCCTTTAGGGGACTGGACGTACGAAGACATGACACCTAAACTATGATTTGCAGATTTTGCACACTATACATTAATATTGTATGAATAAATACACTTCACAAATTCCATGGTTGTTAGGTTCTTGGTCTTCTGCACAGTGTCCTTGAAAATTATTCATAGGTGTTCATAAGTTAATGTATATTACAGATGGATATACTGCACTTGAGCAATATGCAATACCACTGGAGGGCATATCACATTCATTGATTTATTGATAATGCCAATCTTCATAAATCTCCCCAGTGACTTAAGCTGCTGCTCCACATGGGCTGTGTTGTGCTGAAGACATCAAACAAAATGATCTAGTGGGATCTTGTTTTATGGAGATCTGCACTATTATGTTTGTATCTCAGAAGACTTCAATGCAGTGTGGATAATACAGTGAGCATTGCCAGTTTAAGGGCCCCTTCACACGGCGTATACGCTCACTGCTTTGGAGCGTGTAAACGTTCCGTAGCAGCGGCGTCTAAAGCACTTCCCATTGATTTCTATGGGAGCCGGCAGACGCGCGCTCCCCATAGAAATGAATGGAAAAAGCAGCCCATTCATTTCTATGGCGAGCGCGCGTATGCCGGTTCCCATAGAAATCAATGCGATCTGCTTTTAGACGCCGCTGCTACGGAACGTTTACACGCTCCAAAGCAGTGAGCGTATACGCCGTGTGAAGGAGCCCTAAGTAGTAATTTATCTATTGCTGTGTAGCTTAGACATATGTAATATTTAACGATTTATACATTTTTTTCATGTCACATTTGTACTCTACTTTACCTTACTCATGTTTCTCAAAAATTTTGATCCTTATAGGAGTTTTCCCATCTCTGCTCCTTCCTCCCAGTCACAAAGTCAGCAATCATGATCATTCCACTCTGTTTCAGAAATACCATATAGGCAGGTAAAGGTTATGGAAACAGCATAGTGTTTCTGTAACTACTATTTACCTCTATGTGAGGTATAGAACAGCTGTGTTCAGATGGCTATTTAGCCCAGCACTAACACCATTGCTACAGCCTTAAGGAGAGGAAAAATGCTCCTCCTGAGAAGAAGAATAGTTAGAGGAGATGTTGAGGTGCTGAAATGTATCAGAGACTCACATCCTGGACCCTGCCATATACAAGTAGACAGGGTACCAGTTGAGACTTATTTATATCAACCCTCATATATCTAGTGGGATAGGCAGAGTATAGTATTGTTATACTGGAGATATCTAGCACTGAGCTTAACAGCCATTATTGGCCATCCCCTTGTTGTGGAAAAACTGTTACCAGACTCAATATCGTCATCCACTATGGAACTTCTACTACTTCCCCCATCCGGGATAGCTGCATTGGTTATTGTTGCCTAATCAAATTTTCATAATTTGGTTCAACTGCATTGCTTCTTCCTAGATAGTTCCTACACTTAAATTCAGGGCCCTTCTGACCACCATTACCAGGTTCAGAAGAGTGGACACTTCACAACTGGAAATACCCTGGGGGAACTACCACCATTATCAGGTACACTGCAAGCCTCCATAATACAGCTCCAATTTGGGAGATGGGCTAGAGGAGCCGGGTGTGTCCTTGGCCTACCATTCACAACATTGCTACTACTCTTCCCATTCTCCGGTTCCCTCCAGTGAGTTGTATGCAGCATGTGCTTTACACAAATGGTTGTTGGTAATGATAAGAGGATGCATTTGATTACAATAATGTGGGCTGCTTAACTATTTATTGTCCTACTCCATGCATAGTTAATGTGAATGCTCAAATGCCTAGGAACCAACAATGTACGGATATGATAGCAAGATTTTATAGCCACAGGGGATATTAACCTCTGCACATTGTCAAAGAAAACTTACAGGCATGTTATATGGGACTCCAGAGATCAATATCTGTAACATTTTTGTACAAAGCCTTCATTCTAAAGCCTATTACTATGTCATATCTCACTGCACCTCCCATTAGATCTCACAGCTAAGTAATCATTATGGTTGTAATAGATAGAAAAGGCTCTAAGCACTAGGCAGCTATAAATCTGCAATGTACATCTTTCTCTTTTCAGTCACAAAGAAGTATGGCAATATGCATAGGTATAATATGCAATTACGATAAAAGCCATGGAAGAAGGGACACCTTCAAACTACCCCTTGCCCAAGTGTCATTTTAATTCTCTTTCAGTTTAGTGCAAAGAGGGAATTGCCCTTATTTATATATCCCATATGTCACATTATATGAAAATGTACACTGTTAGGGTGCATTCACACTGAGTAAACGCTAGCTTATTCTGAACGTAAAACACGTTCAGAATAAGCGGCGTCTAAAGCAGCTCCATTCATTTCTATGGGAGCGGGGATACGAGCGCTCCCCATAGAAATGAATGGAGCTGCTTTAGACGCCGCTTATGCTGAACGTGTTTTACGTTCAGAATAAGCTAGCGTTTACTCAGTGTGAATGCACCCTTAGGTGGCATTCACACTGCTGCTGCTGTCTGCCCCGGGGTGTCCGGTGTAAACCACAGGGAAACTGGACAGCAGACGGCTCGCGAGTGGTCGGCTTTAAAAGGTGATCGCCCGTGTGCATTTTCAGCCTCTCCGCCTAGTGTCCTTTTTTTTTCCCGCAGACATAAAGTCTTCCATGTAGGATTTTGTGTCCGCAAAAAAATAAGTGGGTTTTAAAGCGCTTGCAAGCCGTCTGCTGTCCGGTTTCCCCAGGGTTTACCATGGACACCCCAGGGCGGGCGGCAGTGTGAATGCGGCTTTAGATGGTGACAACTCAGTGTGTTTGCTCTTAGCGGACATTAGGCTCATTGGGCTATGCTACAAATAATCATGCTCTCATTTCACAAAAAAATAGAAAAAACACTCATTTATTTAGATTCTCTCGACATTCAGTTTTCTTCAACTTCACTATCATTTAGTTTTCATTAGCGTAGACCAGAGGATTTTCAAAGCAAATCATAAAGTTGGTGATCTACAAAAACTAAAGGGTACGTGGACATCTTCTGAGACATCAGTGTCACTTGTAGCAACCAAATGGACACTACAGCACCATAGACCTTTTCTACTAGTGAACGGTTAAGACTTCATCCCCAGTAACACCTTCATAATCTCAGTGGCATGTCATAGGATGTTAAAGAATAGATGATAAATGCTCAAATGCTGGGGAATGCCAAAAAAACCCAAAAAACCCCAACTGCATCTGTTTGCAACCTCTTTATTTGTCATTTTTTTTATTTTTTTTTATTGGATGCTTGAACTGTATAGTAAAAATGTAAATCTAGCCTTAGCTGGAAAGGAGCAGTGGTATTGCAACTTTCATAAAAAACTCTATCCTATTCACCATCAGTTTCATTAGAATTATTTTACACCCATAAGGACTTAACCATAGAGAATATATAGCAAATATAAGGTGCTTCTAATGACAAAATCATCATTGCAACCCATCGATGCATAACGATTCTGAATGGTAAGGCCGGGTTCACATGGAGTATTGTGGCTCGTCATTTGGTACATACACGCCGGAATCTTTTGCGGGCCGTATACGCTCCCATTGTTTTCTTTTTTTTTTTTTTTTAATTTAGATTTTATTGGAATTTTCAAATTTACACAGAGAAAATAATGCATAACATGTTTAACAACATACCAAACACTAAAAGAATAAAGAGATGTGGTGAGTCGGAACAGTAGGCCAATGGCCCAATAAATGCGTGAGTAACAAAACCGTAACATTCATCATAAGTGAAAAGAAGCGTCAGGAGGTGTAATATTTCCAAGCTGTTGGACTGCGGAGAAGAATGGGGAGTAACTAAGGGAGGGAGTAGGGGAGAGAAGAAAGAGAGTATGCGAAGGGGGAAAGGGAGGGTAGGATGGGGAACAGTGGCGTAACTACCGCCATAGCAGCGGAGGCAGCTGCCACAGGGCCCGGGACATTGGGGGCCCGGTGACAGCCGCTACTGCTGCTATCATTATACTCGGGGGTCTTTGCAGACCCCCGAGTATAATGATCGGCGGATCGGGAGAGGTAAAGAAACATAAAAAACATGTTACTTACCTCTCCACGATCCTGCCTGACGTCCTTTCTGATGTCTCTGACGTCACATGAATCCGGCCTTCGTCCCGGGTCATGTGACGTCAGACGTCATTAATCAAGGACGGCAGAGGAAAGGCAGCGGAGAAGACCGCGTAGGAGCCGGAGACAGGTAAGTAACAGTAGTTTTTTATGTTTTTCCCCCCCTGGGTCTCCAATTACTATACTCTGGGGTCTGAAAAGACCCCAGAGTATAATAATTGTTTATGGGTGTCAACTATGGGGCATAATACTGTGTGCAGGGACCACTATGGGGGATAATACTGTGTGCAGGGGCCACTATGGTGGATAATACTGTGTGCAGGGTCACTATGGGGCATAATACTGTGTGCAGGGGTCACTATGGTGGATAATACTGTGTGCAGGGACCACTATAGGGTATAATACTGAGTGCAGGGTCACTATGGGGGATAATACTGTGTGCAGGGGCCCCTATGGGGGATAATACTGTGTGCAGGGGCCACTATGGGGGATAATACTGTGTTAAGGGGCCATTATGGGGCATAATACTGTGTGCAGGGGCCGCTATGGGGCATAATACTGCGTTAAGAGGCCACTATGGCACATAATACTGTGTTAAGGGGTCACTATGGGGCATAATACTGTGTGCAGGAGCCACTATGGTGGATAATACTGTGTGCAGGGACCACTATGGGGTATAATACTGTGTGCAGGGTCACTATGGGGGATAATACTGTGTGCAGGGGCCCCTATGGGGGATAATACTGTGTGCAGGGGCCACTATGGGGGATAATACTGTGTGCAGGGGCCACTATGAGGCATAATAGAACGCGCAGAAATGCGTAGGAGGGGGTCGGTCGAGGTCTTCGGCGCCGGTGTCGGTCGGGGGGGGGGGCATGTCAAAAGTTTGCCACGGGGCCCCCCATTCCTAGTTACGCCACTGACGGGGAAGATATAAAGGCGAGACAAGAGTTAGGGATGGATGAAGGATGTAGTGTTCAAGAGAGCTAAGTTGTGGGAATGGGGGGGTGGAAGTAGGGGAAAACAGTTCGAAGAAATGTAGACGAAGGAAGGAGGAATGGAGGAGTAAGCGAGGTAGAAGAGTTTATCATACATGCGGGAATGATAGCTAGTGATCTCGTGAGATGTCCGTTTATCTCTCAGTGTTATGGCTTTGAGTAAAGATGGCTCCCATTGTTTTCAATGGGAGCCGGTACCGTACACGCGGCGCTATTTTCCGTGTACGGTACCGGCTCCCATTGAAAACAATGGGAGCGTATACGGCCCGCAAAAGATCCCGCGGCATGTACGTACCAAATGATGAGCCACAATACTCCGTGTGAACCCGGCCTAAGGGGGTGTTTACACTTGCACCGCTTTCCGCCCACTGTAATTCCGGTGAAATTTCAGGAAAAACAGCTTGGGGACGGCTTGCTGGCGGTCAGTTTCACCGTGAAACAAAAACGGTTTCACAGCAGAGAGGCTGCATACAGACACCGGTGGTTTGCTTTAAAAACCCATTGAAATGAATGGGTTTTTAAACTGACTGTCGGCAAGCCGTCCCCATGCAATTTTTCCTGGAATTTCGGTAGAATCACGGCGGGCAGACAGCGGAACAAGTGTGAATGTCCCCTAAATAATTGGCAATAGCACTTAGCTACAAAACAGAATAAAACAGGATACTGGCCACAAGACTGCTTCATATTTTATAACTTCAAGAGACAAACAAAAGCTCTTGCTGATGTCAGGAAATGGTTTTGCATCAGATAATGATTTTAGAAAAGTGAAAATAAATACTGCCTAGAGCGCGCCTGTCACAGAAAGTTTAGATTCAATGTAAACAGAATATGCATCACTCCAGAAAGCTAAATTTAGCGGGTGCCTGAACTGGCTTACAATTAGGCACAGACGACGGTGACATTAAAGTGATATATACGGAGACAAATCTTTTTCATTTACATCACTTATCATAGAGACTGTATGAGGAACATATGTAGGAAATGGTGATTTGGCTTATGTAGGTGCTTATTTTATAATACCATTACTGGAATGAAGGGATAGCACACACAAAACCTGGGAAGAGAAAGATCAAAACTATTTCAACGTGACTAAATCTCGGTTCACACCAGCATTGATTCTCTTTACGGGGAATCCGTTCCCCTCTCCGCATGAAAAATGCTGACAGAAAAGCACTGCCGCACTTTTCTCTCCGCATTTTTTGATCTTTTTGGCCGGAAATCGAGGGGAAACCGAGTGGACCCCATTATAGTCTATGGGGTCCACGGATAACCGCTTTTTTAACCCCTTCCCGCTGATGGCATTTTTTGATTTTCGTTTTTCGTTTTTGACTCCCCTCCTTCTAAACCCCATAACTTTTTTATTTCTCCGCTCCCAGAGCCATATGAGGTCTTAATTTTTGCGGGACAAATTTTTTTTGATGATGCTACCATTAATTATTCTATATAATGTACTGGGAAGCAGGAAAAAAATTCAGAATGGGGTGGATTTGAAGAAAAAATGCATTTCTGCGACTTTCTTATGGGCTTTGGTTTTACGGCATTCACTGTGCAGCCAAAATGACATGTCCCCTATATTCTGTGTTTCGGTACGGTTCCAGGGATACCAAATTTATATGGTTTTATTTACATTTTGACCCCTAAAAAAAATTCCAAAACGGTGTTAAAAAATTTTTTTTCTAAAAGTCGCCATATTCCGACGGCCGTAACTTTTTTATACATAGGTGTACGGGGATGCATAGGGCGTCTTTTTTTGCGGGGCCGGGTGTACTTTTTAGTTCTACCATTTTCGGGAAATGTTATTGCTTTGATCACTTTTTATTCAAATTTTTATCAAAATCAAAACAGTGAAAAAACGGTGGTTTGGCACTTTTGACTATTTTTCCTGCTACGGCGTTTACCGAACAGGAAAAATATTTTTATAGATTTGTAGAGCGGGCGATTTCAGACGCGGGGATACCTAACATGTATATGTTTCACAGTTTTTAACTACTTTTATATTTGTTCTAGGGAAAGGGGGGTGATTTGAACTTTTAATACTTTTTATTATTTTTTATATTTTTTTTTACTTTTTTTTTTTTTTTTTTTTTTTTTTTGCATTTATTAGACCCCCTAGGGGTGTTAAACCCCAGGGGGTCTGATCACTAATGCAATGCATTACAATGCTAATGCATTGCAAAAAATCATCATCTCTTTTGCAGGCTGCATATACCAGCCTGCAAAAGAGAGAATTTGCAGACTGGCTGGGAGCCTTTAACAAGGCTCCCGGCTGTCATGGCAACATGACGTCGGCCCTGGAGCATGCTCCAGGAGCCGGCGATCCCTGCCAAAATGGCGGCGCCCATGCGCCGCCGGGAAAATGGCGCCTCCGGCGCCTTTGACAGCAACGCCGGAGGGGTTAATGCCTCCGATCGGTCCGGGGACCGATCGGAGGCATTAGAGCCGGTTGTCTACTGCTTAAAGCAGTAGACACCCGGCGGCTATGACGGCCGCCCGACTCCCGGGCGGTCGCCATAGTTACAGACCCGACACACGCCGTACTATTACGGCGCATGTCGGGAAGGGGTTAAACAGATTAGGTTTTCGTTCAGGGGATCTACAAGCGGATCCCTCGAATGGAAACCCGAACGCTGATGTGAACCTAGCCTAAAAAAAGAAACACAGAATCAACATTTAGGCGGCAGTAGAACTAAAGATTTGTGCAAAAGTTTTGCATGAATTTCCCCCTGTCCCTGTCTCTCTGATGACCAATATCTGAGTAATCAAATGTAGTGAACAGTGATGAAAATCTGAGTAATCTAGTGTAGTGAATGGTGATTGATATTTGAGTAAGCTAGTGTAGTGAACAATGATCAATATCATGTATAGAGATGAGCGAACAGTGAAATATTTGATATTCATTTCGAATAGCCCCTCAATATTCAACTATTCGAACGAATATCGAACCCCATTATAGTCTATGGGGAAAAATGCTTTGTTTCAGGGGAAACTACTCCTCAACTCAGGAGAATCACCAAGTCCACTATGACACCTCAGCAAATGAGGACAACACCCTGGAATGCAACTGGGACTGCAGGGGAAGCATGTCTGGGGGCATCTAACACGCCCAAGTACCTGTATTACGCCACTAATAATGCGGTAGCTGACTTTTTCCCATAGGAATGCATTGACCAGCGTTGATTGGTTGAATGCCATACAGAGTACAGCATCCGGTCATTCAACGTTGGTTCTGCCAGAGGCTCGTCTGTGAGGAGGCGGAGTCTAAGATCGGTCCACAGCAGTCTCCATTGTGGTCCGAGATGCAGCAGAGCCGGCCGTGCGCAGAGCCGGCCGTGCGCTGAGCTCTGCTACACCAGAGATGTAGCAGAGCTGGCCGTGGTATTTGATTGGAATCGAATATCTCGAGCAGCCTGATATTCGATCGAATACCAGTACGATCAAACGCTGTTCGCTCATCTCTAATCATGTGGTGAATGGTTAATAGCAAACTTATATTAAAGGGTTAAAAGACCAGTCCACTTGGGGACCGTGGTCTTGCACCATAGGGATTTATACTGCTCCTATAGAAATATAAATCTATATAATACGAAAGAGAGAGAGAGAGAGAGAGAGAGAGAGAGAGAGAGAGAGTTTCTTATTGCTAGAAGGGGTGAAGAGATTGGAACATCTTCTGTTCTTAGTAGTGGATGGGTCAGTGGTGTTATTTATAGAGGTGTTTCTCCTATTGTAATCTTGTCTGATTTGTTTGTGATGTAATTAGGTAATTGTTGCAAAGAAAATACCTCCAAAATTGCAAGTGCCAGTCTCAGTGGCGTAACTAGGAATGGCGGGGCCCCGTGGCGAACTTTTGACATGGGGCCCCCCCCCCATCCCAACTGACGCCGAAGACCTCGACCGACCCCCTCCTCCTCACTCTATTATGTCCCTTACTTGCCCCTGCACACAGTATTAACCCCAATAGTGTCCACTGCACACACAGTATTAACCCCAATAGTGTCCCCTGCACACACAGTATTAACCCCAATAGTGTCCCCTGCACACACAGTATTAACCCCAATAGTGTCCCCTGCACACACAGTATTAACCCCAATAGTGTCCCCTGCACACACAGTATTAACCCCAATAGTGTCCCCTGCACACACAGTATTAACCCCAATAGTGTCCCTTGCACACAGTATTAACCCCAATAGTGTCCCTTGCACACAGTATTAACCCCAATAGTGGCCCCTGCACACACAGTATTAACCCCAATAGTGTCCCCTGTACACAGTATTACGTTCCTCTGTGGACACCCATAAACAATTATTATACTCTGGGGTCTTTTCAGACCCCAGAGTATAATAATCGGAGACCCGGGAAATAAAAACATAAAAAAACCCAAAAAAACACTGTTGCTTCTTACCTGTTCCCCGGCTCCTGTGCTGTGCTGTCCTCCTCTCGCGTCCTTTGTTAATGACGTCGGACGTCACATGACCCGGGAAGCATGCCAGGTTCATGTGACGTCAGAGACGTCAGACAGCAGTAGGACGGAGGCCTGGCAGGATCGCGGAGAGGTAAGTAACAGTTTTTTATGTTCCCTTACCTCTCCGGTCCGCCGATCATTATACTTGGGGGTCTGCAAAGACCCCCGAGTATAATGATAGCCCTTGTGGGGCCCGCGGTGTCACTTGCCGATCCCGGCCCAGCCAGGATCGGCAAGTGAATAGGGCCCGTAACTGCCTATTGAAAAAAAAACCGCAGCGGTAGCGGCTGTCACCGGGCCCCCTAATGGCCCGGGCCCTGTGGCAGCTGCTACTGCTGCTACCACGGTAGTTACGCCACTGGCCAGTCTATTGTTAGACTTAGTGGACAGATTCAAAATTGGAGGATTTAGGGTTTGTGGTTTTTTTTTTTAATATACAGTAGATAGTGATATGAAAAAAAAATCAACATTCTATAAAATAAGTTTAACATAAAAAAAATTGGTTTAACAAAAGGTAATTTTCAGGTGACACATTCCCTTTCATCAATGTGCCTGTCGGGGGAATCATAATACCCCAGAGATATGCTGTCTGTAAAGGAAAATTAATTAACAGGCCAAGATTGGCTACAGCCGATCTTTGACCTGGAGAATCACGAAAACACATGGTGTTTGGTGTATCAAGGTGGATTCTAATTTAATGGTGCACAAAGGTGGTTTAAATACAATACAGACAAGAGCAGGTTGGACTATTCTAACATGGTTGGCATAAAATGATTGGTTATAAGATAAACCTGGCACATGACTATTGGCTGAGGCCTCATGTAATTTGCATATCATTACAGCTTAATGGACTTTGTCCTTAAACAAAGAAAGTTTCAAAAACACTTATGTGTGAACTAACAGCTTACACTATGTCTATATGCATATATCATGGAAACAGAGATAAGATGTCATGTTGGTGCTAAATGAGTCTCAGTGACCTCCATATACCATGAAGATAAGATATACAAATAGCCAGCTGCGACTTACTTACACAGTTTATGTGTGAAAGGTTACAAGATGACTGACAAAATACAAAGATGGAGGATTTGACTCTAACATTCCCCCATTTTGAGATGGTTGAATACAGGAATTCATATTTAGGTACTTCAGTGACCTAATGTCTACTGCCGGACTTTACCAGATTCCCCTCATATGTTCCTGTATTCTAACCTAATCTCAATCATAGTTCTGGCCTTTTATATCTTGGTCTGCTCATCCTTTTGTATATGTTTTGTATTAAATAAACAAAATGAAGATAAGATTTTTACTACAACTTGCTGATATTTACTTGTTTATACTATGTATTGTTCCTAAAATATGAGGTGGTATCTTCTTAACTATATACTTTAAACATTTCCTGTTGCGTCAAAGAAACAGCTATATATGACATGACTTAGGCTAATATGGGGTTATGAGGACATATCCTACAATCTGACACATTCAGATCTTCGATCAAAATCATATGATGTTTAAGAAACTTATTGTCCCACTTCATTGTTAAATGTTCTATGCAGGCTTATCGTCAGGACCATCTGTAACAGCATTATCAGGAGAATCTTCATCGCTTTATGTTAGATACTTTCTTGCAATATGAAGCATGGATACAATTAGGCTCTCCTTCAAATTTCACAGAAGTACTGGTTATCATCAGCATTTGGAATGGACCATCAAATCTTGGCTCCAAGGTTTTTCTCACGTGTCTCTTTATCACCATCAATCTCTTGGTTCAAATGAATAGGTCCCGCCCACTAACTTAAAATCTGAGAAGGAGAGAAAACTCAAAACTATACATTAGTCAAATGTTTTTGCCAATACATCACATAGTCAGTCAGTACACCATACCACATCTGTAAGAGTTGCCAAGAATACAACCCCCAAAGAAAGTTTGACATGGGCTAAAGCCAATTCTTCTCTTAGGAGGGTACCTTACAGAAAATACCAATACAAGTGACACACTACTTCTTCAGTAGCCGTCTATCTGCAGCCCCGTTTGTGATGGCTTTCTTCACCAGATATGCCTCAGACTTTTCTGAAGATAGATAACTATACACACAAGCACGTACTTATACCGTCTCACCTTTATTAACTGCATATAGTTAACCTGCAATCTCTGGAACGGGTACAAGGGCTCTGGGCCTGGCTCTGAGAAACTTTTCACTTTTTGGCCTACTTTGCATTTAACACATGCCATGCAGTGTCTGTAGTGATGTTAAATCCTGCAGCCGCCCATCCTCTGCTCACCAGGTCACACATGGCTACTTCTAAACACTGCTTTATGCCATCAGTGGGGACAATGCACTCAGTAAATATATTCTCTTACCACCGGAGATCAGGACTTGTACATCCTCTTTTACTGTAGTCCTGGACCATTTTTGGTGCCTCAGTGTTGTAAAACCTGAAAAGAGAGCTAAAAGGGGGGTTTGGGTCGAGTATAGTGACCACTTCTCAGTAAGGCATATCCCCTAGGCCTCTGCAACTGGGTTAGTGGCAGTGTCTGCCCACAAGTTACCTCTACTTTCCTTCGTATCAGCCTTAGTGTGTGTCCTGACTTTTGACTATACCCACCTGTGTGGGGGCAGCAGCATCACTACCTGAACAGCATGGAAATCCTTTTAAGCTTAACATTGACCCTACAGAAAGCTCTCGCTTTCCAGATTGGACCATAGTCCCACTATATCAAACACCTACCCTCAGACATTGTACCCTGTCTCAGTGATGGCTTCTAGTTCAACTTCATGAGCTGAGACCCATACAGTTCTATAATGGTTCTACTTGTGCTTGGTTTTACCCTTGGTTTACCTCATATTCAGTGACCATGACATATCTGGTGCAGAATCCACCATCATTCCCAAATCGAGAATCATCTAAAATAAAAGAACTCTCATCAGTGTTAACAATAGATTCATCATTTATTAACCAAATCAGCAAAAGTAAAATTAATTTTAAGTTATCTGACTCTCCTTACTCCTCCCCTGAAACTATTGTTAACAGGTTAGAAGGGACTTGTAGTGCAGCACAGAATGCAAAGCTTACATTATAAGACATAGATAAGACACACTGCAGCCTGAGATATCCAGCCATTGTCATCTTTGTTTCCAATGCAAGATTTATCACCCCTTGTAAACCGTGTCTTATCATGGAAGCAGCTGCGCTGACTCTCCTCACACTTGTCATAGCTGTAGTACTACATATCCCAGCAGACTTATTTATACAATCCCAAGTAAATTCAGTTCTCTAAAACTTCTAAACACTCCAGAATTACAAACAATTCATTAAGGTAAGTAAATACTCAAAATATATCAGCCATTACAGAGCAGATATGTGAGTGACTTCTGATTTACTTACACAGCTATCTAACACCTTGTAGCAAACAATGACCCAGAAACACCACTTTAACTTTGTAGAACTGCAATCTATCTTTACCTGCGTGTACATATTAGGGGCGTTCTGTGCCCCTTGTGGCAAGATAGTTCACATGTATTGCCTACCCCTATGGGGCCTAATCCCATATCAGAAAGAACATCTGAATAACTTTTTCACACAATAAATCCCGATTGTTAACATTCTTGGAATTATAGTATAAACCCATAACAAATATTTATGTTACAAGTGTAAAGCCCATCTGATATAATTGATACACATACGCACCAATACACACTGAGTACATAATACATGTACATGGTATATCAAGTACATCTCATTTACACCAGAACACACATATATATTCAACAATGGAAAGAACTTTTATGCCTCCCTTTCATAGCTACTTGTCACCACCCTCTGTGTTATCAGCAGTCAATATCTTTATCTGCTCGCTGTGGAAACTGAACATGTAACAATACAGACATGGACAAACAGAACATGTACACATAGCAGACACATGTAACATGTACATATAACTGACACACATATGGGCCCATTCACTTTTCTGAACCTTTCATACAAACATGCAACGTCACACTGGAGCTCCAGACAAAACAAAACAAATGTCAATTAAATCAAAAAGAACTTGTCTGAACTAAAATAAAAATTTTCATATATTTTGTACCGTGATATCACTTATTCTCTTGGGACGGCCAAATCTTATTCCTACAAATAGGCACAGAGTTAGTTATAATTCCCGCACAGCTAAATATTGAGGAGAAAACAAACCAAAACATGTAAATAGTTGCCTTCATCTTTTTACAAATTTGCATATTACTATAAAATAAACATAATAATGTTGATCTCATATTTATACCATTTATCCAATTTTTAAAAACATTACCATGAGGGGAGCATTCTCAAAATGGGAAACCTTTCCTGAATAAAAGGACACTATAGACATTCTAGAAATAACTTAATGTCCACCCCCAAGCCTATATACACACATATGTGTATACACATACCTACACTTAACCTGCAGTATCCTCACGACAAAACATATCATGTTTCCACTTTCCACTAACCAACAAACTAACAACACAATGCTAAGTGCCAAGCACATTAACCCTTTAGCTGGACTGTCAATGGATGCTCACTATACATTTCCTTACACTCAAAGCCTTTGTCCTTCGCTTAGGACACCAGCAATCTCTAGCCAAGTGTCCCTGGTTTCCACAATTAAAACACTTCCTGGTTTCCCTCTATCCCTGTATCTGTCCTGCCTATTCTCCATTGGTAACTCCTGCTTTTTTTTTTTTTTTTTTTTTTTTTTTTTTTTCTTGAGCGGCATCTTCTTCTCTCTCTCCCATTCCTATTAGTTCATATGGGGGTATACCCTACCTCAGAGGGTCCCTCCCCCATAATAGCTGATGGCCAGTCAGCCGTGAGCATCCCACTCCTCTAGGGCAATTAAGACAATAGAGGGTCACTTTTGACTCACCTAGTGGGACCTCCCAAACAGTCACTCTGTTTTCATTGAACTAATCTCTAATGTGCATGTTCTGGCGTAGTGCTCAGGGCAAAACCCTCATTTGGTTTCCACAGACTCCACTTTGTCTGTGTCCCTCTATCGAACACCCCTGAATCATTGCATGTACTTACTCAGATTCTACTCAGTCCTTAGTGTCCAAAACAAGGACTTTTCAATCACTCAGTACTTCCACTCTCGCAACTCTAGGGATTAAGGATGAAGAATAACTCTCTCTTCTGCACCGCTTTTTACACTCTATAACAGATGTAGCAACCAAATGACAGCATGGACAGTAGACAAAGAATGAGGTATAACATTTCCCACCCCACTACAGACAACATACTATTCAGGTTCTTGCACACTATATAATATGGCATCGATTGTTATAACATATGCAGCACTAATCTTCACTCACCGACACACAGGATCCGGGACACGTAGGAACTCAGATTAATTATTTGGCAAGAAAAGGACTTACCGTTACAGCGCCGTTTTATTCATCTGAGGTCCTCCGGGCCCGTCTCCAAATCGGTTGGCGAGTGGATCAGTACACTATCGGCTGCACATTAAACGATTATCGATGCCCCACGATGGGCGTCAGGTTCTGTCGGGGGAATCATAATACCCCAGAGATATGCTGTCTGTAAAGGAAAATTAATTAACAGGCCAAGATTGGCTACAGCCGATCTTTGACCTGGAGAATCACGAAGACACATGGTGTTTGGTGTATCAAGGTGGATTCTAATTTAATGGTGCACAAAGGTGGTTTAAATACAATACAGACAAGAGCAGGTTGGACTATTCTAACATGGTTGGCATAAAATGATTGGTTATAAGATAAACCTGGCACATGACTATTGGCTGAGGCCTCATGTAATTTGCATATCATTACAGCTTAATGGACTTTGTCCTTAAACAAAGAAAGTTTCAAAAACACTTATGTGTGAACTAACAGCTTACACTATGTCTATATGCATATATCATGGAAACAGAGATAAGATGTCATGTTGGTGCTAAATGAGTCTCAGTGACCTCCATATACCATGAAGATAAGATATACAAATAGCCAGCTGCGACTTACTTACACAGTTTATGTGTGAAAGGTTACAAGATGACTGACAAAATACAAAGATGGAGGATTTGACTCTAACATGCCCATGCTACAATACAACTTAACAAATGTTGGCTCCTTTCTTTGAGATCCTGCATTTCTTTACTCTTTCCGTCTTTTCTCTATGGAGAGCTGTACACTGCTTCTACAGTGTATGGCTGTGTGTGAAATGAAAAAGCATGGTGCTCCTTTCCTTCTGAGCCATATTGTGATCCCAAATAGGTTATGCCCATGTATACAACTTTTTTTTGTACCTAACTCACTTAGAATTTGAGGAGTGTGTGTATCTGTTCACACAAAGTGGGCACAATATGTTGAGCTCTTTAAAAATGTTAATTTTCACTTTGCAAAATAATTTTTGGGAAGCATTCTTGGTCTTAAAATGCTGGTAACAGCCTAATAAAAAAATAAAAAACAGTGGTAGTGACTGTCGCCGGGCCACATGGCAGCAGCTACCCCTACTACCCCGGGAATTACGCCACTGCTTCTGAGCCTTGTCATATTTCCAGGAAAAAAATTAGGGCCTCATGTAGAGTGTTTCCAAAATCAGGAAAAAGAACAATAACTGGAGAGCTGACGGCTTACAGTGCCATATGTTGGGCATTACATGTTGGGCACTGAAATAACATATATCTAGAAAAAAATTCATTTTGCACCATTTCTTTTTGCACCACTGTGCATTTCTTTTTGGAAACCATCTCTAGGGTTCAAATGATCACTATACCCTTGATAATTTTTTGAGGGGTGTATTTTCCAATATGATGTCACTTTCATTTTCATAGCAGTCCATTATCCCTATTAAAGGCCATATAAGTGGCTTCACCAAGGGAGACCTGGCTGCCAGCAACTTGTACGCTGAAAGTTACTATATCTCTATCATCCACCAGAGGGCAGTGCTGCTTTTCTAAAATACTGAAGAGTAGCAGAAATTCACTAAAGTGTATCTTTCTCCAAAGTGAACTCTAGAATTTCATCTTTTATTATAAGTAGTTTTTCAATACACTTTGATTTGCAAATTTCTGTGGAATAACTTGGTGCTACATAAATAAATATTATTATTATTTCACTCATGTTAATCTTTCTACAGTTACAGCAGAACATAAACTGAGCACATTAAACAATACATAAGGCATGAACTCAGTACATATATACATACACAGAAATAAGAATACATTATGGCCAGTCCTCTCTCCCTAACCAAAGGGCCAAAAGATGACACAAATTAAGATAGAGGCCTATTAATAGGTCAAGAGAACACCTAAAGGTTGAAGCCTCACGTGGCGTTTTTTTTTGTTTTTTTTTGTAAGCAAAAGCCAGGAGTGGATTGAGCAGAAGGTAGAAGTATATGAACTTCCTTCCTATTTCTATTGTAGCCACTCTTGGTTTTGGCTCCAAAAAACGCAGTAAAAGCGGCAACAAAAATCTGCGTTTCTGCAACGTGGGGCCTCAGCCTAAAGGGATTTTCTGGACTACAGATGGGGTGGGTCTTCACATGAATGGGAGGTGAGCTGCAGGAATTGGGTCCAACAACTACACAGAGAACAGAGCTGTACTTCCAGCTTCATTCTGTGTTAGTTCTGGTGGGTACTGGTAACAGGTGATTGGTAGGGGTGCCGCATGTTGGATCTGAACTCAGTGTATGACATTTCTTTGAGTTTGCACTCACATACATAGCAGTAATATGTTTTTCTTTTGCAAGGAACTGTAATAGGGATACCTCAGATGTGAAAGAGACCTCTATTGTCTTATTCCATATGGAAGCACACAGTTTTTTATTTCATATTGTAAATGAATGCAACATTTTAAAACTTGTGGCAGGTTCCATCAGATTCTGTATGCATGGAGGTACTGTCAGTGGGGAATATATTGGTACACACAGAGTCGATCAGAGCCTGCAGAACAGTGCCTGATGTGTATGGGTCTTTATGATGAACATGCAGTCCCAGGTAAATTTCTTTAGGTAGACCAATTTTGAAACACAAAGTTCTAGTACATTTTTGTCAGCTAAGAGCAAGTTCTGCATTGACCCAGTCTTCTACACTGCATTTTGTGAAACATGGCATTCTGATGGTAAGAATTGGGATTAATCCATTTATAGCAGCAATGTTATAATAAACCATCTGATAATCCAATAATCAGGAATTTTGCAAGGATAGAAATAGAAGAATGAGGAACAACAATCAACCAAAAATTCTGATAATTTGCTAATATTGGGTATCATGCATGGAGTATCAAAATTTTACTGTATTCAAAGTCCTATAAATTATATGGTTTGGTAACATGCATTTTTTTATATACAAATCAAATGGTAGCCACATTGGGGCAATGAATAGTATGTATTATACTGTGTTCAATTTGTTGCTGAGTTCTATACTTCTGTTTGCATTGCAAGAACCTTTCTAATCCTCATAGCAATGAAACCAATTTTCCATGTGACTGACTGCAGTACAGAGAACATCTTCCTATTTTCAGAGCAACAGCCCTGTCCTAATATTTGCATTGGCAAAAGTTCTTTGGCTTCAATTCATTATCATCTCTGCAAATTTTTGGCCTCCATCAGAGGGTGGAGTCATAAAAGGTTTATAATGAAGATGAAGAACGCTAGGCAGGAGGAGGTTTCAGGTTAAGTGTCCCTGTCTATTGTACAGAGCTGTCATCAGCTCACATATCCTTTTATAGCTGAGAGAAGCACTATCCTATAAATAGGATGGCCTGTCACATTCAGGTGCAGGACAGTATAGAAGCCTCCATGAGCACAGCATACAGCTCAGATAAACCAGCCAAGTCAAGCCCACAAGTTCTAGTTTTAATAAAATATTATCTATATATGATAGTGATAACTTACTGTATAATACACATGTATTAGTAATAATATATAAAGGTATATCCATAAGTGTAAGTAAAAAGTCATTGAAAAATGTTTAGTAACAGATTAACCAATTGCAGTTACGTCTGTGTAGATTAAAAGGTCTCGCCAACAGGGTAAGAACTGTCAGTGTGATAGCTAGCCAAAATTTAGCCAAGCAAAAAAAAAAAAAAATCAGCTTCAAATTCCTAAAGGTGAATTCTACAGCAAATTCTGCACCTGTCAGACTGTATTTTTCCACCTCCCATTCCCTTTAAGGGGTATTCTAAGGCGTACTCTGCCTGGAGATCAAGCATGACACTTTTTTCCGCTATCAATAAAGGCAGGTTTCAGGTGGAATTTGGAGCTGTTTTTGAAGTGGAATCCAAATTCCTCCATGTGAACATACCATAATACTGTCTAAAACTATTGGTAAATCTTCCCCATTCTGTATGTTCTTTTTCTGATATTTATATTCTTTCTTTAATATTTTGTACTTGACTCTGCTACTCCACATTTTTATAAGTGACCCGTCTTCTTCATGATGACTTGCCTATTGAGCATTCAGCACACGATTTAGAAGCCTTTTATGCACACTATGCTACGCTGTTTATTTTAGACATAGTTATGAAGCAGTGCAACCATGACTTAAGATTTAGCACAAGATTTTGTTACCGTGGTGACTGATGCTAGACTTACACACACACTTTTTATGGCTGACATCACTGTCAGAAGAATAATTACTCACACTTTCACTGTTGGATCTACTATTATCAATGACTTAAGCTGTATCAAAGTCACATATAACCCATACATGGATCTTTGGTTGTTGACAAGCATTTCTGGACCCTGACAGAAAATAATGTCTGAAATATTTATGACTTCATGTCTACAGCAATAACATTATGTCTCAACGGAAAACATGATAGTCCAAGTTAAAGCATAATTCAAGTTATGTGTAAGATCTTTTTCAATGGAGCACTAATACATGCTTTAGTTTTTTTACCTGTATGTTTTATTAGGCCCGGTTCACATCTGCGTTCGGTATTCCATTCGGGCAGTCCGCTTGGGGACCCCGCGAACGGAATACCAAACGTATTAAAAAACAGTTAGCTAAGAAACCACACAGACCCCATAGACTATAATGGAATCAATTTTTTTTCCGCGTGTTGTCCGCATGAATCATGCAGAGAGAAAAGTAGAACTAGAAGGAAATTCCAAAATCTTGTGGAAAGTCTTCCCAGTAGAGTGGAAATTCTTGTAACTTTTATTTTTATAGTGCTTTCAAAACAAATGAAAGTTGTACTATGCTTGGGTATTATGGGCAACACAGACAGTTTTTCTTTTAGACGGTTTTATAAATTTGCCTCATAATGTTCTTGCATGAGAGTGGACCCAATGTAGTTCCAAAAGCTGCTATGGTTATAGTCATACCTATGAAATAATGCTCCTGAAATGTAATTAGAATTTGCAAACTATTATTATCTTATGGCAAAATTAATAAGACCATTTTCTAACATAAGGTAATACAAATAAAGTTGTATTATCCAGTTTTCCAGACTAAATAATTCATGACCTGTCCTGAGGATAGGTCATCACCCGATACCCCGGCTAATCAGCCATTTAAAGAATCTACTGCATTTGGGTGAGCCAATGAATGTGATATCCTGAGGATAGATCATTGATCCAAAAGTTCCTGAAAACTCTTTATGTACATGGAGTGCAGGATAACGTTTTTATGAATGGCTCAGGATCTGCAGAATAAAGTAGAAAGGATAGCTTAGTGTGAGAAACATTAGGTTAATATGAGAAAATCAGGGTCGTAACTACCGCAGAGGCAGCAGAGGCAGCTGCCACAGGGCCCGGGCCATTAGGGGGCCCGGTGACAGCCGCTACCGCTGCGTTTTTTTTTTTTTTTAATAGGCCGTTACGGGGCCTATTTACTTGCTGATCCTGGCTGGACCGGGATCGATAAGTGACTCTGCGGGCCCCACAAATACTATCATTATACTCGGGGGTCTTTGCAGACCCCCGAGTATAATGATCGGCGGACCGGGAGAGGTAAGGGAACGTAAAAAACACTGTTACTTACCTCTCCACGATCCTGCCAGGCCTCCTTCCTACTTGTCTGACGTCACATGAACCCGGCTTGCCTCCCGGGTCATGTGACGTCCGACGTCATAGAAGAAGAACGGCAGCAGAGAAGACAGCATAGGAGCCGGGGGACATGTAAGAAACAGTAATTTTTTATGTTTTTATTCCCCCGGGTCTCCGATTATTATACTCTGGGGTCTGAAAAGACCCCAGAGTATAATAATTGTTTATGGGTGTCTACTATGGGCTATAATACTGTGTGCAGGGGACACTATGGGGGATAATACTGTGTGCAGGGGTCATTAAGGAACATAATGCTGTGTGCAGGGGCCACTATGGGACATAATACTGTGTTCAGGGGCCACTAAGGGACATAATACTGTGTGCAGGGCCACTAAGAGACATAATACTCTGTGCAGGGCCACTAAGGGACATCATGCTGTGTGCAGGGCCACTAAGGGACATAATACTGTGTGCAGGGCCACTAAGGGACATAATACTGTGTGCAGGGGCCACTAAGGGACATAATACTGTGTGCAGGGGCCACTAAGGGACATAATACTGTGTGCAGGGCCACTAATGGACATAATACTGTGTGCAGGGCTTACTAAGGGACATAATGCTGTGTGCAGGGCCACTAATGAACATAATACTGTGTGCAGGGCCACTAATGGACAAAATACTGTGTGTAGGGCTTACTAAGGGACATAATAGAGTGTGGAGGAGGGGGTCGGCGTCAGTTGGGGGGGGCATGTCAAAAGTTCGCCACGGGGCCCCGCCATTCCTAGTTACGCCACTGGTGAAAATCTAGAGAACTATGATCATCTAGAATGATAAGTCTGCCTAAATGATGTGTTTTTAGAGCTTGTTTGGAACTGCAGATCTTGAGTATTAATTTGATTGTATGGTAAAGCTTTCCAGAGAATCGGTGCAACTCAAGAAAAGTCTTTGAGATGGGAGTTGGGTGTTCGTATAACAGAGAAAGTCTAAGGTCATTGGCAGAATGGAGAGGAGCGGTAGGATGGTAAACAGACAAGGGAGAAGCTATAGAGAGGTGCAATACTGTAAGAGAATTTGTGGTTGAGTCTAAGAAGTTTCAATTTTATTCTGTGATGAAGTGACTGGCTTAAGATAGATGTTTCTGCAGTCAGAAAAAGAGAAAAAGGCAGAATGGAGAAATACAAGAAGTTAAGTTTTTGAAGACAAAGATACATGGTATTACAGACAGCAGACATACAATCACTGGTATTTTGTAGTAGTACAGGGGTGTTGTCAAATGATTAGGTATATATTTGGGTGTTATCAGCGTAAAATTAGTACTGAAAGCTCCCTATAATAGGATTTTTTCTGTACCTAAGGAGTTGAGTCCATTCCAGGCTTTCAGTTCGACTAGTGTAGCTTATCATCTGTGTGGAGTGACCATATGAGTCTTGAAGAAGCACCTGAGCTTTTCCAAAAAGTAGGGGAGCAAATTACAGTAATAGCCTTAAAGGCAGGGTCAGTGGGGTAACAAGTGTCTTGTGATGCCAACTTTTATCTGACATGCCAAGGCCCCTTTTCATTTACAATATGTATAGTGGTTGGGGAACCAGGCTTTCCCCAACCTCTGTCATAGTGGTATCGGGCCCCAGCCATCTCCAGCTGGACCTGTACCTTGCTGGGCCCAGTCGCAGTTGCACTCCCTGCAACCATGATCGTCACGCTCCTGGGCAGGGTCCATGTGAGTTTGGTGCATCCCCTGTGTGAACAGGAACTCTGCTGTGTTTCTTCAGGTCTGCATCTGTAGCTGTCGGTAAGGGTCATTACCTGCAATCTGTAGAACTGTACCTGTAAACAACCGCAAGTAAAGAGCCTGGTGAAATTGTGACCAGCGACTTTTGGTGTGTTTTTTTCAGTCACAATTTCTAGAAGCTCTGGTTTTGCATGGAACCAGCTTTCCTGATATTCTCATTGAGTAGTATGATATAAATGGAGACACTGTGTCCGCATAATGTCCTATAAGCTGATAATTAATACCGAATTAATTATATATTACGTCAATATATTTTTTATGATTTTCATTTTGTTTTGTTAATGCAATAATAAAATAGTAGAGAGAATATACAAAAAAAGGAGAAAGAACAGTACAATGCTTATAGTTCATATTTCTTAACTTCAGAATATTACTGATATTATATTACAGTTTTATACTTGCCTACAAGTGAACAGCCGCAGCATGCCAAAAATGCTTGCCTCAGCATTCTGTAGATGAAACTGTATAATGAAGCAATGCAAAGAATGTGACACAATGAAGTCAGAGGGAGCCATCGAGCCCCACTCACAGATAATTAGATAATTATTTAGTACTTGCAGCTCACTCCAGTGTGCTAGCCGTGGACTATCTTAGCTCATCAGTGATTAACAAGGTTAAGTGCTAATTGGTATTATAAGTACACCTTAAATGTGTATTTTTGCAAAAGACAAAGTATGCAGTACACATTATGTAAAAAGAAATACACACAAATAGTTTATAGGGCAAGGATTGGCAGAACTACATAAATATAACACTGTGCTTAAAAAAGCGAACTGCCACAACAGATTCAACAAAAATATATCTAACTTTATTTAAATACATGTTAAAGGATATATATAAAAGAGGGTAATAGATGGGATGGTACAAACCATACAAAAACATGGAGGCCCTATTATAATACTGTATAATAGCAAGTAAATGTCACTCTCATTTTATACATATAGCAGCATATATAATACTCATGGTTTCATAAATGTCAGCATAATCTCAAAATGGAGTGCATATACAGAGCAAAGTTAACATAATACAAAAATGTTGTTTACCTATGAGAGGACCTCCATGTAGGTAACGCGCCCCGACGCGAGTTTCGCCACTATGTGGCTTCGTCAGGGGGAAAATACGTTATAAAAAGATCATAAGGCTGGATTAGGCATTTTAGGATGTATTGATGTTCTACTACTAGCAGTAGTTTTATGTTTTAGGTACTGGCACAAAGGTGAGTGTAAGGTTAAGATCCCCTTCCAAGGGGTAGTCCACCTTACACTGACCTACCTGAGCATAGGGCAACAAGTTTCCCATTTTCTGTGTTTAGTAGTTTGTCTGAGAAACACAAACACAGTTCTACAGGTACTTTTACTAAGGTAGTAATTGTTCAACAAAAGAGTAACAACCCAAAATTCAACCTACCCCATACTTATAATGGTTAATATTAAATAAAACACATTGACACAAATGTAGTGGAATATATAGGCGCTGATGTTTTATTATCAGGTTACCAAAATACAATTACCGTATACACGCTGAGTATAAGCCAACTTCTTCAGCACAGTTTTTATGCTGAAAAAGCCCCCCTTGGCTTATACTGGAGTCAGGCAGCACAGAACTGCAAGGACCTGCATAAATTAAGTGAAGGGGGAGTGTCCTTCAGTGGTTGCTACAGTAATGATATAGGACACTCCCCCATTCACTTAATTTATGCAGGTCCTTGCAGTCCTGTGCTGCCTGACTCAATACTTCCCTGCTCCTGTGTCTGCATCGAGGAGAATTGAAAGTGAAAGTAAAACACACAGGTACACACTGTGGTTACTATTCCTAGTAATGCAGAGTCAATAAGTTTTCCCAGATTTTTGTGGTAAAATTAGGGGCCTCGGCTTATATTCAGGTCGGCTTATACTGGAGGTTATACGGTAATTCCACTTCTCAAAAAATACTTCAGAAAAATTAATTAATAAATTCAAATCAAATAAATTAATATTTTTAATTAAATTAACCGTAACTGTAAACCCCCATAAATAAATACACAATGAAACACAATAAAATCCAGTCCTCTCAGTAATACCTGGGAGAATATCACCCTACTAAAAAAAATTATTGCAAAATTGCAGTTCTTAAAATTAAGGGAAAAACAGGAGGGGGCACTAACTTCTCCGACCGGAATCTTCTTTCAACTGCCCCGGACCACTGGAGATGACGATATTTAAGGCCAGGATTTCCCGCCACTTTTAACAGCTGACCAATCAGCTGCCTCAATCTGCTACCAGGCAGACTTAGAACAATCAACCTAACCTGCTGGTGCCAGGGACAGCTCACCGCACTGTGGAGAAACTAACTGGTATTAAAAGTTCCTCATCGGAATTACCTAATGCTTTCAATCAATTTTAATATACATTCCTTATTGGGCTGTGCCACCACGTGACCCCCATGTCATACAACATTTTGGGGTCCCTTTCAGTCTCAACAGCGTACATGTCAAAGGTACAAATTTGACAGTGGTTCCTGGGAACACAAAGCAACCCCCTCAGTATGAGATCAGCGGATGCCTAGTTCTTACAGGGGGTTCAATTCAGTTCCAATGGGTTTTGCTTCTCAGGCCTGAAATATTTGCTGTCCATTAATGTCAGGTTTCCAGTCAGGACTGCCTCATATACACACAGCACTGTCAGGCTACTGCAATGGTTGGAAACTGCAGGATAACTTTCTCTTTATATGAGACTTTTCCACCCAGTGTGACTAGAGCGTTCACCCATGCCATCCTTCTGGAGGATGCTGTACCTTTATGCCTCATTATAGAACATCACATCATATAATACTTGGTTTTAAATTGCCCCCAATCCTTGTGCCCATACCTGTTCTTACAAATGAATATCCATTTGTGGTAGACCCTGCAGGTTGGCTCACACTGGATGGTTCCCTCCCAGTACATTAGAGATTTCTGTTTTTGTGGCCTAAAAGAGACAAGGTTCTGCCCCTCACCATACTGGTTGTTACTGGGTAACCCTGCCGTGCACTCTGGTGTTTCTGGGGTTTGTGCTTGGTTGAGAAGCACACATTACAATGACCTACCCAAAGACAGGGCAGCTGAATCCCCATTTTCTATGTTTTGAAGTCTCGCTCAGGCTCACTACTCATTCCCTGCACAATCTCACTTCTCTATGGCTCAGAGAAGACTCCCACACCTAGGACCTTCTGTACCCCCACTCAGCCCATATAAGAAGACAAACTCACATTACATATTAACTATATACAAACCTCATACTAATACAAGATTTACATAGCAAATAAATTATTTAATATTATTTGTATAGCAACTTTAATTCTATGTTTGCGTACGTTTGAAGGTTTACAGACAGTACACGAAATATGCAAAACAAGTACAATACTAACAGTGACCAACTGGAACTGTAGAATGGAGAGCGTTGCCCGCAAGGGCTTACAGTCTATGAGGGAAGCAGCAGTAAATACTTAAAGTTGCAGTAGCACAAAAGCAATAAATCATTACCAATAAAGCAACATATACAAATATACAGTACATACAGTGATTATACACAGGGGTGAACCTGCCCCTTTCACCGCTTTAGGCGAACTGCAGAAAGCCGCCCCCCTCCCTCCGGGATGAGGGGGCGGAGCGGGGGCGTGGCTGAGCGGAGGGGGCGTGGTGAATTGAAGGGGGCGGGGCTTAGTGCCGTTTGCAGGCAGAGAGCAGGCACAGAGAGGGCCTACTCTTTGCCTGAGCGTGAGTGGAGGCTGCTGGAGCAGCGCTGTTCCAGTGGCCTCCCCAAACCATCGCTCGGCGCTAAGCCAGTCCAGGACAGCTTGTCCTGGACTGGCTTAGGTTAGCAAAAATGCCGCCCTCCCTGGGGCCTTGGCATAGAGCCACCTGAAGTGGTCGCTTCAGGTTGCCTCATGGGAGGTGCGGCGCTGATTATACATCACAGACGTGAAGAATAAACAGGATATATGCAGAAACGCATTATATAAACAGCATATATCATGGGTGAGGACCCAGTCTAAGTCTTCCACCTAAGACCATACTTTTGGAAGGTGGAAGCCTCCATCACTTTACACAGGCATATGTCAGAATGATCACCAACCATAGCAACACTTTCATTTATAACTAAATGTGTAACCAAAGGGGCAGCAGCATTACATCATCTAGCTCACAATAACAGGGCAACTACTTTTCCATACAGATACTAGAAAGTAGACAGAACACATATATATAGTCAGGGCAGCAGGTGAATGAATGGCAAAGCCTAAATAGATCATGTCTGCATACTCCTTCAGACTGCACTGCTTCCAAAGATTTACTTTTCATGACTGAATACTTAGCATTGCCTGCAGGGTCCTTAATGCAGGAGCATTACCTCATAACTACTTATATTTCTTCCTCTGGAACAGAAACAAAAATGAAGATAAGCATGCTGCGGATATCTTCACAAGTAGAGTTCCATTTACATGCGGAAATATTACACCTCTGTGAATACAGCTTAGTTAAAAGCAGAATTAAAATGCACTGAATTGAGTTACAAAACTATGTACATCCTTGGACTAGTGCACAGATATATTTATGTATGCATCTCTTGAGCATCATATAGGGTTACCGCATCAATTTTACTTAGAATTCAGAAACTACTTGGTCTTTTCTTGTTTATTATTCCCTCCCATCAAGGTTTAGGAATATGCGGTCTATAGAGCAAGATAAGGAAATGGTTCATTAAATGCATGGTAATAATTACATAATCTCATAATCTGCTAATCTAATCTACTGAACACTTGAAGTGTATCTACCAAGGAATCAGGGCAAGCAGGGTGGTCCTGGGAATGAAGTGTGACTTCGCCTACACTCACACTTCTGCTTACAATCAAACTCCTTCCCATGAGTGTACTGTAAAGCCTTCCCCTAAAATGGAGACACATCAGTTTTGAGGGCACTGTATGTCCGGCCATAAGGAGTTATCTTGACTTGCCGAAAGGGGATGTAGTTGGTAGAATTTGTACACTGATTTCCTAAAAGAAATTTTAGAAACTATCTTTATCCAGTTAAGAAAGTCAACAACACAACCTATCAATAGTACCCGTGCACTTTGTTGAGGCCATCAAAATGCCTATAACACTCTGTCACTAATTTCATACTGGGCAGCGATCCCATCTTCATACCAGAGGCTATAGAGAAAATCTGCCTGGCTTTTCTAGTTGCTTGTGTATTAATGATTTTCATCACCTTCATCTGTATGTAAACCAGCACCTAAATCTGTCCCTATTCTGTTGTTTGGGTGGTATATTACATGTTACACTGGTGTTTTTGAGACTATTAAAAATATTGATTCTTGTTTTTGAGTACACAAGATTAGTAAAACCTGGACTTGTCCTCTCAAGTTGTTCAGCTCAAGTGATGTAAAATAGTTCTTGTCAGGGGTGCTGCTGGGGTTCAAGATTTATTAAATGAGGGGCACAAGTCCCAATGGCATGAGTACTGAATACTTCCTCAGCAAAGCTAAGCCAAGATCCAATTTTATCATACAATTTAAAGTGGAATGTCTATGAGAAAATAAATCTCAAGAAGTGACTTCTGATAACCGTGGCATTATACTAAAGTACCATGCTGAAATTCAGTGAGAACATTAGAAGAAGCCATTCGTGCACAAATGAAGATGTAGACTGCATGGCTAGATGCTGAATTGTATATATCCGTGGCACTGAACTTTTCTTCATGTACCTTCAGGTCTTCTGCTTAGAGATACATTAGGACTGTTATGGCTACCTGTCTTTATGGTGTAATCCCAGGAAGGAGCCTGACTTTATCCAAAGGCAAGCTCAGTAAATCTAGTTTGTACTAGTGAAGTAGGTACCTCAGGAGCTGAGCACCAGCCCGTGCGAGAGCTTGGCAATTGCTGTGTTGCCTCAAGACTACTGTCCTGATGCTAAAAAAATTTGCCAAATGTTTAGAATGTGTACTGTTAGGGTAACTGCTATAGCTGATCCTTGTTACAACAGAGCAACCTGTGGTAATAGTTTTGTGGCTGAACAACTGCTACCTCCATAAAGCACTACTGACAATGATTTTGTGGTTTCTCTAGCCTCATCCTTGCCAGCACATAAGTAAACGGGGAGGCATCCCTGTCCCTAGGTAGCTAGGTAGCTGTTGGTGAGCAATAAAGAGGTGTATTTAGTTCTACAGAACGTGGACTACCAGTGGTGGTGCTCCAGATAAATTTACAGGAGATAGTGATGATGCAGTAGATATCCACAGCGTAATTGCCATGTCCTAGGTGTGGATGTGGCCTGCCACCAAAAAAAAAATCATGTTATGGCTACCTGTCTTTATGGTGTAATCCCAGGAAGGAGCCTGACTTTATCCAAAGGCAAGCTCAGTAAATCTAGTTTGTACTAGTGAAGTAGGTACCTCAGGAGCTGAGCACCAGCCCGTGCGAGAGCTTGGCAATTGCTGTGTTGCCTCAAGACTACTGTCCTGATGCTAAAAAAATTTGCCAAATGTTTAGAATGTGTACTGTTAGGGTAACTGCTATAGCTGATCCTTGTTACAACAGAGCAACCTGTGGTAATAGTTTTGTGGCTGAACAACTGCTACCTCCATAAAGCACTACTGACAATGATTTTGTGGTTTCTCTAGCCTCATCCTTGCCAGCACATAAGTAAACGGGGAGGCATCCCTGTCCCTAGGTAGCTAGGTAGCTGTTGGTGAGCAATAAAGAGGTGTATTTAGTTCTACAGAACGTGGACTACCAGTGGTGGTGCTCCAGATAAATTTACAGGAGATAGTGATGATGCAGTAGATATCCACAGCGTAATTGCCATGTCCTAGGTGTGGATGTGGCCTGCCACCAAAAAAAAAATCATGGGAAGCAGGAATAGAACAGTCTTGCTCACTTGGTGGAGCGGTCAATTCCATTTTCCCAAATGGTGATGCCATTTCATGTAAGTATGGAGAGACCTAGTTTCTACTTGTGTGCCTGAATGCCAATGGATAACAAATCTTGCACTTTGCTATGTTAACAAATGGGGATTTTTCAGATAAGTAGGATGCGTCACCATCTATTGGATAACAAAAAAAACCCAAAACTTAACAAACGGAGATTTTTCAGGTAGCACAGGTGGATCAGTGTTTTGCTGTCAGAATGACAGTTTGTATATATTTAACAGAAAAAAAAACTCTCCCAAAAAAACTTAACAAAAGATTTTTCACCAACAGGAATGACCAGCCACAAATTAAACTACTCTATTGAAAAACAGATTTAAGACAAAATTAGATTATTGGGAATTGAAGAGTTAACTGTCCATTGTCTATATGATGCAACCGTCTGGTTCACAGCACAGTGCAGATATTCTCCTCTCTTCAATCATTTGATTTTTATCACTGCCTGCAATTGATTAACTCTGATTAAATCTTATTCTAGTTTTCCTACTCCTATGATACTCTAGTTCTATTGTAAGTTTTGCTGTTGTGTATTGCAGAAGAAAATGGAGTAATTTGTTTGGATCATGCAGTGATGAATAACACATCCGTCCAGGGGTGTAACTAGCAAAGACTGGACCCCACACCAAACTTATAATTGGCCTCCCACCACATGGCATAGCACCCCCTTTCCTAGCCCCCACATGATATAACATCCCATTTACACACACTATAATGTCCCAAAGTTGCCTCCAGACAGTATAATATCCCATAAGGGCCCCTCTACACAGTAAAATGTCCCATAGCAGCCCCAGCTCACAGTATAATGTTCCATAGTGACCCCTCTGCACAGTATAATGTCCCATAGCGGCACCTCCTCACAGTATGATGTTCCATAGCGGCCCCTTTAATGTCCCATAGTGGTCCCTCCACACAGTATAATGTCACATAGCAACCCCTTCACACATTATAATATTCCATAGCAACCATCGCACATAGTATAATGTCTCACAGTGGCCCCTCCACACACTATAATGTTCCACAGAGGTCTCCATGCAGTATAATGTCCCACAGTGGCCCCTCTACACAGTATAATGTCCCATAGCGGTCCCTCCACAAAGCACTATGTTCCATAGAGACAACTACACATTGTAATATATTCCATATTGGCCCCAACAGTGTTTGTTGCAAATACTGGATAGATTTTCATGTTTGGCAGGATCTGAAATTTTTGGGATACACCATCTATGGACTATTATTATACTCTGGTGTCTTTTTAGACCCCAGAGTATAATGGTTGGAGACCTAGGGGAGGTGAAAACATAAAAACCATGTTACTTACGTCTCCTGGGCACCGGTGAGACTCCCTGCTCTCTTCAGTCCTTTTCAATAATTCCATAGACGTGGGTTATACTGGCATTATTATGCCCGAATACAGCAGGGAGTCCCACCGGAGCCCAGGAGGGTTAGTAACACTGTTTTTTAAGTTTATCACCTCCCCTGGGCCTCCAATCAGTATAGTGTGGACTGAAGAGGCCCCACAGTATAATAATAGCAGTTCATTTTGGATGTGTTCATTTGGAACGGACCTACTAGGCAAACCACTGGGCCCTTTAAGATTGCAGCCCCGAAGTAGCAGGCTACGACTATTCCAGTAGTAGTTACGGGACTAAGTCCATCCCCTAGCTTCACTATCACTAAAATATCTTGTGTTCCTGCCCACAGCATCTTATGTACTGTATGTTACATCTACACAGTAAGTCATATACCTACCACTGATCATTTGCTGAGAGGCTTTCAGATGATGCCAGGACGTCACACACACGTCCCTTCTGTATTATCACATCAGCATTTTAGTTAGTCTGAGATGAATTGCAAAGTATTTGATTTTGTTAAAACCAGAGAATTTAGGATATTCGGGTCAAACCTGGCTTGGAACACATTGGTTCACCCTTTTCTAAACAGAACATATAAACTTCACCTTGTCAGACTTCAAGTGCAATGATGATTTATTTAGATACGAACATAAGGACATCAGATATTATGAACTCAGGTCATATATCTTATTGTAAAAAGTCCATGTCATGAGTAGGCAGGAAACACAGTAGAGGCCAATATAGTCTCAATTTGCGAATTGAGGTGCAGATGGTGAATCGGGCTGGCTTTGGTTGATTTGGGGTATAATAGTCCGTGGAGTCTCATCTTCCTCTTAGTTGGTGACCGCTATATGGGGAGGTGGGGTGGGTGGTTTGGGGTACAACAGTCCGTGGGGTCTCATCTTCCTCTTGTTTGGTGACAGCTGGACACATATTGGGCAGCGATCTCCACAGTGGCCTCTTCTTCTCCCAGTAGGATGTAGAGTTTCCTCTTCTTGTCTGCAGATATGAAGTCTGGGATGTGCGCAGAGAGTCTTTGAAAGTAGACAGCCCTCACAGCTGAGTATTTGGTGCAGTGTAGCAGGAAGTGGGTCTCGTCTTCTAGGGCCCCCTGGTCACAGTGTTGGCACAGTCTGTTCTCCCGTGGCTTGTACGTCTGCCTGTGTCGCCCCGTTTCCATCTCCAGGTTGTGGGCGCTCAGTCTATACCGGTTCAGGGTCTGTCTGTGTTTGGGGTGGCGTATTCTCTCCAGGTAGTTGGCCATGGTGTAGTCCCTTTGCAATGACTGGTACATGGTGAGTTTCTTGGAGTTATTTATTGCGCTTCTCCATTCCTCGACATACCGCTCTTTGTCTCTCTCAATGACTCCTTTTATTTGAGCCTTGTTCAGGGCATGTTGGGGGTTTTGGCTTGGCAGATGGCTGATGCTTGGTTGGGGGGCATCAGGTTTTCTCAGGGCTCTGTGGTTCAGCCAGGCTTGGTGGTGGTAAGAGCCAGGGCTGCTACCCTGTATGTGTGTCCAGAATGATAGTGGAAGGTCTCTGTTGGGCTGGAATCCCACTTTGACTGGTCTGGGTAGGTGGCTGGGTCCCAAACCTTGCTGCCATAGAGGAGGATCGGAGCGATGACTGCATCAAATATCTTCAGCCAGACCCTCAGTGGTGGTTTGAGGTGGTACAGTTGTCTTCTGATGGCGTAGAAGGTTCTGCAGGCTTTTGCTTTCAGGGTTTCTATTGCTGCTTTGAAGCTTCCTGATTGGCTGAGCTCCAGCCCCAAGTAAGTGTAGCTGTTGGTTTTCTCCAGTGTGGAGCCATTCAGTGTGAATTGTGGGGTGGGGGCTTTGTTGTGGCCCTTCTTCTGAAATACCATGACTTTGGTCTTCTTGTGGTTGATGGGTAGGGCCCATGTGTTGCTGAATTTTTCTAGCACTGACAGGCTTTCTTGGAGGTCTTTCTCGGTGGGGGACAGGAGTAGGAGGTCGTCGGCATATAGCAGGAACTTCACCTTACGGTCATTCAGGGTGAGGCCTGGGGTTGGTGAAGCCTCAAGGGCTGCAGCCAGTTCATTGATGTAGATGTTGAAGAGCGTTGGGCTCAGGCTACAGCCTTGTCTGACCCCTCGGGCCTGTTGGAAGTATGCTGTCCTTTTCCCATTCACCTTCACACTGCATTGGTTTCCGGTGTAGGAGCTCTTGATGACATCATACGTTCTTCCTTCTATTCCACTCTCTAGGAGTTTTAGGAGCAGGCCTGGGTGCCATACTGAGTCGAACGCCTTCTTAAAGTCCACGAAGCAGGCAAATATCTTACCTCTTCTGGTGTGAATGTGGGTCTTGATGAGGCTGTGCAGGGTGTAGATATGGTCTGTGGTGCGGTGGTTTGGCATGAACTCTGCTTGGCTCTTGCTGAGGACCCCGTGTTGTGTGAGGAAGGTGAGGATTCTGTTATTGATGATGCTGTTGAACACTTTCCCCAGCGTGCTGCTGACGCAGATCCCTCTGTAGTTGTTGGGGTCATATTGGTCTCCATTCTTGTAGATGGGGGTTATGAGGCCTTTGTTCCGGTCTTGGGGGAAGTGTCCGGTATTGAGGACGAGGGTAAATAGTTTTGCCATTTTGCTACTCATGCCATTTTCTTTGTTTTTCAACTCTCAAACCCCAGTCATGCTTCAGGGTTTCTGCCTATGGACTTGGTGACATTGTTGACTTTGCAGCACTGTTTTCGTTTGACTGTTGGCTATTGTTGCTTATTTCTCGTTTACACCATGCTGTACAATCTTCAATAAAACAAGTTTCAAAAAATAAATGGAGGCAGGCTAAATACAGGCTCCACAATATAGAAATACCTAGCAGCATATGTGAACATCACTGCAAAACGTTGTGATGAATGGAGCTATTTAAGGTCTGGCTGGGACCTGTTGTGCCACAGCCAGCCTTGCATATGTAGTAAATAGACCACAGAGCTTTCATTCACCTGTTGGGAGATGTTGATTGCTACCTGATCAACTGGGTCTCTGGTCTCTGCATTTGTTAGTACCCAGATATCAAGGGGTAAACTGTGTGGTTCTCAACAAACTATCTGAGAGCTACATATGGGAAAAAGTTATTTTGTAGATGACTGTATAGGCAATACAAATACTAATTGTTGCCTGATAATAGTGAAGTCATACTGCAATTGTGTTATCATTTTATTTAGGCCAATTTTAAACAAATAGTAGTAAAAGTTATGTTTTAGTATTTACTCCTACAGTGATCTAGTTTAGTACCTTGAGTAAATTACCCATCAGTGACTCTGCACACGCCTCCTGCGCCGCAGGACGCGAGCAGAGGGTGGCGCAGAGGCCCGAACAGGCAGAGATGTTACACATATTAAATGTTGTGAGAAGGTGACAGGCAGAGTGCTGGAATCCTGATATATCTCCCCCAGGTTTCTGACACATGTGTGGTCCAGGGCGGGTCTTGAGTAGGCCTCAGCCCTGGGTTATGGCTGTTACTGGGCCATAAAGGGCTGCAGAGCCTGCACTTCAGGGCAGATCCTAGGAATGAGAGGAGGTGCCTGGGTCTGTCCTGATACTGTGAGTCTGGTGAGACTGTATTATTCTCTTTTTGTTGATTTATATGGCTGGTAGTAAGCCACCTGTACAGTTAGTACTTATTGTTTAGTTAGTTGTCAGGATGTGAGTCATTTATAAAATGGTTGCGTGTTTTTTGGTGGTGTTCATCTGGGGATTTGAGCCGGTGTCCTCTGGTTCTCTGGTCAGTTCTCTTGGCCACTGAGCTGTTGGGATAGTGGTTGGGTTTCTGCCACAGTGTCTACTTGAGCTTGCTTTATGTCTCAGTGGATGTGAGCTTCAGGTGTGTGTAATTGTCGTCAACCTATCAGGTCTTTCCAGGGTCTCTATCAGGCTGACTGCTGGCTTCAGCCCTCGCTGGTTTTCATGGTTATCAGTTAGGATTGTTGGCCCAGTCTAGAAGGAGAGTTTAGTTGGAGTTGTACGGTTTCTGGAGCTGAGTTGGAAGTGGTGTGAGTTTTGTTCTGTGTGAGAGTCTGTTTTATCCTCAAACATTCCTACTCAACCCCTGCCCTGAATTTCTTGCTGCCTGTCACTGTTTGGTATTAGTGAATTTCTGTTTAGGGTTTCAGTTTTGTTTTGCCCCTGTCCTGTGATACCTTTTCCTCACTACTCCACTTTTCCTCTCCCCAATTCCTGTTGTGTATTTAGTGGTTAAGCTGCACCAGTTAGTTCTCCAGCATGTCCTAGGTAGTACTGTTTGCAGCTGCACTTATCCTTTCACTAGGGGTGACTGCATTCTAGTTTCCCAGTCCCTAGCCTCTTTCAGCTCTCATCCTGCCTGTCTGTTAGGTCTTCGTGTTTAGAGAGCCAGTAGTTGTCGGGGCCGAGCTTAGCTCAGGAACAGCTGACCAACACCCTCAGGCAGGGCCTAGTTAGCCGTCGTAGCGCTAGAGACAGCTTACCTACCCCGTTTACCTAGTAGTGCTAGCACTATTCAGTACCATGGTTGTCCGGCAACTACACAACCGTGACATTGGTGCTAAGACAAGCAGGGTTTTGTTGTTCTTTTTTTTTTGCCTGAAGCTAAGGCTGTATTTTATTTTGTGCCTGAAGTGAAAGTTTATTTTGCAGTTTTTTGTAAATAAACCTGTTTGCTACAGTTTTGTGTCCCTGTCTGACTGGTTGGGTCCACACCATTGCTGATACCAAGCTACCTTCCCCACAATGGATTTAGGATTATGTATAAAGTGACTCTGATATCATTAGGATAGATATTTGAACTAGTGCAAGTGAGCAGTACAGTGCCCTCCAAGTAAAAAAAAAATGATAGGATCTGCATGCTCTGGGAAACAGCTGATATACAGGGGTCTTTACCATTGGACCCCTCCAGTATCAAATCAATAACCTATCTTAAGGATAGACCTTCAATTTTTAAAGGTTGAAATCCTGTTTAACTGTAATATGGAGTATGCAAGGCATATGATTATGTGCACAGTATGTTGTCATATCTTTGATGCACCTTGTGGATATTGAAAAACAGGTTTTAGAAGCATTACGTGTACGGCTCGCCGTGTGAAGGGGCCCGGCGCTCGGCTTACTCCGAGCCGTACACGCGAGCGCTTCCCATTCCCTTCAATGGGAGCGCTCGTAGAGTAAAAAGCAGCCCATTCATTTCAATGGGAAGCGCTCGTATGCCGGCTCCCATTGAAATGAATGGGATCTGCTTTATACGCGCTGATTCTGAAGGTGTTTTAACGCTCAGAATCAGGCAGCGTATCCGTAGTGTGAAGGGGCCCTTATATTGTATCTTGATCCGCATTAGATTTACAGATCCTGTAATATGTTTAACTCATATGGATGGTTTTTAGTTAATTGAGTACTGCCATTTGTTTTTCATAGCTGCTTTTATTAGTGGCATTATACAGAATCGATCACTAAGAGAAATCCAGTTTAATGGGTTTTAGAGTAGTTGAAATTATCACAAGATGCCATTGGTGTGATTTCAATGGTTGTGGGGTATGTATATTCTGGGAAATATCTTTGCTTACTATGCCATGACTAAGGAATCTGTGTGTCTGAAACTTGTAAGCATGTCAATCTAGTCCAGTTGCTGAAGTCTGTAATGTGTACTTAAAGCAGAATTTTTTTATTTACCAAAGTATTGGACATTCTTGGTTTCAAGATGTAAGATCCAATGACATATTGTGATATTTAAATGAGTGCTTTTGCTTTAATGCATATTTGGTTTGGGATGAGTGGTAGGCAATCGGGCTTCAAGCAGAGCCCACTGAGTATGTCTGTTTGGCCATTTTACTGTGGCCGAGCGTACTGTTCCCACACTAGCTCAGGGCAGGGGCAGATGCATATCTAATAACTGTATAGCAGAATGTTTGCTTGGGTATGCAGAACAGCTATGAAAACAAAATGGGCAATGGCTATGTGTGCAGGGTGGAACACAAGATCGAGAATTGGATTGTTGATTAAACAGACTTTACTAAAGTCTTTAATGTAATAAAAGAGTTTAAGTAGATAAAAACTCAGTATTAGAGCCTAAATCTTCAGCCACCTGGCCTGTGCAAAGGAAGCCTCCTCTTCCTTCACACCGAGTGTAATGATGAAACTCTGTCCTCTGGTGAGAACAAGCTTTTCCAGTGATCCATGGTGTCCTACTCCGGCTTGTCATTCCTGTATTCTAATAGTTGTAGATGATGGTTCAGTGGTTAGCACACTTGCTTTTCAGCACTGGTGTCTTAAAGTCAGCCAAAGACAACATTGACAAGGAGTTTGTGTGGGCTTCCTTCTGCACTCCAAAGGTGATAGTGATATGGAATTTAGATTTTGGCCCACCTTTGCGTTTGTGGAGATGGGTATCTTTTGGTCCTTGGTAATACACTAAGTTCAGAGCCCATGTGGAAGCCAGGATCAAAACGGGTCTCCCTTTGCTTTAGCGTTGGGAGATAATTTGTTCTCTGACCCTTTTAGGACCTTTTGGCTCAAAGGGTTTGGGTTCAGTGTGGGGCCCTTCTCTTTTCAGAGAGGGTTTGCAGTCGATGGCATCCTTGTACACTTTTTTAATGTGGCATATCACCACTTTTTTGGCACTTGAGTGAAAGATGACACAATCTTGTTAGGAGTAATCGTTTAATTGTTTAATTGTTGAGTCCTGTGGGACTGCTGCCCCCTAGTGGCCTGGAGTGAGCCATCTGCACTAAATGGTCATTATCTTATCTGTTCAATATTATATCAGCATGGATGCGTCAGTGTAACATATTGTAGATATCTTGTAGAAGCTGTGTTACAACACATTGTCCCTTTCTCAAATCAACAGGGTGTTCCTGTCAGCACCAATAGTCATTACAGCTAAGTGAGATTACTTTCTCTCCGTTTGTACAACTTCTCCCCTGCTATTTCTAATACTGCAATTTGTTATATCAGATCAGGAATGCTTCTCTTTTGAGAAATACACTTTTCCTAATATACTAACTTAATAGTACTATGGTACATTTCCAAATATATATCATTACATTTATTTTAAGTAAAGAAAGCCGACATACAGTGTTAACCTGTGTTTTATCGTCCTTGGAAAGAAGGGCATTATCTGACAACTGACCTGTATATGGGTGCCAGATGACATTACTAAATGGACATTATATTGTGATATTGCATGACACAAACATGACACAACTACAACTGTATAGTAGTAATATTTGGGTGTTGCATACTATGGTTAAGAGGAAAATGTATGATGGACATGGACCTGGATATGGAGACACTAATGATCATATCTATCACAAACTTGTAATGAAAAAAAAAAAACACAAGAACATAAGGTCTAGGAACATGGAGAGAAAACCTAAAACCAAAAATTATTAAAACAAGACGTTCCATCATCCTTCTAAGCCACTGGTTGATTTAAAGGAGTTATCTAGCTTCCAAAAGTTATCTGCAAATACATCCACACCAGTGCTAAATACTTACTGTTCCCTTTGATTGGCTTTATTTTTCTTGCTGCTCCTTATATCTCTGTTATTTTCATGCAGTGAATCTGTGCACAAACTAAATTTTCCAAGATTAATCTACCTGCTCTCACTTTCTGTGTACTCCTCTCTTCTCCATTCGCCCCACAATAAAATCACAGGTAATAAATCACTCTCACATCTGAGGTCATGTGGTGCTGTGATGTTTCGTTTGCTAGCTTGAATAGCTCACAGAGAGGGGTAGTGAGCTTGCAAATGAAACATCACTCTAAGATCATTGATCTGAAAATAAATCAGAGAAACAGAATATATATTAGGAAGTGTTTTGTAGACCTTATATCAATGATGGCCAAGCCCACCAGTTTCAGCAGGACTGGTCAACTATCTAAATAGCCAACTAAAAGATAAAAACATATTTAATGTTCAAAACCCTAAATCTGTTATTTTACTGTGGTATAATTGATCATTTCTATGGAAGCTTGACATATGCAAAGCTGAAGAACCATCTATCAATGTATGAATGAATCTAATTTTGACCATTTTTTTTATTGTTTTATTTCGGAAGGGGTATCCTCATGCCTACAGTCATGAAAGATGACATAGTAGCACCTCACTCATACTGTCTCAATCCTTATGTTTGTAGCACATCTCATTTAGTTGATAACAGCATACACTGTAAGCACACATTAATGTGTGCCGGCCACACCAAAAGAGGGAGAGAATGTTCACAAGGTTTTCCTGTTTTTCTGAATTCCCCTTTATAGTGTAATACATCTTTAACAAAACCCCCGGTATTTAATTATGAAAAAGTGCTGCCCAATTGTCAGTGTGTAATAATTCATCACTCCATGCAATGATTGTTACTAATATTTATATTTCCAGGTCAAAGCCACTGGAAAGTTACATCCTAATGGAAACATCTGGCTGATGAAACATTGTTTCAGAGGATTTTGCATTAGCATCTCTTTCCTTATTGCATTCAAAATTACCGGGCTATTTACATTCTTACACTGGGGGAATAAACTAAGAATACCATTCCTTATTTGTAAATGTTGGGCTTACAGTGTTTGGCATCCTCTGCCTCTATAAAACATCCATATCATGTCATATCATGTACTGTGTATTATGATTACAAGAAAAAGATCTCTCTGAAGAGTAGTTCCAAGTCTTAAAGTAATGTACAACTACAGCAGTGTGCTTAATGTGCAAAATGATCATAGCACTGCAGTAATATATGTACTGCAACATGGTTATGCCATTTTTATGACCAGGTGGTATAGACGTTTTGCTGCCGGACCAAATTTTCGCATTCTAAAGCTTAGTCTACCTAAATCCTCGTATCATAGAATTCCTAGGGTGCAAGTAATAGCAGATATCTTTCATTTGCACAAGTCTTTTGATCTGAAGAAGGGGTTTTTGTGCTTGCTATACCCCAAAACACATAATCATTGACATTTAATTTAATAAAACCAGTGGTAAGTTATAATATCCTGTGGTTCATTTTTGCACAATTTGATTTGGAGTAAGTGCAGAGCCTAGTGTGTTTTTTCTCCTACTGAGTCTCTGAGCTCTGATTGGAGTTTATCCCTATGCGGTCTTCATTGGTCCAGAAGCAGCATGCCAATGAACACTGCCTTCCCATCATTCATTTATTATGCTCCTATAGTGGTTGTGTCCCAGTTGAGTACCCCACCACAAAGGTTTTAAGGGCATGCTGTTTGGGTTCACCTATGTAAAAGAATCACAGGTTCTGCACAGGGAGCGCTAGTTTCTGTTATTAACTTTCTTGTTACGTGCCAATGGCCTATTACAGAACTCTGAGGCCTGTAATATGGTCTAAGCAGCAACGTGAGGTGTACCCAGCATCATGAACTCATAAAGTTAGCCCCAAGTGACCGCTAAGGTCCAATCACAGACTTCAACGCCAACCTGTAATGATGGAAGTCTGAAGAGGATGCCAGGTGCCACCAGACACCACAAAGATGCCCAGGAGAGGTGAGGCAAGGTGCCGCTAACAGTTTTTTTTTTTTTTTTGTTCATTACCCCTGAGACCCCACAGTATAATAGTGTGGGCTTGGGCGAAACCCATAACTTTTGGAAAATGCTAAGGCTAATGTATTACTGTGGGGGCCAAAAAGAAGAGAGTAATATATATATATATATATATATATATATATATATATATATATATATATATATACATTGGAGGGGGGCTTTAAAAAGGGACAATATACTATGAGGGGGCCAGTAAAGGGAGCAATATACTTTGTGGGGTCCAGTAAAGAGGCTAATATACTGTACTGTGTGGGGATAAGGAAAGGGGGCAATATATTGTTTGAAGTAAAGGGGGTGTTAAACTGTATGTGGGCCAATAAAGGGGTTAATAAACTGTGGGGGTCAGTAAAGGGGGTGTTATACTCTGAGGGGATCAGTAAAGGAGTTAATACACTGTTGGGGCCAATATAGGGGATGCTATACTGTGTGTGGGCTGAATAAGAAATGTTTTCATCTGCAATGGGTGGAGTGGCCTACAAGCAGAGGGGCTAGGTCATCTCCTGAAGCTGTTTTCAGACACAGATATCTGGGCATATACAAACAAGGTGGATTTACTTGATTAAGCATTCTTAAAATGTGCAGAAATAGGAAAATCTATTCTGTAGTTAGTTCAAGCAATTCACCAGCACCTTTTCCATACAAGTGTCTGTGTTAGCTAATACAGCTTGTCCCATTCATGTAAACTGTGACTCTGTAATAAAATAGGGGCTACTCCACTGTGATGAATGGTGGGGGGCATCCATGTAAAACTGAAGAAATCCTCCTTCTTACACACATAAACCCACAAAACATAAACACATACAGACACGCGAGTGCACACACACACAAAGTTTTTCTACATATTTTCAGTATTTAAAATTCAACTTTATCTACCAATCTGCCAAATGACTCAATGCAAGTTTGATTTGTTTTCCAAATGGTCTCCTACAGGGGACCTGTCTCCAACCCTATTTGATATAGTTTATAAACAGTGCATTACACAAGAAATGGAGTTAATTTTCTAAGGAAGATCAATATGTCCTCAGTATAGTATATTGCTCCGTCTTGAGAATATTTCTTTGAGGATTCAATGAGAAGTAGGTATTTACCATGGGCCTAATGTTCTGTGCAGAAAACACATAAACTAGAGTTGGTAAATGGCTGTCAGGTATGATGATGTTTTTCCCCTATTAATGTTACAGTATTTTCAAACTATTTCATTCAATCTCTTTTCTGTATTGTAATCACATTACAGATATAATATTACTATAGAAAGTCATAGTTAGGTCTGGGATATCCCATCACTTTCTGATTGTTGGGATCCAACTGCTGTGACGCCCACTCACCCTGAGGTTGAAGGGGGAGCCAGTGTTGCTTCCATCTCACAGGTTTTCCTTGCACAAAGTACCTGTAGCCACCTGCTGTGCAGTAAACTGCAGGGCATTACCATGCTAAAGAAAAGCTGCATCATATGCCGCACTGCCACTCATGTCCGCAATGCCCGGCATGTCCTATGGCCTGGTCTATCATATCATTACATGTTGTACTGTCACTCATATTACCACAGCTATAATGCTTTCTTTAAGGGTGCATTCACACTACGTTTCCTGAAGCTTATTCTGAACGTAAAACACGTTCAGAATAAGCAGCGTATGAAGCAGCTCCATTCATTTCTATGGGAGCCGGCATACGAGCGCTCCCCATAGAAATGAATGGGATGCTTCTTTCACTGCGAGCAGTCCCATTGAAGTGAATGGGAAGTGCCGGCGTATACGGCAAGCTCTGCTCATGCTCAAGCCGAGCCGTACAAGGAAAAGCTTTCATTTGGATATATTTTGTCATATTCCAGAGGGAGATCAGTTTTAATATTGTAATAGCTACCCCCTAAAATCCCTGGATCATCATATTGTTTCTTTTTGTTTTATTTCAGGTTCGCAGTATGAGTAAGGCTTCTAATGCAGGATTATGTGTGGGAGATGAGGTGATCTCCATCAATGGGACAAACTGCACAGACATACCTTACTCAGAAGTTGTGACTCTTATTGAAAAATCAATTGATAGCCTTCAGATGCTTGTGAAAAGGTAAGAAAATAAAACACATCAACTTTGTTCAGACTTCCATTTCAAACACATCTGATATTGGAAATTACATAATACTTTTAGCTGAGAATTGTATGCCACAATTATTTGGGAGATGTGTGACACTCTTATTAAGAATTGCATGATACTTGTATTTAGGTGCCATACGCTGCAGACAATGAGCATAGAAGATTCTGCTCCATAACCGTCTCTGTCCATCAGAAGCAGTCCAAGTACCATGCAGGACTTATATACAACCTGTAGTGATGTGAATAAAGTATTTTACTTGTGAAAAAAAGCACTTATTTAGCTCCAGCATCAGACTAAGACTCCCCCTCCTCTTTACATACACCTCTATAGGCAGATGTAATCTGTTATCAGTTCATCTTGAAATGGATATACCAAAACCGTCTTGAGATGTATATATCAAAATTTTCAGATTGAAAGTCAGTTTGGCAAAGGAAATGGAAAAACAGACTGATAAAAGGAGAAAGAAGCATTTTTCTTTGCTAAGATATATTACCAATTTTCTTATAATCACCAGTACTATAGAGTTATGCAAAGATTGTTAAAACGTTACTGACTATTGAAAGGAAAAATAATCCTATAAATTATTGATAAAGTAGCAGGTGATAATCTGGCCCTCAGTGTTTGTGTGCCACATTTATGCATGTTCCTAAAACAAACATTCTTTAGAAATCCCGAAGAGAACACAAGGGTTAAATACTTGCTGGTCTGTCTAATCTTCATAATCATTATGGGTAAGGCACTATGCCCCTATATGTACAGATGTAGTACCTCGCAAATGAATCTTTCTTCCGTTAACAAATGTTCGTTTCTGGATCTCCAGACTACACAGTTGGGATCCCTGGAACGCAGGCTCACAGCCATCAGGTTACAGGTACAGTATGTACTTTGAAGGTGTCCTGGACAGGGGTGCAGATTATGCTAGGTTCACACCTGCGTTCTTCTTTCCGTTCTGTGCTTTCCGTCTTCTGCATGCCAGAAGACGGAAAGCACAGACCGGGTCCGGCCGTGAGCGGCGGTGAGCGTTTTATGCTCTCCGCCGCGAAACCGAATTTTTTTATCTGGACACAGAGTACTGCATGTCCGACTCTGTGTCCGGATTATAAAACCCGGTTTTGCGGCGGAGAGCATAAAACGCTCACCGCCGCTCACGGCCGGACATCTCTCTCACCCATTCAAATGAATGGGAGAGAGAGACTCCTGCAGGTTTCCGTCTCCTGCCTCTGTTTTAGGCAGGAAACGGAAACCTGCATAACGGAGTTCACAACGCTGATGTGAACGAGCCCTTAGCTGTACATTAAGGTGCTAAAAGCACCAAGACATACAGTTCAGGAGACTATTATTGGGGTGCTTTAGGTAAGGTGCAGAGTCTAAGGGCTCGTTCACATCTGCGCCCGGCACTCCGTTATGCAGGTTTCCGTTTCTTGCATAAAACAGAGGCAGGAGACGGAAACCTGCAGGAGTCTTTCTCACCCATTCATTTGAATGGGTGAGAAAGCTGTCCGGCCGTGAGCGGCGGTGAGCGTTTTATGCTCTCCGCCGCGAAACCGGGTTTTTTTTATTCCGGACACAGAGTCAGACATGCAGTACTCTGTGTCCGGATTAAAAAAAAAAAACGGTTTCACGGCGGAGAGCATAAAACGCTCACCGACGCTCACAGCCGGACCCGGTCTGTGCTTTCCGTCTTCTTGCATGCAGAAGACGGAAACCACAGAACGGAGACCAGAACGCAGGTGTGAACCTAGCGTAAGGTACATGATCTGCTGCTCTTAAATCCCACATGGAGACATGGACTTTACAGCGCAAATGTTCAGGTCGAGGTCCTCAAGATACTAACCAATAGATGGTCAAATTGCTGATAGGGTCTGTGCAAAGACTGCCAGATCTGGGTAAGCAGCAGGCAGCAACTCGGGCACTTTATGTAAATAGGAGGACTTCTGTCTTTTCTGTCTTTTGTTGGAAGTTTCCAGCAATGACCTAGTGCAATTCAACCATGTATTGTAATGGTGACAAACATCTCTGTAGTCTTTAAAGCTGTCCATGTTATTTGCTTGACACAAGCGGTACTTACTAGTGTCTTGTTTTCTGCCAACTATAAGTTGAGTTAGTACAGAGAAGTTTCTCTGAGAAATGAGTTTTGGCTGGCAGCAGTGGTTATTGTCAGCACAGCATGCATCCTCAAATGTTCACAGCCTTTTAAGGAGTCAACAATGCCAGAACACTGCTTGTTTTCTATCCAGACAAGTTAACAACATTGGAATTGATGAGAGTGGAGCTGAAAGTCCACCGCTTCACAGACCAGCACATTATAGAAATAAATTCAGTATAACTTTTATTTTAGAAATTGAAATCACAAGGAGGCAGTCCTATCAGTGATTGACACCTATCTCTGTATGCACTGTCATAAAGGTGAAGTTGGGAGTCACTAACAGAACGCCTCTATGACTTCTCAACATTGAAAGATAGAACACATACATGTTATAGTGAATCTTTCCCCTTGCAGTGACTGTAAAACTCTGTGGTGTTTGGAGTAAAACATTGTGATTACACAAAGTGTGGCCCTGGCCTGAAGATTTGCATAGAGATTTCTTTTAAGAGGCTGCTCCTTGGAGGAAAGATTTGATGCTTTAATTGTCATACACAAAATTAAATGTATTTAATTGAGATTTTAAAAAATGAGCCAACACAAAGTAGCAGATAATTGTGAAGTGGAAGGAAAATGATACCCGGTTTTCAAAGTTTTAATCAAACAAAAGTCTGAAAAGTGTGATGTGCAAAAGTATTCATCCCCTATATCAATACTTTGTAGAGCCACCTTTCACTGCAATTACAGCTGCAATTCATTTGGGGTCTGTCTCTACCAGCTTTGCGCATCTAGAGTCTGAGATTTTTGCCCATTCTTCTTTGCAAAATAGCTCAAGCTCAGCCATATTGGACAGAGAGCATCTGTGAACAGCAATTTCCATGTTTTTCCACAGATGCTCAATGGGATTTAGGTCTGGACTTTGACTGGGCCATTCTAACATATGAATATTCTTTGATCTAAACCATTCCACTGTAGCTCTGGCTGTATGTTTAGGGTCATTGTCTTGCTGGAAGGTGAATCTCCTTCCCAGTCTCAAGTCTTTTGCAGCCTCCAACAGGTTTTCTTCCAGGATTGTCCTGTATTTAGCTCCATCCATCTTCCTATCATGTCTGACCAGCTTCCCTGTCCCTGCTGAAGAAAAGCATCACCACAAAATGATGCTCCCACCACCATGTTTCACAGTGGCGTCTTTAGGCTGCATTCACACAGAGTAACGCCAGGTGTCATTTGTGTGTAATTTGTGTGTCTTTTACGGCCGTCATAAAACGTTTACATAGAGTTCTATAGGAAAAGACGCCCGTCATTTACGGCCGTCATTTACGGCCGTCATTGTAATGACGGCCGTAAATGACGGCAGTAAATTACAGGCGTCTTTTCCTATAGAACTCTATGTAAACGTTTTATGACGGCCGTAAAAGACACACAAATTACACACAAATGACGCCTGGCGTTACTCTGTGTGAATGCAGCCTTAGGGTGATGAGCAGTGTTACTTTTCCACCAAACATTTCTCTTCTCTGACCAGTGCACTCCATGATGAATCTGTCTTTTGGACCGACATGTCTTGGTAGGTGGATGATGGATTGCACAGTGCTTCTTGGGATGCTGAAAACTTGGGATATGTTTTTATATACCAACCCTGCTTTAAACTTTTCCATAACTTTTCCCCAACTTTATCTCTGACCTGTCTGGTGGATTCCTTGGTCTTCATGATGCTGTTTGTTCACTAGTACAGATGAGTGGATAGTATTCTAAACTCTAGTTTCGAATACTTCGCTCCATAGGAATGAATGGAAGCGGACGGTGCTTAACCCCTCGGTGTTTGGCCACTTCCATTCATTCCTATGGGAGCGAGGTATTCGAAACTAGAGTTTCGAATACTATTCGCTCATCTCTATTCACTAGTGTTCACTAACTGAGGCTAAATCACACACAGCTGGATGCTATTAACTAATTAAGTGACTTCTGAAGGCAATTGTGCACATTGGATTCTATTTAGGGGTATCAGATTTTTAATTGATTAAAATTTTGAAAACCATGTGTCATTTTGGTTCCACATCACAATTATCTGCTACTTTGTGTTGGTCTATAACTTAAAATCTCAATAAAATACATTTACGTTTGTGGTTGTAAGGTGACAAAATGTGAAATGTTTAAGGGCAATGAATAGTGTTGCACTGTACTTGCTTCTGGTACTTAGTGTTCTGTACAAGTAGTAAATGTTACTAACCTTCTTTACCAACCAGTGGCTTAATGGTATTCACTGCCTGTCTCATATTTAAGCTTAAGAGTCTATCTGTTCCATATAAAATATTCTTTAGTTACCCTTTACTGCAGCACTGTGAAAAATTTAAGTGCGTATATTCAGATATCCCATTTCATTTTATATATTGCACTTGTTTCTATCTTTAAGCAGTAGATAGGTAAAGAGAACCTAAGTATAGGAATAACAGTTATATAGCTTCCAGTGATAGAGCAAAAACACTCTGGGTGTACCTCATAAGGTTTGCAATACAATTTAAAGAACTTCTTTTCTTATTTATTCTATTCAGGGCTGAACTCGTTCTCTAAAAAGAATCAGAGGATCCTGCCTGTGATGGACCTAGGCTATAAAAAGGATCAGCTGACAATAGTACTTGGAGCAGATTTGTGATCAATCACTTCTTACTATTTCTTATCATTTGATACACCAACAATGTATTTGAGCTAAACTTATGACTTCATCTGGGGTTAATTTCACACTGCACTTCTGGTGTCTGTAGGTCCAATTTGTCAGAGAATAAGAACAATGGACACTCAGTTTGTTAGAATAAGCCTACATTCACACGAACAAAACTGAAAACGGACTTCAAAAATATCCATTTTTCGCGACCCCTTTTCACCCTACGACCAGCTGTTTTCACAGATCTCTCATACATTACAGTACATGTAGGGATCTGTGAAAAACAGATAAAGATAGAGCATGACCTATATTTTGACTGTCCTCAACAATGGACCTTCAAAATGACATTGATGTGAATTAATCCCCATTCACCAATGAGGAAATTAAAGCATCTATCACTTAATATCATCTGAATATAGGCTAACAGATGTAAACAGAAGCCTTTATTTAGTTTGTATCATTATCATTGACAGCAATGTTAAAATAAAAATGGAAATCCCTTCTGTCCGCTTTCTGTACTTTTGATCGGAAAAAAATGGAAATCTGGTAGCTCCCCTAAGGGATCAGAACAATGGACATCGATGGTAGTGTGAAATTAGCCTCATGTGGCAACACAATAACTGCAGCTCAAAAGCAAGTCTACTTTGATGTACATGATGGACAAAATACATCTAATTTTAGTTCATTTTTTTTAGACAAGCTTGACAATGCGTTTGTGAAAAGGAGTATATGGCTTACATGTGACAATCTGCACACCAATTGTGTTGTGTAGGTTAAGATGCAACATTATACACCAACAATTGTGCCAGAACTCTGGCGTAAATGTCTGGCTTTATAGTAAGCTATTAAGTGGTATACACTTTAGTCTAAAGATGGACCAGATTTATCAGTTCACACTATCTAGCTATCAGGAAAATTGGGCCATAATGTCTTTGTTTAGGCTATGTGATAATATCAATGTATAGCATACGATACATAGTATACATGATTTATTCTTATTTCACAAAGATATGTGAAGTATTTGTATAAAGACAATACAGTATCTGCAGATAGGCAAACAACAGTTGCATTATTATTACATTTCCTCTTTAACTGCAAGGTCATATGCTGGAAAATGACTAAATAATAAGATAACCAAGTCATTATGTAGATGAAAATAAGGATGTACAACATTGACATGTCTGGAGTTAATGTAGCTTATGTGTAGTAAAGGCCATCTTGCAGGTTAAGAAAGCCAATAATTTTCTATCTTTTCCTTCTACAAAATGGAGTAGTATAGTGCCAATTGTATCGGTCTTACAACATTGCTCTGTTAACATTGTAGAAATGATGGTGGACAAAGCTGTTTAACCTTCTTAGAAGGTAGAGAATCCAATAAATAGGATAGTTTGGCATTGAGATGTGCAGAATATTTATGCAGAACATGGCACTATTCAACATTCAAACCTTTTATAGTATACCTAAAATAACCTTTATTTACTGAATATGGAATACCAGTAATATAGTAAAGAGTATAAAATAAAGTATACAGAGCTAGTAGTGTTTAACTTGACTTTCTGCATAAATTTCTTCTCTGTGATATCTTACCACATGAGAAAAGATTATATTGAAATGAAAAAACAACATTCAATCCCATTTAAATAATCCAGTTAACCTTCTTTGCCACAGTTTTAACCTTCTTGGCCACATATTAAGAGTGAAGTTAAACTTTGCTACGTCTGTAGTTTATAAAACAATACAAACAGAAAATGTGCTGGCTTTTCCTTAGGTATAATAAGAGCAGAAAGTCCACAGAACAAAACTATGTGAACTCTCTTTGAAAAACGTTGAGGGAAAAAACGTAATGTGTTTCTGCTGCAGTCTTTCACCTTAAGGAGGTTGTCCAGGAATTGAAGCAACCCATGTAGCGGGAGGGGAGGTGTAAAGTAAAAAACCAAAAAAAAAAACTCACCTGTCCGCAACACTCTATTATCTGCTGCAAGTGTCTATTCAGTCTCGTGTCGGCGCCTCCTTGCTGGATATACTGGACCTCCTGCGACCACTGAAACCAATTAGATACAGGAGGTACAGGATTTTCAGAAATAAAGCAACTCCATGAGACCAAACAGACACTGGCGAGATGCAATGTGGTGCTGAGGACAGGTGAGTATGCGTTTTTCTTTTTTTTAATTTTTATTTTACACTGTCCTGTCCACCACAGGGGCTACTCCAGTCTATGGACAACATCTTTAAGGCAAAGGCCCTAGGTAGCGGCCACAAAGAAAAAAAAAAGCACTGTGGGGAAAAACCGTGGCAGCAATGATTTTTCTCGCAGTGCTTTTCACAGAAAATCTACAGAGGAAACCTCTGTTTCCTATTATAACTAAAGGGGAAACCACAAGCGTTTCTATAGGTATAATTGACACAATGTGATTTCCTAAACCGTATCAGTTTTGGAAATCGCAGCGTACGAGTGTAAAACGCTATGGTTTCTGCCATATTGCAGCATTTATGCCACATGGGGCCCCAGCCTAAAAGGGTTGTCTTGGCCTGATTTTTTTAACTGACTTAACTGATCCAGTAATGAGGCCATTATATTGTATTTGGGCCAATATCCTGTGGGGGAGACATTAAAGTGTGTGGGACATTAGAGGGTTAATATTAAAACAGTTGTCCAGGCTTAATTTTTTATGGCCTTTCTTAAGGAAATAAATAAGGCCTAATACCTAATTGATAGGGGTCCAACACCCAGCCCCATTGCTGTACAGAGCCGCTTAGCCGCTTCCTGAGGATAGGCCATAAAAACATTAAGACAGGGCAACCCCTATAATATACCTGCCCAATTCCCCACACACTTTAATTTTCCTCTCACAGGATATTAGCCCCAATCGCTGGTCCCCATACAATATAATGGCCCCATCACTGGTCCCCATACTGTATGGAGTACCAGTGAAGTGGTCACTATATGGGTGGACCAGTGAAGGGGCCACTGTATGGAGGGCCAATGAAGGCACTTCGCTGGTTCTCCTTATATCAGTCATTACTTACCTGTCTGCTTCCTGGTCCGGCTCCTCCTTGCTCCGGGCGCATTGTTATGCTATCATGTGCGCCTGGAGTAGGAACAAGTGGGAGGGGCTGGAGAGCACATCTAAAATATAGATAGTATTAGTAAATGTGACCCAGTGTATCCAGAATTATTATTTTTTGCTAAATGTTTAACAGGTAGGGTTCAGATATGGTTCAACTACAGTATACAGTTATTTGTACAGATAAATACAATGCATGTGTTTAGCATTAGAAGAGATGCATTCATGACAGTGTTTCTTTTTTTTAAACTTTTATTACAGGACTTCTAGCAAGACTCTGGCCGTGGAAAATAAAAATGCAGATGGCAATATCAACAAAGAAGAATACACTGAGAGCACCACACTACAGATCCGTACAGGCCCAGAATCTGTATCCAGGGAACATGGAATCTCAGAAACAAACTGTCCGTCTTTTTACTTAAGGACAGAACATGGTACTGGTGTCATGGAAGCAGAAAAAGACAAAGAAGTCATTTTATGCCACAAGATCACTCCTAAAGTTATTGAGACTCCAAAGGGCAACACAACAATTGACATTCCTGTGACAAAAAGTACAGAAGAAGGGCGACAAGGTGCTATGGTGGAATTGCAGTTATCCCTCTCACAAGACATGCGTTTGAGGACTGGCAGTGTTCCTACTGTGACTCTTTTGGGTGCTGAAACATCTTCAGAAGATGAGCATAGAGTACAAAAAAGTGAAACATGCCTTACTACAAATGAGACCCCTATGCAGAAGGCATCTACTACATTCCAGATAACAGGCAAGCAGCAGGCAAAAATCGTCCCAATAAGAGAGAAGGCACAAGATACAACTTTCCCCAGGGTTGAATTGATCTTAGAATGCTCTGGTAGAGAAAAAGAGTCCAGATCTGTGCCTGCTGAGGGGTGTGTTGTGTCTGTAGAGGAAGGAGGGCACTTAGAGGAACCTCCTTCTACTGTCTCCTTTGGAATCACAGGAGAAGATTCAGAGCAAGGCGAGGAGGATCAGCAGGATCACATCAGACCTAACAAACACCGGGCCAGGCACGCCAGTAAGTAGTACATATTTGGCCATTCATTATCTTTTATACAATGACACTTGCACTGATGTCTTATGGCCCATAAGCTGTTGTTCCTCATTTTCATTTATACTGCTTACTTCACATCTATTGGAATAAGACACATCTACATGTCATTACAAGAAATGTGTTTTGTATGAAAATACTCGACAGCGCAAAAGAGGTTAATTGATAGTTCATTGTACATTGAAATGAGACTTGTTGAGATGGACTATTAGCCTACAAGTCAGACTGGATGAAAGCTTGATGAGCCTTGCAGAAGACAGTTTGACAGACACTAACATGTGGAGCACTGGGTAGCTACATGATCCTTTCCATTTTGTGAGTCTGCTAGACTGTGAAATGAACTTACTATTTCTTCTGCCTTGATCCCTTTAGAGGTCAGACACAAATTCTATTCTGAGAAATAGCCTGACGTAGTCCAAAGCTACATGCTGACTTCACAATATACACTTAACTTTCCTGGATAACATTACTAGGGTTTGTAGTGGAAGCTGGAAATCATAGACTGAAACTAGAGTAGACTATGAATTAACCTGATTTCTAAGTGATCGGTGAGTAGCCCTCTATATGTGTAGATGTGTATTGTATCCAGGTCTGTTATTGATCATTATAGGCACAAGCACCAGCTATTACTAATGGGTGTATGGAGTATAGTCTGCATGCATCTCTGAGATATGACAGTGGGCTTAGGAGTAACCATGTGACAACTAATAGCTGTCATTTGTCTAATACACTATTTATTTGGCTATGAAAAATTTCCAATGTGGACACTTACTTATATTCTATGATAATGGGAACAATTGCTCCCTATAATGGGTGCTTTCTAATATGATCATTTAATGCTACAATTGCATTAGGGATCTGACCTGCAGATTTTGTTTGTAGGGCAGGTATAGAGAGGCTCTGGCCAATCTCACCACTATAGATATTTTTATTAATCACTGTATGAAAGAGAAAAATAAACAGTATGAATCAAGATATGAGCTTTTTTTTTTTTTTACCATTTATGCGTCTAGAATTGTGTGATGTATTTTTGAATATTGTTTGTCTCAGCAGTGGCTGTCATAGCATGCTGGGAGTTATGGTTCTATGGCATGTGGCATGCTATATATATATGATGTGTGTGTGGGTCTATATATACATATATATATATATATATATATATATATATATATATATATATATATATACACACACACACACACACACACACACACACACACACACACACACACACATTATAGTACTATTAGTCAGTATTACTATAATGTGATTATTGTTATGAAGGAATGTGCTTTTACATATTGTTATTTTTGGAATTACCGAAATGATAGAAAGTGCAGGTAAACTTGTTTTTACTTAATATTTCAAAAGGCAATATTTTTTTTATAATATTTAATAATATACAAAAAAACAACTTGAGCCTGAGTCAGTTTTCAACGACAGAATGACAGCAATGGAAAGGCAGCATTTGAGTATCCGCAAGGAGCGTCCGGCCAGTGTGTGACTATGTGTTTATCTGGTCAGCTGCTTGAAGCTGTCACATAAACTTCAGGGAAGGGACAGGAGTAACTGATGGAATGCAGTGCTGAGGTAAGGGTGCTGTAAATAAGAAGCTTGCCCCAAAGCTTAGGCAAGAATTCAAGGCATACTTTTCAGCACTTCGTAGGGTTTTGACACAGTTGTGCGGTAGGTTTACTAAGAATATCTTGTGTGACATGCAAAAACTAAATGTTTCTAATGAAGTATGTATTCCATACTGGCATGTGTCTCACATGTGCCTGGGAAACTGAGCTTAAATAGACAAGATGATGGCTTAATTTAGGACAAGACAAGGCTCGGTTCGGTTGACACAACTAGACTTATAGTCAGTGCCATTTTACTTGCTGATATAAGTCTCAAATATCAAAGTAAATCTGAAATAATCCACTAGCCCTATGTAGAATAAGCAATTATTTAAAAACATTGCAAGAATATATATATATATTTTTATTTTGAATTAAAGGAAATGAATGAATGAATGAACTGATCAAACAGCCAGCTAGTCATGTAAGCTGGCCATATGTAAAATAAGTTAGATTTTTTTCTGATACAATGCATACACACTGTTCCATGTATGTTTTTTACTGGACTATAATGAACTAATCTCTAATATTGTAGCTTTATATCACCAACAACCATGAAATATATTGAAGCAGGATAATACATGTTCTAAAAGGTGGAGAAGACTTGCCCTGGTTGGAATCAATGATAGTTAAAATGTATTAGGCTAAGGCCTAAACACGTGTTGTTTTTTTCTGAAGCGTTTTTCACTACGATTTCAGAGTTTTCCTCTTCAGAATTTCTGCCCCTATTATATCTATACAGAAAATGCCAGTGTTTCTTTAGGTATAATTGACATACTGCAATTTACAAAAACGCAGCGTTTTTTGAGATTGCAGCATGTCTCCTGTGGATATTTTTCTGCAATGTGTGGATGGGATTAGGCAGAATCCTATCCACTTTGCAGATACTGCAAAATGCTGTGGTTACAGCCATGGCAGACTTGCATCGTTTACACTATGTGGAGTCGCGACCTAAAAGGGTTTACCCGTCTTAACAACTTATTCCTCCATAGGAAAGTATATAAGTTGCAGGAGAATAGGGGATAAATTGTATAAGGTGTCTCCACTATAAAACACCTGCATTCTCATGAGCAGTAGGGACCCCAACTGGTCTGCAACTTATCTCCTATCTTATGGACAGTGGATAAATTGCTAAGTTGTGGAAACCTCTTTCACATTAACAACTGCAAAATTATTTGGACTACTTATTACCATTGCTAAGGCTATGGTTACATTTAGCTGTCAGTCTTAGTAGTGGATTTTGTTGCGGCTCACCTTTTGGCCTCTGCAGGCCCGCCACCTTTGCATTGCAGAGATTAAAAGCCAATGAGGAAAACCCATAGCAATAACTGACCTGCCATAAGTTTCAAACCCTCGGCAGCAGTCACCTTGTGATGCAAGTTTTAGTCTCAGTATTTAGATAAGATTGGTTTAATCCACTGACCTACTACTGGGATTACTGCCTGTGTGGCCCCAGACTTTTGTTCACATGCCAGATTAATATTACTCTATTTACTATAACAGAAATTCATTCCAACATTATAATGGGACCATAAAGATCCCTGAACATGCTGCAGAAATAGCCTTATTTACATGTATGGGATGTATTTCAACAACAGAAATTTGCTACATGTAAACATGCTCTATCACCAGGTTCACATTTATGTATATTGATCAGAATTTCAGATCACCCTTTATAAACCAAAACCAGAAGTGGGCCGAAGACATCAAATATGTGTAATTAGAGATGAGAGAACACTATTCGAAACAGCCGTTTCGAATAGCACGCTCCCATAGAAATGAATGGAAGTGGCTGGCACACAGACTTTGCGCTTAACCCCCCGCGTGCCGGCTACGTCCATTCATTTCTATGGGAGCGTGCTATACGAAACGGCTGTTTCAAATAGTGTTCACTCATCTCTAGTGTAAATCCTTCCATAACCTCCTCTCCTCCTTTGGCTTACAAATACTGTTCCAAAATAGTGACCAAACTGTGTATGTGTAAAAGTGGCTTTAGAAGTAAAACTAGTCATGTCGGAACTATTACAATTATCATTGCCAATGAAGAATCATTACTAAGTCTATGGTGCTAAAATTCATCAGCTCTAACCAATATTAGTCTTCTCCATTGGTCACAATACATTATTAATGCTTCACAATATTTCTTGATAATTGCTACAATTGTTACAGTTCACTATATTCCGAGAATAACTGTGGGGAAATGAAAATGCATGATTTTTCAATTATTCTTATTCTAGGAAATATCTTTTTATTCCCAATGAGATTTGTTATTTAATAATAAATTGAAATATTCACTGTATGAAGGCACTTGTGTATATCTGTGGCAGCATTTTAAAATATTCCAACACAAAGTTACTGTAGTGTTAATATATATATATATATATATATATATATATATATATATATATATACACACATATATTACTTTTTTTACATATTATTTTGACACCACTGTAAAAAAATTGAGAAAAAATTGAATAGATTTTCAACTCATTCAAACATATTGGAGTCAAGCCTTAGCACCTCCTACTTGAATGAGTTTTCTTTAAGCAACCTTTCCTATCCTCTGTAGTGGCGATAGATCTATCAAACCATATCCTACAAATCTTGTGTAGTATAGAGGAGTCCTTCTGTACTGCAGGCTCAGGGGACCACAGATAGACATCCGTGTTCACATGCTCATGCTGGTGGACAGTTTGCTATATACACACATGGAAAAAGACCCAAACTGATTGAAGCTGCCAATGAGATTGGATCTGTTACATGGATGGAAACAGTGACAAATTATTTAAAGTGAGTCTATCAGCAGTAAATTAGTTATTGGTTCTAGACCTGATTAGCTCATAATCAAATTACTGCTGACAGACTCCCTTTAAATTTAATTAATATAATAGTTCAACAAATTTGTGACAGTTGTGTCTGCATTCTGAGTGAATAACTTGTAAACAAGTACCAATAGACTAACACCGTATGTTTGTGTTTTCAATTTTGTTTAAAGTGGTTTTCTGTCACCCCAAAAATGAGCTGAGGGCATTGAAGGGTTTCAAATAAAAAAAAATATATATTATACTAACTGTTCTTGTCTTGCTGTCCCATCCACGGGTCCCAGTGCTCTACACCAGTCTCCATTAATAGCATGTGAAGTGCAGGAACCTCTGCATGAATGATGGACCTGCACCTGACTGCTGTGGTCAGTTATTGGCTGCAGCTACCACATGTGGGGCCATTGATGTGACAACAAGAGCACCGGAACCAGGGCTCTAACAATACAATTTTTGATTAATAGTTTAACCCTATTAGCTCATTTTATTTGGTGGCAATAAAAACACCTTTAGGCAAATCAAAACAATTTTACTCATATGACATCATATGACAATTGGTATACTGTATTACCAATGGGCATCAACCACCGCATACATCAGCTGTGTCTCATACATCTTCAGATAACTTATCAATTTGCATGATATCAATATAATTTTGTTTATATGTTTTACATGTTCAGATTTTTTAAAGCCTGCAAAAGTATAAAGTTGAAACATCCAGAAGGATTATGTATCATGGCTAGAAAGGTACCTACCCAAACCAACCTCTACTACACTAGCATTTATATTGGACAAGATTTCTATTTCTGCTCTGAATGTATGCTTTGAATAAATGTGTACTATATAGCGTACAATTGTTTGTGATTTAATTTGCTTTATTTTATCTTTTAATTCAGGGCTCAGACGCAGTGAGAGTCTCTCCGAAAAGCAAGTTAAAGAAGCCAAGTCTAAATGTAAAAGTATTGCTCTTCTCCTGACTGCTGCTCCCAACCCCAATTCCAAGGGGGTGTTGATGTTTAAAAAGCGCCGGCAAAGAGCCAGAAAATATACGTTGACCAGCTACGGCACAGGGGAGCTTGAACGATACACGGGTGAAGAAGAAGACGATAACGAGGAAGACGAAAATAAAGAGAATACTTTTGAGGTCACTTTCTATGGGGCAAGTGAATCTGATGTAGATGAAGATTTCTTATCAGATCCTGAAAACAGTGCACATATTGTAACTTTTGACTGGGACACTGGACTAGTAGAGGTAGAAAGGAAACTCAATACTACTGAAGCAATGGAGGAACTTCCAGAGACCAAAGGTAAAGGGGTCCTCATGTTTGCAAAGAGGAAGCAGAGGATGGATCAAATAACAGCAGAGCAAGAAGAAATGAGGAAACATAGTATGGAAGAGAAAGTGTCAATCACACAGAATGTAAATAGTACAATTTCATATGAGGCGCACCAGCAGCAGCAACAACAGCAAACCATTAAGGCCCAGAGCTGTGTAAGCAAAAGCTATATAGAAGTCAGCAACAGCCAGCAAAGGGTGCAGAATGGTACTGTTGGAACAAATGAGTCAAATATTTCATTTCAGTCTTCTATAAACAGAACAGCAAGACCCTTTGGTGGAGCTCAAAATCAAACAGCTTTGCCTTTTTCACCGAACAGAAATATAGCAAGCCCTATGTCAGATATACCTGCACCACCTCCTTACTCTTCAGTCACTCCACCTCCAGAACCAAGATTTCACGTGTCTTCACCAGTGTCTGGTAAAGCCCAAGCAGCTGTTTGGGCTCCTTCCTACTCTACAGAACAAATTGCTTCTCGAGATGAAAGAATTGCAGTTCCAGCAAGCAAAACAGGGATCTTAATGGAAGCGAAACGTAGAAGCACAAAACCTATGTTCACCTTTAAGGATCAGCCAAAAGTTAGCCCAAATCCAGAACTTTTAACACTTCTTCAAAACCGAGAAGGTAAACGTGCTACTGGAAATGAGTCAGGACCAGAAGAAGACTACCTCAGTCTTGGAGCAGAGGCATGTAATTTTATGCAAGCTCACAGTGGCAAGCTAAAAACACCTCCACCTGTTGCCCCTAAACCATCAGTCAAGTCGCCAACAACAGTGACACCAACATCACCAGTTTGGATCCCACCATCTGCAGCTGCAGCACAGCAACCATTTGTAGTCCAGAATTCATTTCAAAGCCAAGCTCCTGCAGAAGCCCCTGTGGCACAATCAAATTTCCATTACAATCCTCCAAACACTCTTAATTTAACTGCTCCCCCCAGAGGTCCACCTAAGGTATCTACAAGTTTAAGTCAAATATCTAAACCTAAAACACCACCTACAACTCCATCAGGGTCAGTAGGTCCAGCCTATGAGATGCCAGCTTTAAAAGGAAAAGGAGCAGAGCTGTTTGCCAGAAGACAGTCTCGGATGGAAAAGTTTGTGGTGGATTCAACCACTGTGCAAGAAAAGGCAGCTCGACCACTCTCTCCAACTCCATCTTTACCATGTTCATGGAAATATTCTTCCAATGTCCGAGCTCCACCTCCATTGGCATACAATCCAATCCAATCACCACTTTATCCCCCAGCAGCAAACAAACCTGGATCCAAGACTGGAACCTCAGCTGCCAAGAAAAAGCCAACAAAAACACTGAGCCCTCTTGAAGTAATGAAACACCAGCCGTATCAGCTTAACTCTTCTTTATTCACATTTCAGCCACCTTCTGCTAGCACATCAGATACAGAAGCATCTAAGAAAACCACTAAGTCAAATGTTCCCGCTCCAGCAAAACAAGCTCAAGTTGCAAAGCCTGTCAATGCTCCTTACATTAACGCCCAACCAACACCTGAATATTCTCAGCCAGTGTACAACACACAGCCTTCCTTCCAGTCCAGTGTCTTCACTCCTGCCAGCGACTCCTACCCCTCTGTGGCCTATGCCATGCAACCTAGACAAGAATCACCAGTAGCAACACTGATTGCTCCTCCAAGGCCGAAATTTTCTGCAAAGAAAGCTGGTGTCCCAGCCCAGGTGTGGAAACCAGAAGTTGGTGAAGAATAGTATTCAGTTTGGAAATGTATTTCCACTTGTAGAGGGAAAAATAGTTTGTAGTGGTGATCTGACACCGACATACGTCCTGGCTATACTTAATACCATAACATTGTATCATCCTTTATAATGGGTCCAAATCATTTATCACCTTTTAAAAAATATATTGCACATAGGTTTTCCTATATATATGTGTGTACATATAGATATATTCATTACAGTACTTGGCAGTAATTGATGTCCCAATTGGATGCATACATTTGTATACTATTAAGTAATCAGGACTGCGGGGTTTATGCTTCAGCAATGAGTGTAGTGACAACTGGTCACGACATATATAAAGCTATTATGCAATTACTCATTCTATTGTCGGTCCAGATCCCCAGTATTTTTATGTTAACTTATATCTGTCTAGATCAGTGAATTGATCGTTATGATCTACCTGAGCCCATATTAGAGGGGTATTTAGAAAATGATGCGTTTTCTTGCAGAAGTATACTTATAGTTAATTTATTTTGGGTGATGAGTGAGTTTGTCATCTTTGATTTATTTTTCTTAACTAAGATTGGTCATAAAAAATACACTAGGTAAATGTACAGAATGTTATAGTAAGGATCATGCACAATGTGGGCCAGATACAGAAATCATGTGTTGTCGTAGTCTTCAAAAGCGATATTTTTGGCCTACAACTCTAGCTATGGATAGATAATATATTGAAAGGTTGAAACTGTAGGTCAGAGTACATCAGTTACGGTTGAGCTAAGTATGTTTATACAGCTATGGTGGGTGGTTCAGTATATTTTAGTATGTTTTCTGAAAAGCAACATTTCATGGAGGTAACTATTATAGAATGCTCTTAGGAAGCATCTCTAATCTACGAATATAGCCCAGTTAACCTGCGGCCATCTTTGCCAACTGCAAATATTTTATAAATACAGTATATAGAGCTACTTTTTTATTAACAAAAACTTTTATAATTATAACTACACATCTATCTGTGCATTTTCCATTTTTTTATAACTGAAACCAATTGTAGCTTCCACAAATCACAACTGATCTTTTTAATATGGTAGGGGCCACCACTTTTCTGTAGAAAGGGCTAGTGGATGTGAAGCGCTGACTACACTTTTCAGCAGCTATTGAATATAGTATATCATATTTTGACAAAAAACAGATTTTGCACATGTACAGTAAGCTCACTTTGTGGATAGCAGTTTCTTAAAACCACTACTTGCACTTCATTTTATTATGAGGTTTGTTCTAGTCATTTACTATTTCTCATGGTCCCAAAAGTAATTTTACGATCACAACAAAAATAAGACTGCAACCTCAAAATACAAAGAGCATAAGACCATAATTATTAGTGTTATAGAAGCTAAAGCTCATTATTTTTATGTTTAAATGCACTTAAATTCCACATACAATATAGATTTCTCAGATCCCGAAGCCATTATAACAATTTGAAACCTACTGCCCCATTTGTCTATAGTGCAGAGAGTATATCACTGTACTAAGTTTATCAGGTTGGTACATACTTATGAAACGTCCCCTCCGGGTTGATTCTTTCACAACCATCTATTCTAAGTTATAAAATCCCAATGTTTGTTGCTCCTACTCCCACTTCCCCTACATTTAGTAGACAAAAGTAGATTTACCATAAAGATGGCCATACACATCCAAACCCTTTCATTTTGGTAATTAGAGCCAATTAACTAATGTGTATGAGGGTTTCCTGACACTCCCCCGATGGTAGCTGTCATGGATGTTGGGGCATGAGTTCAATATTCAACATGTCCTATCCTTATTTTCATGGGGGAATAAGCCACTGGCAGAGTTGTCTTGTAGCAGTTTATTCCTCTATCTCTAGGATCTGAATGAATTGCTATCACGGTAATTTGTATGGTCATCTTATGGCTAGTTGACACTTTCTTTGTTTGCTAACATTGCGGCCAGTGGAGTGGATGAGCCCCACCTATGGGAAATGAGAAAGGGTCAACATAAGCTGAAACCCCTCTCTCAGTGAGCTCAACTCTGTCATAGTCACTAGCACTACAACTATGGTACCTATGCTCTTGGATTTATAAGTGGAGAAGACAGATTTCATACACATAGATCACTGACATCAGCCTACATACCATATGCTTTTTAACACCTGACGATCTTACACCGAAGATCTCAATAATGGGACACTTTGCTGCTTTCATATACTTTTTCTGATTGTTCTTTCTATATTTTTTGGTTTACATTATATTTTGTTGGTTACGATATAACAGTAAATTAGAAATGGCCCTAGTAACATGGTTGTAAAACACGAATCAATTTACCCAAAAAGAGAGAGATAATAAGCACATGGGTTTGCACTACAATTTCTTAAAACCACTTTTTGATGTTCACACAGATATGTTCTTGTTGAGTTTTATATACTTTTTCTACTCCAGGTCCCAACTGTTTGCAATATCTGCTAGATACAATGAGTAGTGCAGTTTACAGCTCTCATATAGCGTAGATGCCATCCAGTTTATTATAGCCAATTGCATGTGACAGATATTTTTTTACTTTTCTCCGTCCTGTTGTAGTATCTTCCATCTCAAAGTTTCCCAGCCTCAATTGGTGATTTATTGGTGAGCAAGCCTATATTAATAGTCTTTGTATTTAGTAAGTTCATGACAGTGTCCCATAGTGCTGCCTAGTCATACATACAGCTGCTTCTAGTACGCACTAGGGACACTTCTCAGCCTCTTGAGAAAGAAGCTAAGTAATCAACAATACAGGAGCCCGTCATGTCTCTGGTATTTACCAACTGTACTATGTAAACCTATTGAATTTAAGAACCTAATTTCAGCTGAGATGCCTGTCTTCAGTCCAATTCCAGTAGGCCCTATGAGTGAGCATGTCCTTTTGGAGACGGGTTAAAGTTAGAGAAGAGATAATATTTCTTACTAACTATCTAAAGTATGCGTGCTGTATTTAGACTTACACATATAAATGCTGGCTTTCAAGTAACTGAAAATCATATATAAAACCCAGCATGGAAAAATACCTTTAGTGTGTAAAGTTTGCGAATAGTGCCATTGTTAATATGGTACTATAAAAGGGCATAACTTAAAGGGGTTGTCCGGGATAAAAGCTAATCCCTACACTAATCAAAACACCCTCCCCCACCTACTTTGACATGACATTTTGACATAATTTATCAAAAATGGATATTTACCCATATCCCTGTGGCAGTCACATTTTCTGGTTATCCATTCCGGAAACAGAACATCACTACTATGTCACTTATACTACATCAGTAAGTATAATGGGGTTTTGGGGGTGGGCTTAGTTAGTTGGGAAGGGCTATTAGTGGATGGGATAGCTAGAGAGATAGGGAAGAGGTGGATGGGAGGGAGGGAGGAAGAAAGTGGGAGGGTGAGGTGAGAGGGAGCTAGTGTGAAAGCTACATAACAGGAAGCTGTACCTCATAAACAAATGCAGAGGATGCAAGGAACTCCCAAAGACACTTAGAAATCACTCAAAATACTGCTAAAGTTATTTGGGCGCATTTATTATCCCATTAATAGCACTAACAGACCTTTTTTTAAAGAAAAAAATATTTTTTTGCCCAGAAAACACCTTTAAGCTTACAGTCTCATATAAAATATGTAATGAACCCCCACATGTCATGTTCAATTTATAATACAGGCATCTTTCTATGTGACAGAGGGGCTTTTGCACCACCTCATGCACCAGGGTCTAAGAGTGACTACTACACCTGCATCAACCTATAGCTATTGCTAAATGTGAAAGAGGGCACTGAAATGAATAAGCTTTTCTACATATTCTGCACTAATGGAAGAGCAATCTACTCATTATATGAACTGAATGTCCTATAACTTCATTGTACCCCTAAAAAATATTACTGGTTACACCCCTGTATTTATTAGAGTCACATTCTGTTTCATTTTCCTTCTTCACGTTTTCATATTTCCATTGTTGATTTGCTGTATTTTTCACTCCAACATTAAAAAAAAACTATTCCTGTCTTCTCCTTCTGTCTCCTGTATCTTCTTTTAGTGCATGCCTATTTTAGTTATTCTTCCTTGTTAACTGATTGGGCTACTATCAGTTCCATAATTTATCCTTTAAAGGGATTCTACCATTAAACCAACATTTTTTTCTATTTACCACGTTGGAATAGCCTTAAGAAAGCCTATTCGTCTCCTACCTTGCTCAGTCGCCTCTGGCCCGTCGTTTGTAGAAATACTGTTTTTTACCAGTATGCAAATGAGTTCTCTCGCAGCAATGGGGGCAGGCCCCAGCACTCAAACGGCAATGGGGGCGTCCCCATTGCTGCCAGAGAACTGTCTCCAGTGATGCCTCCATCTTCAGCTGCATCCTCCCCTTCTCTCGTCGTCTTCCGTCTGGGTCAACTCCGATGCCTGCGTAGTCAGCTCTACCAGTGAGACACAAGTAGAGCCGAGTGTACATGCTGGCCAGCGGCCATTTTCAGGAGGCCGCTCTTGCTCTTGTAGTTCAATACAGGAGTGGCCTCCCAAAAATGTTTGCGGGCCGGCATGCACACTCGGCTCTACTGGTGTCTCACTGGCAGAACCAACTGCGCAGGCGTCGTAGTTTGACCCAGACAGAAAACAGAAGAGACGGTTGCAGCTGAAGATGGAGGCGTCACTGGAGACAGTTCTCTGGCAGCTGCGAAAGAACTCATTTGCATATTGGTAAAAAATGGTATTTCTACAGAACGGCGGGCTGGAGGCGACTGAGCAAGGTAGGAGATAAGTAGCTTTACTTAGGGCTATTCCGACATGGTAAATAGAAAAAATGTTGGTTTTGTGGTAGAATCCCTTTAAGGCTGAGGCCCCACGTTGCAAACCCCCCCCCCCCATTTTACCTGCAAAGTGGATGGTACAATGGAAGCAGAACATTCGCAGAGGAAAACGCTGCAAACTTTCTGTGAAAAACCATGATACGTTTCTATGGTCTTTTTGACAGCATTTTTTGGCTATGGATGGCTACGTGGGGCTGTAGCCTAAAAGGGTTTTCTGATTTATTTTTTTTTAAAGTCTTCTATGTTTCCTCACTTTCACCACTACGTCCCCTCCACTGCTTGTTGTATCCACAGTGTCTAAGGCTAGGTTCACACCTCTGCTGGGGGATTCTGTTCCCCATTCCACTTTAAAAATGCAGAAAAGAAAGTCCTGCAAGCAGTGCTTTTTTCTCCGCAGACCCCATTATAGTCTAAGGGGTCCGCAGGTTTTATTAGGTAACCTTTTTTAAGCAGATTAGGTTTCTGTTCAGGGGTCCCCAAGAGGACCCTCCAAACAGAATCCTGAATGCAGGTGTGAACCTAGCATAAATCTCAAAAAATCCCTTTTAGCTCATCATGTGACAAGGACATTGCATAGCTTAGAAATATATTGCAATTTTACCAATATATTTGAGGGTATTCACCAATGTTATTGATGATCTTTCCTTAGAATAGGTCATCAATATCAGGTTGGTGGACTGATTCTTTGCACCCGCCTGGATCTTTTTTCACCTCTTCTCTGGCCAGTTACGTCATATTAATTGGTCACATGACCATGCAGAAGCTCAGTCTTATATACCGTATATACTCGAGTATAAGCCGAATTTTTCAGCCCAGTTTTTGTGCTGAAAAAGCCCCCCTCGGCTTATACTCGAGTCAGCAAAAAAAAAAATAATTTTTTTTTTTTTTTTTTTTTTTAGGAGGGAGGGTCTATGACCAGCTACAATATTAATGTATAGAATCTCCCATAAAATAGTGCAAAAGAAAAAAAAAAAGATTTTAAAAACATAAAAGTTCTAAAACACTCCTTTTCCTAGAATACATACAAAAGTAGAAAATGACTGTGAAACACAAACACATTAGGTATCCCTGTGTTTTTAAAAATGCCCGGTCTACTGAATATAGGGGCTCTGCAGTGCTCCTGTTCTGTCGGGAAGGGGTTAATAGGAGCACTGCAGATCCCCTATATTCAGCCAGGCTGAATTCCAAGTGGGGGGAAGAAAAAACCCCAGTCCTCAAGCTCAGGGAAGGGGCAGACAGACAACCAAAACACCCCCTCCCCTTTCCCAGCAACTACTACACCCAAAAACTCTGACCATTTTAATTTTTGAAATTTTCCAGTAGCTGCTGCATTTCCCCCCCTAGACTTATACTCGAGTCAATAAGTTTTCCCAGTTTTTTGTGGTAAAATTAGGGGGGTCGACTTATATTCGGGTCGGCTTATACTCGAGTATATACGGTACATGAATGGAATTGACTTGCAATACCAAGCAGAGCCACTATACAATAAATAGCGCTGTACTTGGTATGTCTAATAGTCAAGGGTGCTGACTGATTTACAATCGCTTAATGCAAACTGATAGTTTACAGTACAAGTATCTTGAAGTGGTGAGGATCGTGGAACTGAAACATAAAGTATATTAGAAACTTGCCTATTTTTTCACTGATACAGTGATTAGGTTTACTGTACATGAAACCAGAAAACTCTTATAAACGCCCAGCTGAGCCCAGAACTGAATTCAGAGTTCTGTAAAGTTTAAAGATGACCTTTCATGTCCTCAAAAATTAGGCCATAGAAGCAATGACACTGAGGTGTGAGGTTAGCCCCTCTGATACTGCTGTGATAATGGTCGCTGAAAATAACAGTACTGATAATCTCTGGGCAGATACCTGCAAAACTGAAAGTGTGCTGAAGTCAGCGCCTTGTCAGCTTGGCAATGATATAGAACATGTCTTCTTTAAGGCCAGATCCCCACGTTCCGAACATGCAGCATTTTGGCCATGGCAGATACGCCGATGCAAAAAATACTCTGTTTTTCATTACCTGCAAAGTGGGTGGGATTCTGACTAATCCCAACCACACATTACAAAAAAATAAATCTGCAGCAAAAAAGCTGTGATTTCAAAAACATTCACATTTTTAAAAACCGCAGCATGTCAACCATACCTACAGAAACGCTGGCGTTTTCTGTATGGGTATAATAAGGGCGGAAAGTCCACAGAGGAAAACTCTGTAGACTTTTTGTGAAACACATTGTGGGAAAAAAATCGTGATGATTCTCTCCCATTGTCTTTTCCGCAGCGTTTTTTGCAGCAATTGGCTGCGTGGGACTTTAGCCTCAAGTTGAAACTCAGCATTCTTTGTTCAAGACTCACTTGTTGATGTGAATTCTGCATGGTATTGTTTTCACTATAACCATTGTATAGTAACCTTAGCCTAACCTAAGAATTAAAGGGATCTTATCATTCAATCACATTTTTTTTCATTAAGACGTCAGAATAGCCTTAAGAAAGGCTATTCTTCTCCTACTTTTCATTGTCTTCTCCGCGCCGCTGTTCACTTGAAAATCCGTTTTTTGCCAGTATGTAAATGAGTTCTCTTGCAGCACTGGGGGTGGGCCCCAGTACTCAAACAGCACTGGGGGCATCCTCAATGCTGCCAGAGAACTCTCCAGCGCTGCCTCCATCTTCTTCTGAAACGAGGTCTTCACCGTGTCTTCTTACGGCAGTGGCTTGTAACTTCTAGGCCTCAGGCCTAGGGCAAAGTCGACTGCGCATGCCCGTGGCCACAAGAAAAATGGCTGCTGACACAGTATTGTAAGTGGCCATTTTCTCGTGGCTGGCGGGCATGCGTAGTCGGCTTGCTCTAGGCCCGAGGCCTAGAAGTTACAAGCCACCAGTGGAAGAAGACGCGGTGAAGACCTCGTTCAAGAAGAAGAAGGATGCGATGCTGGAGAGTTCTCTGGCAGTATTGGGATGCCCCCAGTGCTGTTTGAGCGCTGGGGCCTGCCCCCAGTGCTGCGAGTGAACTGATTTACATACTGACAAAAACTGGATTTTCAAATGAACGGTGGCGCAGGGAAGACAACGAAAGGTAGGAGAAAAATAGCCTTTCTTAAGGCTATTCCGACATGTTAAAGAGAAAAAATTGTGATTGAATGATAGGATCCCTTTAAGTAGAAGAATTATGAATTCTGCTCTGGAATATAATGCAGACTATAACTGAACACCAATGCAAAATAAGTAATTTTTGTCTTAAGAAATAGCTCTGGGGAGATTATTTTCTTGTTACTTTGGTCTGCTGCTCAATCCTACTCCGAAGTCCTTACATTAACCCAGCCTTAGCTGCCGAGGGAATTAAACAAGGCCATCCCTTTCGTAACAAGCAGGAGACATTGCACAGCCACACTTGAGTACAGAAGTGGACACGTGTTAACACTTCAGCAAGATAATTCTAGTGGAAAATTAAGACTATTGAAAGTAGCATTGTTGTGTGCTGTAGGTCGTGCGGGGACTGACTATATTATTAGGTTAGAAGAATTTCATACAGTGACATGAATCCCTATTATCATTGCTTGGATTCATTTGGAGCCTCATAATCCCCACATAAAGAATCAGCAACACAAATATGTCTAAATATATATATATATATGTGTATGTGTGTGTGTGTATAGTTTCTGCAATATTTAGTGAGTATAGATTTTAACCCCCGTGTGGTAGGCCTTTGTTATTTTTACCATGAACTTTTTTTTTTTTTTTAGTTTGTACATCATTGTATTACAGGAGGGTTTTTTTTTTTTTTTTTTTTATCAACCTCGCATATGATGCCTTTTTTTTCTCAAACTGATATGTATTTTTAAATGCCACCATTTTGGGGTATGTATATGTAATTGACTTGATACATAAGGGATTATCAATAGTGCGGCACAGAATGTCAACGCTTAATAGTTTTTCAATGGCTTATGTTGTCTTTGGTAAGACATCATGCTGCAGCAATTTATCACACAGCAGAAAGTCAAGTTAAGTTTCCACATTTGTAATATATTATAATTTCACCAATATTTTTTAGATTTTGTTTTTATGGCATGATAAGTATCATGATAACTTTATTCTCATTATGTTTTTTGTAATACCACATTTATATAATTGTTTTTATTTTGTTTATTTATCATCCAATTATTTTTATATCATTTTTCTACTTTTGCTCAGTGAGAACACTCAGAATTTTTTTTTTTTTGTGTTGCCATATTCAAGGACCCATAACATTTTATTTTTCCAGCAACAGATTTGTGAGAGGGCTTGTTTTTTGTCGGATGAGCAGTAGCTTTTTTATTCGTACCATTTTAGGGTACATATGACTGTTGTTTGCACTTTATTCAACTTTTTTAGAGATGGAGATTGATCTTTTTTATATTATTTAACTCTAAATATTAATTACACAAGGGGACTTGAACCAGTAATCCTTTGAAGGCTTGCATGATGTACTGCACTACTTATATGCAGCCTTATAGGCATCCCTAAATAGTAGACCTAGTGGCCACTGTTAGACACTCTACAGTCACATCATAGGTAGACTAGGGATATAGACGGAGCCCCTTCCCTATGTCAACCACATAGGTGTGACTACCAGTATTCACTGCAGCATCTAAGGGGTTAAATGGTTAGCCAACTAAACACCCTGTACAGCTGACATGGCACACAGAGCTCTACAGTAAGTCTATCATAAATAGGCATATTGCTGGTCATTAAGGGTTTGGAAAAATAATTTTAGATAATGTGGTACTATTCTATATGGAAGGCATGTAATAGGATTTTAAACATTTTTGTTTCTTTTTATATTGTGATTTAAGTCAACAAGGAAAAAAATGGCCAAAAATATTAGGCACCTGGAAGAAGCAGACAAGGGGTGTGATTCTGAGCTCTGGCACTGGCTACCTCTGATTGGGGCTCTGAATCACGCCCTTCCCCACACCCTTCTGACATTACAGAGCATAAATAGCACATCAGCCATCAAAACTACCTGTACTTGTTGCTCCAGAACAGTAGAGGTTAATGGAAAAATTCCAACTGTGCTGGAATGAGAGGAGCAGCCATATCGACAGTAAGGTGATGTAACATCCTCTTTAAGGGTCAAGTTACACTTTGCTGCATCTGTACATGATACAAATTATTCCGATAAATAAAACTTTTTTTCCCACTGATATTATAATAGATAACTGTGAATTCCATATTATTATCTATTCCTTCATTTTAGAGACCATATTTCTAGTGACAGTAAGAAATGTCAAGTCTTACTTAGAAAACATTCAGGAATCATTGATATAAGGTTATGCATAGTTGCAGACATTTAGCACTTTTCACTTTTCTTTATAAATAAGCCCCAGCCAATTACTATATTCCCATAAAGAACATGCTCCCCTGACCAAGACAAACCAGGTCCACAATGTTCTCATAATAGTACCAGTTGATGTTCTTCCATGAATATTACCCCTATAAAATAGCTCCAGTCAGAGTGGCAGAAGTAATAAGGCGAGATAAATCCTTTATTAATTGTTCCAGCCACAATGCTCTATTAAAGTGCTTTTCTGGGCTAAAAATATTCATGAGCTTTCCTAAGGATAGGTCATGAATAGAGATGAGCAAATCAAAACTCATGAAGTGAAATTCAATTCAAATTTCAGGAAATATTCAATTCGCATCAAATCTGGATTACCTCATGCTTCGTGGTAACGAATCGCATATCAGGTGGCACTGGGAGCGGGTGTTATATGTAACTGACAGCTAACACCCTGCTCCATAACCCCCGGTTATGCCATGCTACATGTCCCCCTCAGCATCCCCTGCGGTGAGATCGCGGCGTCAGCTCCTGAGGGAGCCCACTCAGCATAAGCGTTGGGTATGGGGCCCGCGGCCAGCTGGAAATGGCCAAGGCCCTGGACCACCATGAGAAAGCCTGGTTCCCTGACTACTATACTATACATACTGCTAATGGAGAGGGGCCTCACGATTGCTGAGGGAGGTGATGAAAAAAATAACAATTTTGATACCTGTCCTTGGCTTAGCATTCACTCCAGAGCTCTACTGGCCGGTGACTGAGGTCCTGCTTCCCAGGCCTGCGATTGGGCCCCAGCAGTCACATGGAGCGTGCAGCGTAATGACATCATTGCGACCCCAGTGATCGCTGAGGCCCAATCACAGGCCCGAGCAGTGATGTCTGGGGAGCAGGACCTCAGACACCAGCCTCAAGAACTCATAAGGCAAAAAAGAAGCGAGGATACACAGGAGAGATGAGGCATGATGCGTATAAGTGTTTGTTATTTTTAATCACTTTTTAAGCACTTTTATCCAAATAAGAGTAATGTAAAAGCAGGGGACAGTGCAATGTATGGTTAAACCCAGAGCAGTTTGTATCCACTGCTTACCATACGTTTTTCCATAGATATACATCACTTTCACTTGATGTAACTTCGGCTGTGTTTGCCTTAGAGAACTATACATTGAATACATGGCTTCCTGGGAGCCCTGACAGTGTTACACACTATTTTTTAAGCCAATTTAAGCTGTGGTTTATACCAAACTTGTGCGACCCAAGACAAATCTTGAGCCTGAACCACCCAAACCCGAAACAAATCTTGAGAGGTTCGCCCATCTCTAGTCATCAATATCAGAACAGTGAGATCCAATACTGGGCACCCACACCTTTCAGAAGCTGATACACAGAGAATGGAGCAGGAAGCCGATAGCTCTGCTCTCTGTGTAGTGGCGATACCAGGTTACTGCAAAACAACTTCCAATGACAAAGACATTCTCACTATGGGAAATAAGCAGATCTGTCCAGGATGTAATTAGGAAAGCAATGCCTCTGCTTCCTGCCCTCTAGGGACAGCCCAGAACATATTCTCACTATACAGAGAACAGAACTGTCTGCTTCCTGCTGCATTCTCTGTATATCATCTGGTAAGAACAGCTGACCGGTAGGGGTGCCTCAGCAGCCCATGTATGAGATTATCCTTAGGAAAGTTCGTCAATATTTTTATCCTCCTTATTTCTCCTGATCAAGTAGACTTTAATTAAAAAATAAGCTATGATTTTATAATCACCATTTACAAGTGACCATTTTCCCTGAGAAATGGAATACTTTTAAAATTTGTGGCATTGTTCGGTATAAATACTGAGAGTAGAAATGTTTTATAACTCCGCATTATATGTTTCTCGTATCCTCACAAGCATTGCTTTAACATCCATCTGTTCAGATAGGAGATATATTCAATGTATCCCCAACTGGGGTCAATCTATTTTTACATCTGTTTGGTAGTTATAGTAAATGATCCAAGTATATGCTCTGCGCAAACACTGTTGAATTGTTTAAAGCAAAATGATGAAAGTAAAGCTACAAAGCAGGCATGTCCAGTATAAACACCAACTAAATGGATTTCATTTCTGCTGTCCAATCCCATAATCTGGTAAAGTAACATTGCGGGAGAAACATTCCAGTTAATCTTATTCACTGTCACTTTATGAAAGTGCTATACCAGATGATAGTTGCAAAGTCATTACCAATGCAATTTATATATATAACTATAAATGCCACAAGGTAAAGGGAGTGACAGGGAGACACTATCCTCTATCATGTACTCACCCACTTTCATTCTCCGTGGCTTCTATTCATAACCTTAAACTAGGGGGATTATTGAGTAGTGGCTTCTCATGAATGGTGACTATATCACGGCCAGCATATCTGTTATGAATGGATGGATGATGACAAGATACATTATCATATTGATATAAAGATCTGTAAATGTTGATGGTCTACTCTGACGATCTATGTTCCCAGAAACAATTCACAATCATGGTAATATATATATATGATGGCAAAAATCATTATTTAAGGACTAATGTTTTGGCAAGTATGATGGGGCATGTTCACATGTACCTGTTACATAATATTTGGAATGTTAATGTTAAAGGGGTTTTCTATCGATGGTGTGTTCTATAACTTGAATGCTGCTGTTCCATGTGACCGACAAACGTGACGTCATAGGCACAGGGAAGAGGCCACAGCACCCGTATGGGTCTCAGCCTATATAAAAAGTTGATCGTAAGGATAGGTCATCAATATATAGGTCCCAGAAATTTTCTGGAATGTGTGGATGGGATTCACTAAGGCCCCACATAGCGAAACACAGCAAAAAAAACTCAGCATTTTTTCCCTGCAGTGTTTTTCATCGTGTTTTTGCAGAGTTTTTCTCTGTGGACTTTCTGCCTGTCCACAGCTATAATTTACACGCTGCGATAATGCAACTTTTCTGCTGCAGATTTTTCTCTACAATGAGTGAATGGGATTAACCAGAATCCCACTCACTTTGCAGGTACTGTAAAACACTGGACCTCAATGTTAGATAATACCTTGTGCCACTTTTCATTAGATGCCACCAGAAACTAGTAAATCCTGATACTTGAGGAATAGTAAACATATTGCTCAATCCTATATGTTGTCCAAATATTTATCATCTAAACAGGTTCACTCTGCCTTGGATTCTTGCATTGTGACTAAGCAATAAACATGATAGCTACCAATATGACCCCATACTCTATAAAAAGTCCTTAAGACAATTTGCTAAATCACTGCCTGTAATCCACGTGGCAGAGGAGGGAAAGGAGTCATCTTGGAAGAAGAGATGACGTTACAGTAGATATATTTCGTGATATTCCCATAAATATTTGCATTCAGGGCATTTAGTGTAGAATCACATGCTGCAGATTTGTTCTAGAAATTTCTGTGATTGGAAATCAGTTTAATTCTTCACCTGGATTTCTGCAAGGCCCTTCAAGATGATTGGGACAGTTGCAAAAATTTCTGAAACAAATCTACTGTGTGTGAATTCAACCTTAAACATCCATGTTGTTAAAATAGGGCAAGTTATATATGACAGGATAAAGTCTAACTAATTTAAGATTGATACTATGGACAGGAAATGTTGGGGTCAGTTAGCTTGCCCCTCTATACCTTATATTGTTGGAATATCTAATTCTACAGATGTATCCCTCCTTACCTTATCTCTGATGAATATTATGTGTATGTACAGATATGTGTGTGTCCCAATGATTCTGAGATATTGCGTCAGAAAGTAATACGCTAAACATGTCTATGCATAGCTATTCAGTGTTCTCAGCTGCCTGTCAAGTATTTTCCACTTACCCTGAGCCTCTACTTATTATACTCTGGGGTCTGAGGAGACCCTAGAGTATAATAATAGCACCGAAGCGGAGGGGCGAACCTTATAGGGCCACTGTGGAGCATGTTAAACTGTGTGATATCCACTGTGGAGCATATTGTACTGTGTGGAAGCTACTGTGGAGCATATAATACTGTGTGGGGGCCACAATGGAACATATAATACTGTGCGGAGTAACTGTCGAGCATATTATACTGTTTGGGAGCCACTGTGGATCATATATGGTCACTATGGAGCATATAATACTGTGTGGAGTCACTGTGGGGCATATTGTACTGTGTGGGGGGCACTGTAGAGCATAGTATACTGTATGGGCGGCCACTGTATATTATACTGTATGGGGGACACAGTGGAGTATATTATACTGAATGGGGGACACAGTGGAGCATATTTTTACTGTATGGGGCCACTGTGGAGCATATTACATGGTGTATGGTCCACGTTGGAGTATATTATACTGTGTTGGGGACACTGTTGATTATATTATACTGTGTGGATCCCCTTCACTATTCACATCACATGCCATCTGTTTTATAGCAGCCATGCACTATTATTACAGGTTATTACAGGTTATAATTACATTGTGAGTTGATTATAAAACGGATACTATGTACAATGTAACGGTACAATGTAAATAGAGTCACAGGGCTCGCAAAAGCACCACATATATCTTCAAAGAGTTGATCAGAATGGGAGTTGGACCTCTGCTGATCTCTTAGGGCCCCTTCACGCTGTAAACGTTCCAGATCAGCGGGGTTTAAAACATATCCCATTGCTTTCTATGGGAGCTGGCATACGCACGCTCCCCATAGAAATGAATGGAAAAAAGCAGCCCTTTCATTTCTATGGGGAGCGCACGTATGCCGGCTCCCATAAAAAGCAATGGGACCTGTTTTAAACACTGCTGATTCGGAACATTTACACGTTCAAAATCAGCCAGCATATCCTCCGTGTGAGGGGGGACTTACATCTCTCAGGATCTGTTAGAACCATGAAGATCTGCTGTTTTCTACAGCTCCCGGTATTGTTTACATGTCAGGCGCTACACCTGTCATTCACTGTATTCTTGATAATTGCAGTTGTGGGTAGTAAACCTGTATCCCTTTCAAGTATCTGAGATACCACTGCAGCACCCAAAATCATCACTATCAAGAATATGCTGTAGGGAGGGAGGTGAGGGTAGGAAGCCCTGGACAAAAGTATGTATCAGGGCCTACAAGACTTTAGTGATGTCACTGGTCACCAGTACCCAGCATATCAACCCAGCCCCATAGATAGCCTCTTTTTCTGACATATTGGCGTATTTGTTCTCTGATTGACAAAGCTGTGTATACCTAACCCTAACTAGCTTCAGGTCTGGGCTCATATGCTGAGTTCTGGTGACAGACCCCCTTAACGGGGTTGTCCAGGAAAAAATAGCCGGGGGCAATGAAAAAAAAAATCATGCTCACATTTCCCCAGTACACTAGTGCTTCCCAGCGCAGTCCGGTCTTCTCTGTCCAGTTTTGACATGTGGTGGAAGGTCCTAGCCACATGTGGCCGATGAGGCCAATTATAGTGAATATATACTGCATATATATATATATATATATATATATATATATATATATATATATATAGTATATAGCAAAGGCCTCTTCCTACGCCCTGCTGAGGCCAATCAGTGGTTGTTGAGGCCAATCAGCGGTTTCAGCAGAGCTCGGGAACAGACCCATGAGAAGACACCAGAACAGAAAGACTGGCAACGCTAGAAGGACCCTCGAGCACCGGGTCCAGGTGAGTACTGCCGACAAATATCTAATGCGTATAACTATCCTTAGCATTTGCTGGTGAGCATTGTTAAAAAACTTTGTTCACTTCTGATTGTTTATCAGGTTTTCTAGACACCTAAAAAAGATCCGTTGCCATATGCAGCAAATGGAATTGGGGGACATTCTGCTGCATAAAACTGTATTCACATTCCATCAAAAATACTGGATAAAATAGTCCTGCAAGCCTATGGTCTCCATAATTGTTAGTGGGACTTGTTGGGCTCTGTTTGATACCACAGGATACCACATAATGGTATCATGTAAAAGAAATTAGTGGATAGTACAATATACTGCAATAAATCAGTATTGAAGTATATTGTATTGCTGATCAGACCCCATAAGATTCAAGTCCCCTATGAAATATAAAAATAAAGTATATTTATAATATATATATATATATATATATATATATATATATATATATATATATATATATATGGTTTAAAATGTAGAATTTCCAATCATATCAAAATAAACATAAACACCTTGGGTATCCCTGAGTCTGAAAATGCTGAACTATGATTATATAAAATATGTATCCCATATGAAAAACACAGTAGCAGGAAAAGAAATACAAAATGCCCAAAGCTTTTTTCACCTTTTTGTCTCCCCAAAAAATGTAATAAAAAGGGAACAAAATATCAACAATCCCCAAAATGGCATAAATAAAAAAAAGTACAACTTGTTCCACAAAAATAAATTAAAAATATATATATATATTTTAAAAGGAATGGAGTAAAAAACAAAAATGTAAAAATGAAAAATGACTGTGGCAGAAATGGGTAAAATTATGGGGAAGTGGGATGACGAGACTGTAGGAACTGATTTCTATCAATTTGAGCCATGGCCTAGAGACACGGTAGGAATCAAAACCACATTCTACATCAATGTCCCCACATATATACACATGTAATAGAAATCCCACTGTTCTTAACTACACTACTTTATACATATGGTTCTCATTTTCTAGGATATTTCGCTATTTAGAGAAGTCCTAGCTATTAGTTCCTTCCATGTTTGTGCAATATTTTACAATAACACTAGGTGACAGCAGATACTGACCTAATAAGCAGCAGTAATCTTGGATTGTTTTAAGTGCTGTATTAGTTGCTAATTCATACACAGTGCAGTTCCTTCTGCATTTAGCTGGTCTGGAAATACTGTTGTAAAAAGAACAGGTTCCAGTTTTATCTGGAGATATAGAAATAAAAGCAAAGCATAGTTCAGCAATGGGATCTAGAAATATAATTCTCAGTTGAGGCTGAGGCCCCACATTGTGGAAATGCAGCTTTTCTCTTTGTTGCACAGTTTTGCTGCGATTTTTTGAGCCAAAGCCAGGAGTGGATTGAGAGTGAGGGAGAAGTATAAGAGCTTGCTATATATTTCCTATTCCTTTTGTAGCCATTTTTGGCTTTGGCTCTAAAAAGCTGCGTTTCCACATTAGCCTCACACAGTGTGGGGTTTTTCTTGTATGAAAAAACATCTCCAGCGTGTACTTTTTAAATACATTTTAAGGGCTCGTGCACACAGAGTTAACGTGAGCGCATTTTAGCATAATACACATTTATAGAATACACGTGTTAAAATAACACCCCCATTGACTTCAATAAAATTTTTACACATGTAAAAAAACGCATAAAAAAAGTCTCACGTTTCTTGGTGCGTTTTCTGACGCGTTTTTTACACCTCTAAAAAATTTCATTGAAGTCAATGGGAGTGTTATTTTAACACGTGTATTCTATACACGTGTATTATGCTAAAATGCGCTCACGTTAACTCCGTGTTCACGAGCCCTAATGGTGTTCATTAATTTGTCATTTTTATGTTTTTTTTCCCTGCTATTTTTGAAGTTCTATTGAGAAAATACAAAAAAATGCTACAAAAATGGCAAAATTCTAACATTCCTTTATATTATCATATACTTTTAATTAACATCTGACACAAAACACTGCAAAAAAAACCCACAATCATAAACATTACTAAATGTTATGTGTGAAATTATTCTTCGGCTATGTTCACATCTGTGATGGCGTCTCCATCTTTGTGTCCGCCTACATTATGCATTATGCACACACAATTATTGTCTGCCGCTTTCAGTTTAAAAACGCTGAACTCCCAAGGACCCCATTAAAGTAAAGGGGGTCCTTCAGCCTCTGAATCTTTCCCCTATTTTAGAAGTCTGTTTATCCATTGTTGTGGTCCTGCTGCAGATGTGAACATAGCTGTAGATGGTCAAATACATAAAAGAGTGTGTCGTAGGTTTGGTGTAACCTGTAAAACAGTTTGATCACATGTTGGCACTGAATGAGGCAGCAAGTAAATCTGCAGAGTAACACGGTGTCACCCACACCACGACAAACTTGTCACCTTTGCAAATAGTCCAACCCTGTCTTGCTGAAAGATACTTGTTTCCATTTTCTGTAAACTTAATCTCTGGGTCAGTGAAAGACGTGAGATTGATATTGTTGGGAGAGTGACAACTTATTCTGCATGTCCAGGACATCACTGGAAAGAGGTTGACCATAATAGTAGGCAAATCTCTCAGGCAGCATGTCCTCCTTCAAATATACTGATCTTTCCCCTGTTCTTGCAGTCTTCCTCCCTTCTGGGGGTTGGGTCTAAAGTTTACATTTATCTAGAATGGGATCTGGGATCTGTATTTGTTTAGGGCATCTGACCCTGTATCCTCCTATTTGCTTTAGGTCTAGGATTTAACTGCATTAAAGGGGTTGGCCACTTTCAGACCAATATTAAAGAGACAAATGTTATTGTTTGTACAATAAAAAAATTACAATTTTCCAATATACTTTCTGTATCAATTCTTCACAGTTTTCTAGATCTCTGCTCAGTCATTCCGTTACTTCTAGAGCAGACCTGGGCAAAGTCCGGCCCCCGGGCCATATCCGGCCCTCTGACTGATTCAGTCCGGCCCGCACAGCTTTGACTAGGGAGGCGTGTCTCGGGGGGCGTGTCTAGGGGGCGTGTCTTAGTGCCGGCCGAAGATGGAGATGTGGAGCGTGTCATAAAGTAATGAGAGATGTAAGGTGAGCTGCAGGGGGGAGAGAGAGAGTGTGTATGTGTGTGTATATGTGTGTCTGTCTACATGTGTGCGTGTCTATATGTGTGTGTGTCTATATGTGTGTCTGTCTATATATGTGTGTGTGTCTGTCTATATGTGTGTCTGTCTATATATGTGTGTGTGTCTGTCTATATGTGTGTCTGTCTATATGTGTGTCTGTCTATATGTGTGCCTGTCTATGTGTCTGTCTATATGTGTGCCTGTCTATATGTGTGCCTGTCTATGTGTCTGTCTATATGTGTGCCTGTCTATATGTGTGCCTGTCTATGTGTCTGTCTATATGTGTGCCTGTCTATGTGTCTGTCTATATGTGTGCCTGTCTATATGTGTGTCTGTCTATGTGTCTGTCTATATGTGTGCCTGTCTATGTGTCTGTCTATATGTGTGCCTGTCTATGTGTCTGTCTATATGTGTGCCTGTCTATATGTGTGTCTGTCTATGTGTCTGTCTATATGTGTGCCTGTCTATGTGTCTGTCTATATGTGTGCCTGTCTATATGTGTGTCTGTCTATATATGTGTCTGTCTGTATCTGTCTATATGTGTCTGTATGTGTGTGTCTGTCTATATCTGTCTGTCTGTCTGTACATCTCAGTAACCTAGGGGCAGACATGGAAGGGGAATGTTATACTAGGGCAGAGATGGCAGATGGAGGGGGGGGGGACGACATGAAACTGGGGGAGAGATGAGGGGGGGACATGAAATGGGGAAAATAAAGGGGGATATGAAACTGAGGGAGAAATGTAGGGGGGGGACATGAAACTGGGGGTAGATGAAGAGGGCACTTAGACTGGGGGGACATTAAACCGTGGAGGAAGCTGAAGGGGGACCTGTCTGCCTCTAGTTGCCCCCAGTTTAATGTCACCCTCCAGCTACCCCTATGGTTTAATTTCTGCTTCCCAATTTTAATGTCCCCCTCTAGTTGCCCCCAGTTTCATGTCCCGCTCCAGCTGTCAATTTATTGCCCCCCTCCAACTACCCCCACTGTTTAATGTCCCCCTCCAGCTGCTCCAGTTTCATGTCCCCTCTAGTTTCCACCAGTTTATACTGGGGCACCAGGAGAGGGACTTAATACTGTGGGGCAGTTGGAAGGGAACATTATAATGTGGGGGCATATAATGTACGGGTGACTGTAGGAGGATTGTACTGTGTGGGGGCACATGGAAAGATGATTGGGAATGGGCGGGGTCAACGTAGAAGTGGGTGGAGCTAAATTTGCCATGGCACGGCCCTCTAGCATAGTTTCAATTTCTTATGCGGCCCCATGGGAAAATGAATTGCCCACCCCTGTTCTAGAGGATAGAAGTCTGACCATGGTCATGTGATTTACGGTCCATGGTCATGTGATGAGCACACAGGTGCACAGCTGATTACCAGGCAGATGTCTGATTACTGTGCTGTGACTATAACGAGCGGCACCTGTGTGCTCATCACATGACCATGGACTGTAAATCACATGACCATGGTCAAACTTTTATCCTCTAGAACAGGGATAGGGAACCTTCGGCTCTCCAGCTGCTGTGAAGCTACAACTCCCATCATGCTCCATTCGCTTCCATGGGAGTTCCAAGAACAGCAGAGCAAGTATGCATGCTGGGAGTTGTAGTTTTGCAACAGCTGGAGAGCCGTACGTTCCCTACCCCTGCCCTAGAAGTAACAGAATGAATGAGCAGAGATCTAGAAAACTGTGAAGAATTGATACAGAAAGTATATTGGAAAATTGTAATTTTTTTATTGTACAAACAATAACATTTGTCTCTTAATATTGGTCTGAAAGTGGCCAACCTCTTTAATGCAATTAAATCCTAGACCTAAAGCAAATAGGAAGATACAGGGTCAGAACTTTTTATTATAGAAACCATAACATTTGTCTCTCAATATTGGTCTAATTTTTAACTAAGCACATACTTGCATAGCCTTTAGAAAGGCTATTCCACACGTACCTTTTGTATGTTAATACCCTCAGTCGTTTTTGAATGAGCCTGCTTTTATACATATGCTAATTAGCCAGCAATAAGCACTGGAAGTTCAGTGAGCACTGTGTGTGTGTGTGTGTGTGAGAGAGAGCAGGGAAGGTGGATGAATCAGCAGCAGTAGCAGCCTCCCTGCTCTCACACGCACACATAGCAGACAATGCTCATTGAGACTTCTGTTGCTCATTCAGGGGATTGAGAGGATTAACATACAAAAGGTATGTGTGGAATAGCCTTTCTAAAGGCTGTGCAAGTATATGCTTAGTTAAAAATAATTTTTCCCAGTGATTGAGCCCCTTTAAGGGCTGCCTTCTCTGTTGCCTGGATTTATTTTAGGATGTGATCAAAGCTGTCATATGCATTATTTGGGATTAAAATCACATAAGTTTAAGGTATGTCTTATATTATTGGGTCAAGAGGCCAAATTTTTGTTCCACATATATCTTCTTAAGCCCACATTCAGATGACCCTGAGTGAACGTGGAGCGCCTGTTTTCATGGACAAAAATAAAGCACAACCTATATTTTGATGGTCCGTCAAAATATTAAGTTATGTGAATAGTCCCCATTCACATAGTGACTGATTTCTCATTGCTTGTGTGCCAGAAAACTCATGGGCAAGGCATGAAAAAGTAACACTTTTTTGGAGCAAATCAGATATTTTAAGTAAGAAAATGTTAAGTTTGGAACAGGTACACCCAGGGATGGACAGTGGACACAGACACCTGCGGACCCCTGTGGAAGAACAGTTATGGGCCCCTTGTTTAGCTATATCTCAACATAGAAAGATGTGTTCCTAACAATCCAGCACCTAATGTTGAAGTTCATTAGTTTAGTCCTTTAGCCACAATCTAACAGACAGTAGAAAGCTGTGGTGATGGTGATAGTATGGTGATAGGGCCCACTGACCTACCGGGCCCTTGTACATTTGCACAGGTTGCACCAATTGTATATTCGCCCTGTGTACATAATTTTTCTCAAAGAGGGTTTTGTGCGGTTGGGACACTGACACTGTCGCACTTATCATCATTTATACCAGGTTTCTTGTGTAAATGATGCGAGAAATTTACTCCAGCAAGTTGCTGGCATAGAATTCTGTTTTGATGCAGGCACCTTGTCATAATTTAGACCCATACTCCGACAGGACAGGGGTCGTGAAGACCAGCAAGGAAAATGATGGTAAAATAATCCAACTCCATAGTCAGTTCAGAGTCACTTATAATACTATACACTACAGTCCATAGAGCCATCAGATTCATCTTCCAGCATGAGAGACAGTGATAACCCTGGCACATTTTCAGATCACTTAAATTTACATTGTGTAACTAGTAGTAAATGTAAGTGCCAATGTGGAATGTGGTAGCAAACTGAAAATCTATACGGCACATAACTTTTCATTATAGAATGATTATGCCTATTTACAGAAGACTACACAACCTATGAATGCTTTGGAGAAACATGCAGAATGTAGCACATCATATTCACTTCTCCAGATTACTCAGCTCTGGGATGTTTCTTCTTCAAGTAGGAAGGAAGTTCTTAAATGCCAGACACCTGTTTCTACAGATTTTCTGAAAAATTCCTAGAGGGTTATACATTCCTGAAAATAACTGATGTCATCCTGCTCATAAATATTGTGCAAAGCAGTATTATGTGTGATACAGCAAATGATAGCACTGGACAAGAAATGCTTTATCTGCCCCTGACCAAGCTTTTTTGAGGGACTGCAATTGCATTAAGGGTTCCCCAGGAGTGGAAACATTTTTCAGGGGCTCACCTTTAATAAGGTTGGGTATCACTTGCTTAGAAACGGCAGAAAAACGTTCAGTGATTATTTCTGATGGCTTTGTGGTATATTCAGTTTTAACCTTTCCAACAATTCCAGTAACTATAACTGCTATATACTTCTGCGCAAGGCTGCAACATCAAGTTAGTGTAAAAAAACTTACCATGTTCAGTTTGTGCAAATTTCAGGGCCTCTGAAATATAATACAGTTTCTTGCATTTACTACAGGCTGCCGTTACAAAAATATACAGTACATTTGTTTGTATACAGCATTAAACAACACAGTCAATGGAGATTTAACCCTTTAATGAAGTATGGCGGTGTGGGCGTTAATGTCCTGTGACTTTTTGCATATTTTCCATGCCTGCCTTCCAAAATTCATAACTGTTAATTAGTTTTCTGTTGATATAGCGATATGAGGGCTTATTATTTGCATGACAAGGTGTAATTTCAGTTGTGAATATTTGGGGGTATAAATAATGTTTTAATTAGCTTTTATTAATGTTTCTGCGTTGTGTGAAAAGATCTACAATTTCATCATTAAGATTGCAGGAATAACATATTTATATGTTTTACTAAAAAATAAGCAATTTGCCAGAGGTCATCATATTCTGATGTCTATAACTCTTTTACTGTGTAGGGGAAGGTCACACTACCATTATGAATGTCCGTTGCTGCCTACCATCATAGGATGACAGCAACTGACATAAGCTGTGACCAGTGGTGTAACTAGGAAAGGCGGGGCCCCGTGGCGAACTTTTGACATCCCCCCGACATTCCTGCATGTAATATTATGCCCCACAGTGGCGCCTGCACACAGTATTATGCCCCATAGTGGCCCCTACACACAGTATTATACCCCATAGTGGCCCCTACACACAGTATTATGCCCCATAATAACGCCTGCACACAGTATTATGCCACAGAGAGGCCCCTGTACACATTATTATGCCCCATAGTGGCCCCTGCACACAGTGTTATTCCTCATAGTGGCCCCTGCACACAGTATTATTCCCCATAGTGACCCCTGCATACAGTATTGTAGGATACAACTATCACCTCTCCTGGGCCCCCAGCGCACTTCCTGTTAATGTCGGCCATCTTCAATGATGGAAGAGATGTCACTTGAGCCGGGGCTTGTGTCGCAATGCACAAGGACACAAGCCCGACCCATGTGACGTCTGGGACGTCGCACTAGTAGGCCTGAAGCATTCTGGAACCAGGAGAGGTAAGTAACAATGTTTTTTATGTTAACCTCACCTCCCATGGGCCTCCGATCATTATATTTAGGGGACTGAAAAGACCTCCCAATTATAATGATAGTGTTTGTGGGATTCGCAGACGCGCGACCTTGCTTACCGATCCCAGCTGCTGCTCACAGTCTCCTTCACAGAAGCAGAAGCGCTGGCGGCTGTGAACAGGAGGAGCCAGGATCGATAAGAGTAGGTTCAAATATATCAGTTGCATCAGTATCAGTTTTTCTGTCCTTTAGTTATTACAACTGATGCGAAAATGCATCAGCTGGCATCAGGCTTTTGCACAAATATTTCTACTCCAAAACCATCAGTTGTCATCAGTTGGCATCAGTGTTTACCATCAGTTTTTACTATCACTTTTTACCATAAGAGTGGTGTATGCGTTGTACATGGGTTACATGAGTGTGCAGGCTATGTGTGAGCTGGGAGCTGAACGTCAAGGTGCAGATCAAGATAGGGAGCCTAGAAGGGAAGCGCGAGCAGCGCAGCTACAAGGTGGTGCTGGAGGATCCCATGCTGAAGTTCTCTGGTCTGTACCAGGATAAGTGTTCTGATCTCCATATGACATGTCGGGTCTATGCTGATGGGACACCCCTCGCCCTCTCGGTTCAGACGGCGTACAAAGCTTTTAGCACCCGATGGAACTGGAATGAATGGCTGACTCTCCCAGTAAAGTACCCTGATCTGCCAAGAAATGCGCAACTGTCTCTCACTATATGGGACATCTATGGACCCGGAAAAGCCATTCCTGTGGGAGGAACTACAGTGTCTCTGTTCGGGAAGTGTGGAATGTTCAGGCAAGGGATGCATGACTTAAAGGTGTGGCCAAACGTTGAAACTGATGGATCCGAGTCGACTAAAACACCTGGAAAGACAACGAGCCCATGACTGAAGATCAGATGGCCAAGCTCACCAAGGCTCACCAGGAAGGTCATATGGTGAAAGTGGACTGGCTGGATCGACTGACTTTCCGAGAGATTGAGATGAGCAATGAGAGGGAAAAGCACAGCTCCAACTTCATGTATCCGATGATCGAATTTCCTCGTGTGAAGAAAGGCGATCAGGAATACACAATAGTTTACTATGAAAAGGATGGGGACGAGTCAATTCCAATTCCTACCACTGATGAGATTGTAAATGTTCCTGATCCTGGGCTGTGTGTGGAAAATCTGGTGGAGAGAAAATACCACATACTTGCCTGAAGGCTATGTGTGAGCAAGAGGGGTACATGAGTGTGCAGGATGTGTGTGAGCAAGAGGGGTACGTAGGCATGCAGGATATATGTGAACAAGAGGGTGACGTGGGGTGCAGGCTGTGTGTGAGCAAGAGGGGTACGTGGGTGTGCAGGCTGTATGTGAGCAAGAGGGTGATGTGAGGTACAGCGTGTATATGAGCAAGAGGGGGAATGGCGGTGCAAGCAAGAGGGGGGGATGGGGTGCAAGCTGTATGCGAGCAGAGTTTTTGCAAGCAAGGGAGAGAAATGGGGGTGCAGATCCTTTCCACCACACTCCTGCTCACCCACAGCCTGCACCCCCAAGTCACCCTCTTTGCTCACACACAGCCTGCACACTCATGTACCCCTCTTGCTTACATGCAGCCTGCACCCCCATTCCCTCCTCTTGCTCACATAGTTAGCACCCTCATTCCCCCCTCTTGCTCACACACAGCCTGCACCCCCATTCTTCCTCTTGCTCACAGGCAGCCTGCAACCCATTCCCCCGATTATACACTGACCTGTACAATCTGGAATAGCTCCGCTCACACAAGAGACTGATCATATCTTAGTAGTTTAAAGGACCTTTGATGATGATAAGATAATAAAACAATTGCCCACTGTAAATAAATCCAGTCCTTGAAATATCACAGTTGTCTCCTCTCTCTGTATTGTCACAGTAGCTAGCATGTCATTCCAAAATAGTTTCCTGGCTAACATGATGTCATACAGTCATGCTCTCTATTTTTACCAGTAACGCACTGCAAGAAATGTAGGCTATTTAATTCTCCTGAGAATAGAAAAAAACACTGAACAGGTTGGGCTCAAGATCAGTTTCAGTGGGCAGCAGGCCAACATTTTTTCCTACCTTTTATTGATCTAGACAACAAGTTTTATGCAACAGTAATATACCTGTAATAGCACTGTAGTTATGGTCTATAGTAGGGCTTCTCAGTCACTTCTGAAGACTGGCATTATTAACACCAGTCTTCATAATCCCATTGCTGGTGGAGGGTGACTCTCATATATGATGCGGTATACATCTTGTCATGAAAGAGGCACATCCTCTGCAGAGCCTTGCACCCGGAGGGAAATCTATGCCAGCATCTGCCTGTCATAAATGATAAGAAATGTGGAGGGGATGATGGCCCACCCGCCTCCACGCCATCACCACATCCCCTTTTGGGAAAATAGCAATGGTGATGTAGAAAACAAAAAGTTGCAAAGCTTTGTGCAAGAACCCGATTTATTTGCTAGCTAGAACATAGTGCACATGGGCTTTATCATTGATCGCTGTCCAATTACTTTTAGTTATTTTCAACTATGTCCCCTGAGATCAGTAGAAAGTTACAATAAGCACAAAAGGAGTCCGTTTTGTTGCTAGACCAGAGAATGTTGCAACCAGACAAACGCCTGTGCAATATAAAATCACTTTTGTCCCAACTGACTGTCTAATTTCTTCTCACCAACAATTGAAAGACTACCATTATGGGGTCTATTTGGTTAAAATCCTGCAGTCCTTATGTAAATCAAAGGCTCACTATTGGTCGTGGCATCTAAGTGGTTAAGTAGCAGTGACTAGGACTACTGACGGCTGACTGCTCAGCTTCTATGTCCATGCCAGATTGCCCCAGGCCACCTTAACCATACATGTATGGAAGATTTTGCTAATGGATTAAGCAATGTGTTATAATGTTAACGTAATGCACTTGGCAAGAGCTATGCTGCTACTTCCATGCAACTGGAGGTGGTTAGGTTACAAGTATGCATGTGAATATGTGTTGACATCAGAGCTAGTGAGAACAGAGACACCGGCCCCAGATCAAGAAATGCCTCTAGCATGGTGTTGGGTGTTGCTAGGTAGCTATTGAAGAGTGCATTTTGTCCATAGAGTTTAGTGTACTGCAGCCAAGAGGAGAAATGGCTATACGCCACCTTCAGTACTTTAGAGTAGATAAAAAGTTCCCGTCAGTAGGGTGGGTCAGTCAGATGCACGGCACATGGCCGCTGCAGCCCTCAGTGCAGCACTGTCACAAAAAAAGTTCCCGTCAGTAAATGTCACAACAACAGAAGGTGCAAACAAACAGAACAGCTTTGGGTTCCCATGAAAATAGTACATTACAAATGTTTGTCAGTGTTGGTGCAGTTCTCCCTCTGCCCCCGATAAATTGGGAACCACTCTACCACCAAAAGACATTTGATCCTTTTCATTTGAAGGTTCATACCACCCCAACCACATTACTTCAGCCCTGTTACATCCCATGTATCTTAGAACCATCTTAAGGATTCAAAATACAAGGTTTGGTAATCTAAGGGTGCATTCACACTGAGTAAACGCTAGCTTATTCTGAACGTAAAACACGTTCAGAATAAGCGGCGTCTAAAGCAGCTCCATTCATTTCTATGGGAGCGGGGATACGAGCGCTCCCCATAGAAATGAATGGGCTGCTTCTTTCACTCCGTGCAGTCCCATTGAAGTGAATGGGGAGTGCCGGCGTATACGACAAGCTCTGCTCATGCCGGAGCGTACACGCCGGCACTCCCCATTCACTTCAATGGGACTGCACGGAGTGAAAGAAGCAGCCCATTCATTTCTATGGGGAGCGCTCGTATCCCCGCTCCCATAGAAATGAATGGAGCTGCTTTAGACGCCGCTTATTCTGAACGTGTTTTACGTTCAGAATAAGCTAGCGTTTACTCAGTGTGAATTCACCCTAATGGTAGCTAAAAGATTTAGCTGATGTCAGAGTTTTTCACAAATTAGCATTACATTCATTAAGTATATAGTATGGGTGCAAAAGCCCTCAAGAACCTGACTTCAAGGTCCCCAATATGTCCACAGCGTAAAATAAGTAGCCCTAAGTAATTGCTAAAACATTATCTTGTGAACAATGGCGAATAAGGAGATGTTCACACTACTTTTATTTCATGTAAGTTGCTCTTGACTGCTATAGGATAAGAGCAAGGGTCATTGAACGCAGATGCAGTTGGAGCTTGGTAGCACCCCCAGATTGAGGACACATAATATGATTTTGCAGCAGATAATCCAGTTTGCCAACTACATGTACGGTAGCAGCATATTGGATGAGATTTTTGCATGCAGTGCATTGTGATCTGTGCTGTGGGTTTTAAACCTGCAGCATGTTAATTAATGCTGTGGGTTCAAAGTTCAAAGGGGATGAGTAGCAGAGAATACTGTAAATGTGCTGCTTCAAAAACAACCTACATTCAGGTGGTTTTACCATGGTTATTTCTAGGAAAACATTCTGTTGAATGTTCCCTGATGGAAATTTTCACAGCGTGTTCGATGTGGGTGTCCCCAGACTAAGGTGGTAATGAACATTACATAAGTGTGGGTATCTCACACTAAACACTTAAACAGCTAGAGAAACAAGCAGATATTGTTGTTTGCTGCTGTCTATAGTGTAAATTACCATTATAATATTACAGCAATAAAATAGAGCTCATAAATTCCTCATATTCACTAAACCTGCATATGTCAGCCAACCTTCAGTTTGACCTTTGCTGTAGCTATGGCTGTTAATTCTAAGTGCAATTACATTCTGCCTCATGTGTATGCTGCCGGTGGCACTCACTGCTCTACTGCTCCCTATAGCCCAGCTCAGTTTCCTGCTGAGCAGATAATGAACATCCTAACTAGGTCTCTTACATTGCAATGTTAGTCAACCAGTTCTTCACATCACTATCTAATTCTCTAATTAGGTCATTGACAATACAGAAACATACATCCAGCAAAGTCTTCATGTCTTTGTTCAGTTCTCAGACTTTTGTTATTCATAATATATGATCATAATGTCTTATCCTTGTTCAATATAAAAACTACCTTGAGGCTAAGGTTTCACATTGTGGAAACGCAGCTTTTTTTGTTGCAGATTTTGCTGTAGTTTTTTGAGCGAAAGTGAAGACTGGCTACAGAAAAAAGGGGAATATAAACCCTGTTTCCCCCTAGCTAGCCCATACACTACTAACTCTTCCTAACTTAACCCCTTCCACCAAATCATACTTACTAGAGATGAGCAAGTACTATTCGAAACTCCCGTTTCGAATAGCACGCACCCATAGGAATGAATGGACGCAGCCGGCACGCAGGGGGTTAAGCGGCTGGCCGCTTCCATTCATTCCTATGGGTGTGTGCTATTCGAAACGGGAGTTTCGAATAGTACTCGCTCATCTCTAATACTTACCTGTCTTCCTGTCTGGATCTTCTGAGCACGGGAGATCACTTCCTTCTGCGGGGCCTGCTCCTTCTCCTCTTGACATCTGCTGTTGCCTGTGCAATAGAGCTGGAGTGCCAGCATGCCCCAGTAATGTTCCATGCTAAGAAGATCAGGACAGGAAGATGGATAAGTATGATGGGATTGGTTAGTATGGGTGACACTCAGTTTCCAGAAACGTGGAAACGGAGTTTCACCAGAAAATCTGAAAATGTGCCTGGGGGACAATCTAGATAAATATGCATCTTTTGTAAAGTGAGTAAGTTACAAGTTAGGCTGGAAGAGGGTGTTTAGTCTAGTGTAGAAGTATTATTTTATCCTGGACAACCCCTTTAAATGGATAAAAAGGAATAAGGGTGCAATATAAGGTAGAAGTTGCCCATGTTGCTAAAACCCCGCCCATATGAGGAGTATAATTATGCTATCACTGGCGGCTGCAGGCGGGCAGGGTTTCAATAATTTCAGGCTGCACCTCGGATTTTAGAGTTTCAAATTGTGCCGTTATGGATACATAAGAAAGTAAAAGTCACTATGTTGTCACTATAATGTTAGATATCTAGCTATTACTAGGGATGACACTATGTATGACACTACTGTGTAGGTACAGTATGATAGAGCTAGAATAGGATAAAATGTGATACTACTGTTGGTCATTGTGGTATATGATGCTACAGTGATGTAAAATCCTATGGTGCTACTTTGCTATATAACACTATTGTAAACCATAATGTTGCATGGTACTATTGTGAGGCAGTATATTGTAAGCCAATGCTATGGAGCGCTAACTTTTTTTTTTACTGTACTTCACAGTGACATGAAAAATTACCCTTCTATAGAAATGTATAATGGAACATTGTGTCGGTTAGCATATGCCATACAATATTCTACAGAGATGTGCTGTATGATAAAATTGTCAGCCAATTTGTATACGACAGTATGATGAGTCAATACGTAATATCTTTCAGGGCATAATATGTAGCTTTTTGTGCGAACAATGCAATGTAACACAGTTTAGAAGCAAACGTTATAAATCTTCAGAGCAGAAAAAATGAGATAACAGAATGCCAACAGCAGGAAATAACTGAATGTTTCAGTGAGCTGAGTCATAAAGATGTAAGTTTTATACAACCAAGTATCTTCTTGAAATTCACGCCATCTTCTGTATTTGCAAGTCCTTTTCAACCAATTGTCCAGTTTTCACTTCTATGAAGAATTATGTAATAAAAATATAGGGCGCCAATATGAGATACTTTAATCCCTTCCTCCCCAGCTGTATTATTTTCTCGCCGCCTTCCATAGGCCATAACTTTTTTATTTTTTCGTTTACAGAGCCTTATGGGGTTTACATTTTGTGGGACAAATTGTTCTTCATAATGGACCAATTTAATATTTCATGCAATGTACTGGGAAACTGGAAAAAATCTGATTGGTGTGGAATTAAAGAGAAACGGCGTTTGCACCACTTTTTTAATAGGTTTTGCTTTTATGGCATTCACTGTGCAGCAAAAGTGATTTGTTATCTTTAGAGTTCAGCGAGTAGTGAAATATTCAAGATTCGATATTCGTTTCAAGTAGAGCCTCAATATTCAACTACTCGATCGAATATCGAATCCCATTATAGTCTGTGGGAAAAAATGTTCGTTTCAGGGGAAACCACTATTCAACTAAAGGAGAATCACCAAGTCCACGAGTAGCAGGAGGAGAGTATTTCAGATGAGCACTGTGCAGTTAAAGCGCACGGACCCCATTATAGTCTATGGCTTCCGTGCGCTTTAACTGCACAGCGCTTGCAGTTGCGCTGATATTACGTTCAGGGGGGTCCTCCTGCAGAATCCTTTCGGACGGGAGGCAAGCACTAATGTGAACCAACCCTTACTCGTCCTGCAGAACCAGCATTGATTGGCCGAATCCTATACACTGTATAGCATTCGGCAAATCAATGCTGGTTCTGCAGCAGGCTCGTCCTTGCTAGTCAGGAGAGCTGGCAGCTTGCGTTTATGCAGGAGCTGACTTTTTCTCATAGGAATGCATTGACCAGCGTTGATTGGCCATTGTACAACATTCGGCCAATCAACGCTGGTTCTGCTGGAGGCTCGTCTGTGAGGAGGCAGAGTCTAAGATCAGACCACAGCAGTCTCCATTGTGGTCTGAGGGGGTAAATATTTGCCACAAGCCAAACATGCTGAAACACATTCATTTATAAGGACAAAGTATGTAATGGTTAAAAAAAAAAAAAAAAAATTGCTGATAAATAATAATATATAATTTATGTTTTGTTTTTTTGTATAGGAAAAAGATGGAAGATCCATATCATTCCCTGCCAGAAGTTTTTCATCTGCTAGTTCACAACCATTTGGTTCTCCATTGTCTCCAGCTCTTTTCGAGCCTGCACCTGGTTACATTGGCAAGTCAGCAACAACACCTGAAACACCGGGCAAGAGGTTAACTCCTTGGGAAGCAGCAACTAAATCTTCATTGGGGTTTGTGGATGATGCATTCTTGCCACAAACCATGCATGAATCTGTATCTGCCAATGTAGTGTCTGCTGCACGTCGAAAGACTCTACCAGAGCCCCCAACAGCCTGGAAGTCCTCCTCTACTTTGCCACCTACTAATAGTGCCTATACCTATAGGAGTAGACCTAGTATTACAACCACACCACAAAATGTAGTGCCTGCACCTTCTATGCAATGTGGTTATCAGCTCAGGTATCCTTATCCCAGCTCATATTCCATGAAAAATGCAGGTTCTGTACCATTGGAAACTAGGTCAGAATATGGAATGTCTACAGGGTGCAATCCAAACTTTAATCCTTATCCTAGGGCCTGGAGGAGCTGAGTATCATGTCTAAGTATTCAATTATGTTAATGGCTCACAAGTTATAATGTTCGTCCAATGTTTTGGACTTATGTGGGCTTATCGTGAATTGGCAAGAGCCAGGAGTATGAAACTAAAACTTGAGATCACAGGGATTTAATAATGCACATCATGTCATATTTAAACAAAAAATGTGTTGTAAGGCTTCTATACAGTATTAAGAACTGCAGCATCTACAGTCATCACAATACATGGTTTGAAATCAGCATTAAATTTGTATAACAAGTCGAATACTGAAGCCCCTTAGCATGTAGTGATACCCAAAAAAGGCCTGGCTATTAGTTGATTTTCCCTATTATTGAGCTATAGCTGCAGTCCAAATGCATAGACTCTTGTGTTCAGCAGCTGTTACCCAATAGTCCAGTAGTGCTACAAAAAGTCACAGTGTAACCCTGGACCTAAGGGCCCCAATATGTGGATGTCGTGGCAGCCATAACATTGCTGTTTTTCAACTCAATATACGTTCCCTTTAATTGTTATGATTTATTTTTAGAGCAGCGTTAATTCCATGGTACTCTAGCTATAAAAGGGTTTACCTATAATACACAGTCTACACAAACACAAAAATATTAGACTAACGTACTGACCAATTGTTGCAGTGGGATAGAAAATGCTTCCTGCAAGTGGGATAGAGACAATAGGTGAAGGAAGAAACTGTTCAGGTGGTGGTCTGTGGCAGGGGGTTATTGAGGATTGTAGGCTTTCCTGAAGAGATGAATCTTCAATGTCCTCTTGAGGGTTGTAATTTGTGGGTATAATCTTATGTATTGTGGTAGTGAGTTGCAGAATATAGAAGATGCATGGGAGATGTCTTGGAGGTGATTGTGTGAGGAGCGGATAAGAACAAATTGAAGTAGAAGATAATCGAGGATTACCTGAGAGGAGGTAGCAGATTAGTTCAGAGGTGTATGGAGAGGATAGTGGACGGGCTTGTATGTCAGTGTTCGCATTGTAAACTCTTTTCACTAGGCAATGAGTAGGCAGTGAAGGCTTGAAACAGTTCAGAATTATGTTTTATAGAACAAAGAAGCTGGCAGATATTTAGCAGCTGTTTGCAATGGCAGTGTCTGATACCATAGTTATATCATCTAAGGGAGGATTTTGTGCTAGTCTGGGATTAAATATTTCTCTCTGTGCTATTTGATCTGCCTTGCTGGGAGTTTGGAAAGAAAACCAGACAGTACAGAAATAATAGCCTTAACTATTAACAATTAGAAGGTAAAGAAGGTAGAGTTCCTTAAGGATACCTAGTTATAAAATGTTTCCTTCGAGAGTTTGAGAAGAGAATAAACTGAATAGAAAGATTGTTAGGAAGTGTATAGAAAAGGTTTGAAATCCTTGTATTCCCCATTGTAGATTTATTATATACATGGCAGATCGAAGCAGACAGAGGATGGGTAACAATAAGAGTGTCGCTCCAATGACATGAAAGGGGTTTAAAGGAGCAGCAAAGTAAAGTTATAAATGTTTGATAGCGTAAAAGTCATATGGAAATTAACCTTAGTAACCATGGTAGGCAGCTTCATCCTAGACACGCTGTCCAAGAGAGATGTAAATCCCACCCAGGATATGTGACTAGCAAGTGGACAGCATGACTAGACTAAAGCTCCATGAATACTTACATATGACTTTTTATACTTTCAAACATTTGTAACTTCATTTAGTATAACAGAAAGGTTAGAGAGAGACATCAATGGAAAGGAAATAACTTTATCCTGCATATGATGGGACCAACGTATGGTCAAAAAGCCACACGACAGGTTCTCCTTAAGTACCACAGAATGTCATTGAGATAAATGGGCTGCCATGTAATAGCAGGTCCTCCAGAGTTCTTTTTTTCCATAGATAATTGAAGAAGATCCTTGATATAAGCAAACCTTTACTATATGTATATATATATATATATATATATATATATATATATATATATATATATATAGTACAGACCAAAAGTTTGGACACACCTTCTCATTCAAAGAGTTTTCTGTATTTTCATGACTATGACGATTCACACTGAAGGCATCAAAACTATGAATTAACACATGTGGAATTATATACTTAACAAAAACGTGTGAAACAACTGAAAATATGTCTTATATTCTCGGTTCTTCAAAGTAGCCACCTTTTTTTTGATTCCTGCTTTGCACACTCTTGGCATTCTCTTGATGAGCTTCATGAGGTAGTCACCGGAAATGGTTTTCACTTCACAGGTGTGCCCTGTCAGGTTTAATAAGTGGGATTTCTTGCCTTATAAATGGGGTTGGGACCATCAGTTGTGTTGTGCAGAAGTCAGGTGGATACACAGCTGATAGTCCTACTGAATAGATTGTTAGAATTTATATTATGGCAAGAAAAGAACTGCTAAGTAAAGAAAAATGAGTGGCCATCATTACTTTAAGAAATGAGGGTCAGTCAGTCCGAAAAATTGGGAAAACTTTGAAAGTGTCCCCAAGTGCAGTTGCAAAAACCACCAAGCACTAAAAAGAAACTGGCTCACAAGAGGACCGCCCCAGGAAAGGAAGACCAAGAGTCACCTCTGCTGCAGAGGATAAATTCATCCGAGTCATCAGCCTCAGAAATCACAGGTTAACAGCAGCTCAGATTAGAGACCACAACAACTGTTAAGAGGAGACTATGTGCAGCAGGCTTTCATGGTAAAATAGCTGCTAGAAAACCAGTGCTAAGGACAGGCAACAAGAAGAAGAGACTTGTTTGAACTAAAAAACACAAGGAATGGACATTAGACCAGTGGAAATCTGTGCTTTGGTCTGATGAGTCCAAATTTGAGATCTTTGGTTCTAACCTCCGTGTCTTTGTGCAACGCAGAAAAGGTGAACGGATGGACTCTACATGCCAGGTTCCCACTGTGAAACATGGAGGAGGAGGTGTGATGGTGTGGGGGTGCTTTGCTGGTGACACTGTTGGGGATTTATTCAAAATTGAAGGCATACTGAACCAGCATGGCTACCACAGCATCTTGCAGCGGCATGCTATTCCATCTGGTTTGCGTTTAGTTGGACCATCATTTATTTTTCAACAGGACAATGACCCCAAACACACATCCAGGCTGTGTAAGGGCTTTTTGGCCAAGAAGGAGAGTGATGGGGTGCTATGCCAGATGACCTGGCCTCCACAGTCACCAGACCTGAACCCAATCGAGATGGTTTGGGGTGAGCTGGACCGCAGAGTGAAGGCAAAAGGGCCAGCTGGTGCTAAGCATCTCTGGGAACTCCTTCAAGACTGTTGGAAGACCATTTCAGGTGACTACCTCTTGAAGCTCATCAAGAGAATGCCAAGAGTGTGCAAAACAGTAATCAAAGCAAAAGGTGGCTACTTTGAAGAACCTAGAATACAAGACAGATTTTCAGTTGTTTCACACTTTTTTGTTAAGTATATAATTCCACATGTGTTAATTTTGAATGAGAAGGTGTGTCCAAACTTTTGGTCTGTACTGTGTATATATATATATATATATATATATATACGCATAGGAGAATGAAAAGGAAAACTGGAGGAAATACTGAATGCATGTGATTCAGAAGACTGATTGATAGTGAGAATAGTGTGAGCTATTAAATTATGTGAGGTATGTGAATCCTATCTGCCAAATAAATGAAAGTGAACAATGAAAGTGAGGTTTATAGATGACTGATCTAATGTGATATGCATTCAGGAGACTTGCATCCTGTTCCTACAAAAATAAGCAAAGCCTGGTAAATATCCTCCACAATTTGCTATTAAAGGGGTATTTCCATGAGCAGAGCCATATTTATAGACAAATAAAAGTTAAACATTTTTTCCAAATCTAAATAATTTAAAATTTTGCAACTTTTTGGCCTGGGGCCCCACATTAAAAATACACTGCATTTTACAGTACTTACAAAGTGGATGTGATTTTAGCTAGATCCAGCCACACATTGCAGAAAAAAATCCACTGTTGAAAGGTTGCAATTTCAAAAGTTTTTGAAAATCGCAGTATGTGAATTATAACTGCGGAAAATCTTGTTTTTGCCTATAGGTATAAAGGGGCAGAAAATCTGCAGTGGAAAACTATGAAAAATGGTGCAGAAAAAACGTAATGCGTTTCCACCAGTCTTTTTCGGAGCGTTTTTTGGCTGCGGCTCGCTACATAGGGCCTTATCCTTAAAGATTTTCTCTAACCATGTCAGTGGTAACAGTCTTTTTCCTTTGATTGGTTGCCATTGGATATGACCATGAATACATGAACTTTGTATTGTCTGGGACTTGTCACAATCTCTCATGATTTCCTTATTATGGACATGTTATCAGGCTGGGACACTACATGCACAAAATGATAACCCAGCCACAATAAGGAAATGCTGGCTTAGCTTTTAATTCTCTACCATTTTAACTATCTTTTCGTTCATGGAAATCCCCTTTAATACAGTGGCATACTCTGTACATACTTGGGTACAGTTGTAAAAAGTTGTTCAGGTCATCAGATTGTATGAATAGTTCTAGATGGGATGTACACTTCTGTTGTTATTGTAAACACATCCGTAAAGCTTAAGTTTAATTTGACTTTCTGTAGCTTGACCAAATTTTGCAGTATGATGTCTTATCAAAGCCATTGAAAAGCCATGAAAAGAGTTAACATTCTAAAATTTAGTTTTTTGAGAAACAAAAGGGTTGTTCAGCAAGATTTAGATATTCTACAAAGATACGATTACTTAGCTTACTAATGTACTTTATATATGAAATCTGCAATGATGTCCCTATTTCTGTAACCTCCTCCTGTCCTTAAAGGGATTCTATCATTAGTGTCAGTGGTTTTGAGATTTTGAGACATTCCGGGATAGCCTTTAAAAAGGCTGTTTTACTACTACCTTCTTTTTTTCAATTCTCCCCACTGTTCCATTGTAATCCTGGTTAATCACTATATGTAAATGAGCCTACCAAGCACCCTGGGTTTTCCCAAGGGCCTCTGTGCACCCCCCACGTCATACCTTTATTGACGCCCCTCCATTGCTTGTGCTTCATCTGACCCTCCTCCTCTCTGGATGTTCTTCCTGCCAGATCGCACTGCTGATTTGAATTCTCGGTATGGGCAGTTCTGCTCCGTTCAGAGCGGTACTGTGCATGCCTGAGCACCATTTTGTTGTTGCTTGCTATAGAACTCAGCCGTTCTAGAGAACGGACTCTGTGTGTGTTTCCTGTGTGTTTGCATAGAAAGATAACAGACTTTATCAGCTTTATCAGCAAACTGCAATTAGTTGAACTGATTGTCCTGCTGGCAGAGCTATAGATAACAGTGAGAGCAGTGAGTGATGTCACTTGTCCTATCACACAAGTCTGTGGTTATGGAAACACTGTGTAAACAATGGGAGTAGTAAGTTCACATAGCAAGCAAACAAGGCAGCATTTCTAAAGCAATATATTTAGGAAAAGTCTTCAATTTACATAAACTACCAGTATAGACTGGATCTTTGAAATGGGAATATCCCTTTAAATACAACACTGACCCAAAGATGGGAACAGGGATATACATAGAAATCATGGGACCCCATAGCAAAAGTCAGAGTTGGTCCCCCTTTATATATGTCATTGACACACATAGTGGAGAAGGCTAGTAGAGTGGTCCTCTGAGGAACCATAGAATGTGAACATTGCTATAGATTGCACAGTCAGTCTTTGTTTTATGGATTTAGTTTTATCCAGTTATCTAGAACCACTTGACTTCCTTTCTGGGTGACAAGTACTGTAGCTACTGTACAGAAGTGGACACAGGACGTTTCCTTTAACTATACATTATGCTCAGTGCTACACAAGCATCTTGTAGATCTCTCCCATTAAGTACCAAGAAGCACAAAAAACTTGTACAACTTCTGTACTGATATGGGGGAGCCATTGTGTGGGAAGCAGAGATAGGATTTAAAACTGTACAGTCACGGCTACAATTATGCACTTGGAGCACAGTGGATGTCATATTGTCACACACCACACTACTTATTCAGTTGCCATCTAAAGAGTGCTTTAATCACAAAAGTCAAATAATGTTCTAGATTTGCTATACACGTTATTGAGAGCTTTCTGTACATGAGGCAATTATCATTTCTTCTAGCCATGCTGTGAATATATTGCTCAGCCATCGCAATAATTATGATCATCAAATCCGATAAACTGTGGGAATCAAATTGCTATTATGCCGAGTTCCTACTAAACTACAGTCAGCACATTTAGTGCAAATGGGGCAAAGGAAGAGATTGATGGCTCTTGCTGTAATGTGAGCATGGTCAGTTGAGCTGCTAACTGTAGTTAACCCCTGCACAGAAGTTCCAAGAATAAATGAATGTATTTAGATATGTAATCCAGGACTTCAGTATTTCTTTTTTAATGTAGATTGTGACCCCCATGTGGGGCTCACAATGTACAGTACATTTTTCTCTATCTTTGGAGCAAGGGAGGAAATTCACACAAACACGGTGAGAACATACAAACTCCTTGCAGATGTTTGTCCTTGGCAGGATTCGAACCAAGGACTCCAGTGCTGCAATGCTAACCACTGAGCCACCGTGTTATTCCTTGATATTTCTATTAAGATAAACGTACTTACTATACTATACTATACTATACTATACTACTATACTATATTAAGTCCGCAGGACCATGACTGCATTCCATCAGATATAGTGCCACTTTTGTCTGTAAGTTACAGTATGTCTGTCATTGGACCACATTCCCATTCACATAAATGAGGCTGAGCTGCAATACCAGATTTAGAACATGGACAAGAGTGGTGCAATTTGTGGAAGAATTATGTATACTGTATATGCGAGAGTGTATAGACTTGCATTAAAATAAATGTACATTACACAGTATACATTTTTCTACTTTATACGAAAACATAAACTACTATAAAATACTGAAAATGTTTACTACAGTATTCCATGCTGCAATAACAAAAAAGATGGAAGCCAAAGGACACGTTTTTTCTTCTGCGCCCAGTGAATATGCTTGGCATATATACAAAGCACTTCTTCTGGTATATACGCCAAGCATAGCGCCATAACATGGTGCAAGCAGGTCTATAAATGTGTATGACATGTTTTTTAATTCCTGCCCTTTTACTATGACAGAAGTGATTGGCCATGTATACGGTTTGGATATAGTATTGCTTTGCACTAGAGCATTTTGAAATGTCAGGTATATTTTTTAGCATTTACTGTATGTGCCTTGAAATCCCTATACATATGTCAACATTCTTATGCTGTATATAATTCTGTATATAATTCTGCTTTACACGGTTGCGTCTTATACTATGTTCCACATTGAAATATTGTGCATGGATTCCATGGCAACCCACGACTAGAATTAGTCTTCAACAATAAGCTAACCTTTACATTAACTGTAGTCAGTCTTCAATATAGCAGAAGGATGGCATAGCATGACTATGACTGTGGTTTCACGAGAGTGATGGGGAACATACATTCTCTTCTCTTCACAATATGTAGGCGAATATTCAGGCATATGTCATGCATATTCACCAGAAATTATTACACAAGCACAGCAACGTATGTTACATAAGTGAGCAATGGGGGTTTGCCAGTGTCCCTGCTGTTATGGTATCCTAAGTATAGTATATACTGATAAAACACATTGAAAATGATTGGTGCCGGGTATTGGTACTGTAGAGATCCAGATGGTATAGGGAGTCTTACAAGAAACACTCCTTGGGAAAGTTTGCAAACTGGTTTGACTGATATACCATGTCATGTTTTAAGACTCTTGAATGGGTCGGACATTGACATATTGACCTACAGGATTGCTACCTATAGGTGGCACTTTCTTCTGGTAGATGGATGACTTCTGGACTCAGTATGAACAAGCATGTAGGGGTTGACAACTATCAGCTTCAGAGGAATGCATACCATATTTTTCTGGCAAACTATCATTGTATTCTGAGGCGGATTACAGAGAGTAAAAATAGTATTGCATTGTGCATATGTCATTTTGCGTGCCTTTGAACTACACGTCTCAGTTTTTTTCTATCACAATACTTTCAAGCGTTGTACTCAGTTTGGTGTCTTGTAATGCTGAAAGCAGGCATGTGTGTTTATAGTGGCTCTAAAGTTTAGGCTTCTTACATCGGCTCCCCTATTGTGTGTGGTCCCTGAGGTCTCTGCTCACAGTCTGAACTGACACACTAAACATATTAGAAAGCTTGTATAGTCCCCATGTTTGAGTCATTTAACTCAATGGTTGTGTGGTCCCAGGGTGTCCCTTACTGCCTCTGTGTGAACTTACCATTATGGGAGATCCACATTGGAACTAGTCAGAGTGTGTTAGCCACCATGGACTCACAAGTGGCTATCAATGATGAGACTTCCAGCTGAAGGCAAAAAGAATTGTGAAAATGGAGATGTAGAGTATGTAGCAAATATGCCGTACAAGCATATAAGTGAATTTACCTTTTACACTCTTGTCTCAGACCTTCGATTGTCACCCAAGTTTTGTGTCCAATACCTTTATTCATTCTGATGTTTTTATCTTTGCAGAGTTAATCACGTATTTGAGCAGATGAGTTGTATTGTTTTGTATTGTTGCATGTTCTGTATTTTATATCTTTTTGTATACACATTGTTGTGATCAATGATCCCCAAATGCCAACACAGTCATTGCTTTAACTTTTATGCTATAATGGAGAATATAATTCATGTATGTGCTGATTACAGTATACACCTTCTACATTTAATAAGGTATATAGTGGAGTATACACCTTCAACATTATGGTCCATCATATACAAGCCGTCAGTCTTGTTTGAAGAATTTTAGGACACACAAATTTTTGTTAAGTTACGTTTCTGAATACTTGTGACTATAGCTGTAAATATACATTAGAAAATGTATTGGTTTTCTACCAGTCTATAAGTTGCCCATTATTTTTTTCCATACAGAAGCCTTAGCAATATTTCTACTTTAAACCTACTTTGGTAAAATGATATAGAACTGTATTATGAGAAATGTCCTAATATATTGTGAACAGTAAATCCCTCCTTCCACGAGTGATGGAAACACAGCAAACACAATCCTTCATCCTCTGCAGCCAATTGGTGTAACTTGAAGCCCCTGAGTTCATAACCAAATCTTTACAAGGGTCACACCTATCAGTGCCATTTATGATACTGTTGTCTGTATTGGTGTCCTCCCTCCAGATATCAGGGCTTGGGTGCAATGCTACCTATGCATGCTCTATAGCTACTAGAGACAACAAGCTATGTCAGTGCAATCCTTAGCCCTTATTATATAGGCAGAATGTAGCAAACAATATTCTGTAATGTGCTAACAGGATCTAATTACAAACAAATAAATCTGAATTCCCTCCAGCTGACTTGTTCTATATTCACATGTCTCCTGGTGGGCGTAATAATCACATATTAGGAAATTACCCACAATTCAATTTGCTAATATTTTAGTCAAAGTGCCTCTCTGTCATGAATCTGTATCCATATAAAATAAGTGAAAATGCTGAATTATCATATTCATAGTATATGTAAATTCTTGGTTATTTCACAAATGTAAAAATGCGAACAAACATATAGAGCATACAGAATGTATGTAGTGGTTACATAATGTAATATACTGCCTTCTGAACCTGTATTGTTCTATAAGCTGATCATTGTGGGCTGTGTACTGTACCAGAGTACTTGGGGACCATTGATCTACTGTAAATCACTTAAGCATCCTGATATTATGTTAGGTTTCTGTGAATGTATTTTTATTGCTTTATGGACTTTATTTTCATGTATTGGTTGCCCACAATAAAAAGACCACTTGGAAAACTCAGAACATAAAGTATGTGATTTAATAAATGTGACTTCAAAGCACAAGCAGAACATGAATTAATGTTTTGATATGTGGGCTTTTGGATAATCGCTTAATCTCTTTCTCTGTACAATTTTGCTTTAGATGCACTGAATTCAGGAGATTATTGGAAGACAAGGTCAAATAGCAGGATATAGTGTCACAAGTGCAGCAGAAGGAAATGCCCATATGCTGCTGTTGTAAACATGTCCCCTTAGAGCAGTGACACACTAAAGAAAGCACTCGCTGGCTGCACCATGCTATGGCAAATTTCAGAATATTACATAAACATACCTCACAACTGATTTCCGGGGGACACTCACGCTTTCCTACCCCTGTCCCGCGGTCCCGCGCAGCTCCCTACATGTCCCGCTATGTCCCTTTAATGATTTACTAGTCAATCCTTCCTCCGATCACCACGGGAACGGGAACGCTCGACTATGGTTCAAGGACTTTGTGTGACATCACACGGTCACGTGACTAGGTTGGCTTGTCAGTGTCCCGTGCAGTGAAGAGAGGAAGAGATCCGTGTAAGGTACTGAGAAGGGAGGGGGAAGGGGGGATGTGAGATGCAGAATGGAGAGAGAGAGAGTGTGAGTGTGTATCTGTGTGTCATTATACTGGGGGCAGAGAAGGAGGGGGGACATGAAACTGAGGGAGAAATGGAGGGGGGATATGAAACCGGGGGCAGAGATGGAGGAGGGGACATGAAATAGAGCAGATGAAGGGGGCACTTAAACTGGGGGACATTAAACTGAGGAAAACTGGAGGGGAGTATTAAACTGTGGGAGTAGCTGGAGGGGGACCTATCTGCCTCTAGTTGCCCCCAGTTTAATGTCCCCCTCCAGGTACCCCTACGGTTTAATGTCCACTTCATCTGCCATTTATTTATTGCCCCTCCAACTACCCCCATTGCTAATGTCCCCCTCCAGCTGCTCCAGTTTCATGTTTAAACTGGGGCACCAGGAGAGGGACTTAATACTGTGGGGCAGTTGGAAGGGAACATTATAATGTGGGGGCATATAATGTATGGGTGACTGTAGGAGGATTATACTGTGTCGGGGAACATGAAAAATGAATGAGAATGGGCGGGGTCAACATAAAAGTGGGCGGAGCAAATCTGCCACGGCGCGCATACCACGCCGCTCATTTTGTCCTTCTTTCTGTTGTTCAAAAGTTGGGAGGTATGCATAAACACTGAGTATACACATTGTATTAGATATAGTGTTACAGACTATAATGCATATGTTCCTTTTCACCATTTTTTCTGTAATATGTTGCGGGATGTTTGGCGAATATTTTTGTAATACACTTTAATAACCTATTTCACTTCATGCTAGTAGAAAACCAACTCTAAAGATCTCCCTAGCAGTGTTCTAACTAACTGCATATTCACATGAGTGCGCTATGCACTTAAAGGGATCCTATCATTCAAACACAATTTTTTCTCATTAACACGTCAGAATAGCCTTAAGAAAGGCTATTCTTCTCCTTCCTCTCGTTGTATTCTCCACGCCGCCGTTTGCTTGAAAATCCAGTTTTTGTCAGTATGTAAATAAGTTCTCTCACAGCACTGGGGGTGGGTCCCAGTGCTCAAACAGTTCTCTCCAACAGTGCTCTCCATCTTCTTGAACGAGGTCTTCACCACGTCTTCTTCCAGCAGTGGCTTGTAAGTTCTAGGCCTTGGGCCTAGGACAAAGACGACTGCGCATGCCCGTGACCACAAGAAAAATGGCTGCTTACACAGTATTGAAAGCAGCCATTTTCTTGTAGTCGGCGGACATGTGCAGTCGGCTTGCCCTAGGCCCGGGGCCTAGAATTTAGAAGCCACTACTGGAAGAAGACGCAGTGAAGACCTCGTTCCATAAGAAAATGGAGGTGGCGCTAGAGAGTTCTCTGACAGCATTGGGGATGCCCCCAGTGCTGTTTGAACACTGGGGCCCGCCCCCAGTGCTACGAGAGAACTCATTTACATACCGACAAAAAACGGATTTTCAAGAAACGGCGGCGCGGAGAAGACAACGAAAGGTAGGAGAAGAATAGCCTTTCTTAAGGCTATTCCGACATGTTAATGAGAAAAAATTTTGATTGAATGATAGGATCCCTTTAACTGTGAAAATGTATGACCAAAATCTGGAGAAAGCAAATAGCAACAAGGTGATTTTAGAGAAAAAAAAAAAAAAAACAGTAATAAAATCCCATAGCTTGCTATTTACATATTGATGACCTATTCTCAGGATAGTTGATTAATATCAGATTGCAGGGGCATTCTGTCGCGGCATCCCGCTCCTGTGTAGGCCTGAATGAATGGACCTACACTGGAGCGTGTCTCAAGTCATTGAAGTCAATGGGAGCCATTTTTGGCAGTGGATTTTCAGGTGGATTCTGCCTCAAAATCTGGTGCCAAAAAATTCAGTGTGAACTAGCCCTTAGGGGACCACAGCATTCAGATGAGCACTGTAGCCTCTTCACTGAATACCAAACACAGGGCCATACATTAATAGGGACTGAGCTTGGTATTGCAGCTAATCCCCATTCATTTGATTTCTGTACCATCTGACCAATAAATGTGATTTTGAGAAAGTGAAGAGGCAATGACATATGACATATTGGTGACCTATCTAAGGATGGACCATCAATACGTTAGTCCCAGAAACCTCTATAAAATGCTCCATTACTGGATCCATAATGTACTCCCATGTTCAGTATTGGTCTACAATTACTCTATAATCGGAAATGTTGAGAACTGTAAATCTGTAATTAAAATTGGAGGAAACAAGGAAAAAGTTGTACTGGTGGGCAGTATACTGTGTGGGGGCCAGTAAAGGGGGAAATTATTGTGTGTGGCAGTCAATAAAGCAGGCATTATACTGTGTGGGTTCAGTAAAGGGATGTTTTTCCATGTGTGCGGCCAGGAAACGAGGTGTCATACCATGTGGGGACCAGGAAAGAGTTCATTATACTGTGTGGAGGTCAGTAATGGGAGCATTATACTGTGTGGACACCAGTAAAGGGAGTTCATAATATGTGGCAGTGAGGACAGGGGGCTTTATATTGTGTGGTGTCCAGAAAAGTATGTGTTATATTGGGTGGGAGCCAATAAGGGGCTGATCAGTGGATACAGCTCTGTTTTTGCTTTCCACCGCAGGGAGCTATAAATGGTAGGCACCATAGTGAATAACCAGGATGCCTGGGACTGTGGGAATTACACTTTGGGAAGAGGGGGGATTATTGGATGTAGGGAGAGAATGGCTCTATAGGTCTTCTTTCTGTCCCCCAACACACACACACACACACCTTGGCTGTAAGTGAGGTGGTTTGTGCCGCTAGTAAAGGGGAAGGAGAGTGTATAGGGATTGTTATATAAAGTTGTGTTGCGAGCGGCCTCTTCCTCTTCCAGTGGCGCTGGTCCAATGCCCACTAGCCCTCCTGCCCACCCCCCTTTGTTTGCTGTATGCCTGTGATGGGTTATTTTTGTTTTGTTTTTCTATCTTGCTGGCGGTTGTTGATGGTGCACTGCTAGTGGGGCTGATTCTGCGGGGAACACCGGTGAGGTGCAACTAGTTACTTTAAATGCTAATAAAGCTGTAGCTGTCACTTAGCCAACAAGAGAGCCTCTTGGCCTCTATTTATTTATACTTGTATTGAAGCTACTGTTCCTTCATGAGTTTTGTTCTCTATCTTGGGCTTGTGCTTAGCGGAGAGCCATTGGGAGCAAACAGGGTAACGTCATTTTCCGCAGTCTGAGGATTCTCAAACAGAAATCTGCCTCAATTTCTCTTCATTTTCTGCCACCTGAACATGCCAGTACTCTTCCCTGACCCTCTGAGAACTAAAAAAAAACAGCAGCCTTAGATCCTAAGGACCTGTTGAAGATTGTAGTTTTTTGTTTTTTTAAAAATGTAAATAGTGAGTCCCATACATGTACATTTTTACCTATCAGTATGTATTTGTAGAATGGGAGGAAATCCACGCAAACACAGGGAGAACATACAAACTCCTTGCTGTTCCTGGCAGGTACCCAGGACTCCAACGCCGCAAAGCTGCAGTACTAACCACTGAGCCACCGTGTTGCCCCAGCTGTAGTTTTATTCTTACAAAACCACAGTACCATTATGCAGCAGTGACAGTGACTGCTCTAATGGCTTAGACAACAATCTAACTAATTAACCTCTTAGATACCACAGTCAACACAGACTGTGACACCTCTGAGTAATGTAGAAAATATAAGGGTTGATTTATCGGGAATAAGGTTTTCCACCTACCGGTGTGCCAGCAGTGTTGTGTGCGGAGGGGAGAACATGGAGCCAGCAGAGATGTGTATGTAGGGAATGTGAAGGCAGCAGAGCTGCATTTGGGGGAGAAAATGGAGGTAGCAGAGCTGTGTGTGTATAATAGGCATATGTGAAGGAAGAATAAGCAGAACAGAAGTGGTATGTAGAAGAACAGCACAATAGAGGTCAAATATGGCAGATTTTTTTTTTTTCTTCAAATGGGACTAAGTGCAGTAGTGCAGGATCCCGAATGAAAGGTTCACCCTAAAATGGATCCTGCTTTCAGAAAGTTTGGAAACCACTGATCTAACTTTTATAAAGAGGACCGTCTATTTCACAACAGTACAATAAACTTTGATTTCCACATTATTATTGATAGTAATTTGGTATTATGTAGTTAAAAAAAATGGGGAAGTGTTTACTGGCCTCATACAAGGAGGAAGCACACCTTACAATAGGCATTAAAACCTGTTTTTGACTTCATAGTAAAAACAAATGAGTCGAATCCATGTTTATGAACAAGGTAGCACATGGCAATCTAAGATTACACGAGTCCTGTTCCAGGCATAGGGGTAGAACAATACCCGGGTCTGCAGCTCTGTAAATGTTCTAATTCCGCTTCCTGAAAAACAGTGAACTGCATGAGCCATGTCCCCCTAGGAGGTCGAGGATAAGAAATGAGGCAAAAGTCAACATGATACAATATACACAAACATTTTGTATGAGCTAAGGACTCGCTATTACAGCATGATTTTATACTAAAATAATACCAGATTGTAGAAAAGATCCTTCATATTTGCTTTCAGAAATACCTTTAAGCAAAACCACCCATAGCGTTCACAAATACATATTCATTATTTTTATTCAGGAAGGTCAACAGTTTAGCAGACAGCAGAAAAATGCCAGTAAAACCAAGAAAGGGAATAGGGAAGCAAATCTAAGGTTACACAATATATTCACTAGAAGCTGAGAATAGTTGTACATTATTATAGGAATGGCAGCAGTTTTCTATACTTCACCTTCATTAGGTTTAATAAGTACATTTTGTGTATGCTCCCTCTTGTTAGAATAGTTCAGTCGCGGTTATATGGGATTATTCATTAATGAAGCTTATGTCCCTTTAAATGCCTGCACTGCAGCATGTACTAGTCCCACTTTATGTACAGAACAGCACAATGTTATGGGGCTAGTCTTTGCATGGACAGCTGATGTAAGGGACACCTTTACACTGGCATTATCATGGAATATAATCCAGAATGGCTTAAACAGCAGGAACAGATTTTTCCAGTCATTTTATGTCCAGTTTAAAAAAAAAAAAAAAAAATTAACTGTTTATCCTGAGCCTCCTGATGTTGGTAAATAATGATAGAGTAAGGTCCGGTTCACATCTGCGTTCATTCAGGAAATCCGCTTGGGGACCCCCCTAAAGGAAACCTATGCGGTTACATAAGGAAACCCACAGGCTCCATAGACTTTAATGGGGTCCGTGTGGTTTCCACTCTGACTTTTCTCTTCGCATATTTCATGTGGATAGGTGAATGAAATAGCCCATACGCAAATGTGAACCGGGCCTATCATAACTGCACACTAGAACTTCACTGACACCTACTGTAGGACTAATTCTGGAGGATGTATGTACATTTTTTGCAATCTCTATTGTCACCTATGAAAATCAGTACAAGGCAGAAGAGGAACACCCAGGGGTGAACCTACCCCTTTCGCCGCCCGAGGCGAACTACAGAAAGCCCCCCTCCCCCCGGAGGAGGGGGCGGAGCAAAGGGGCGTGGTGGAGCGAAGGGGGCGTGGTGGAGCGAAGGGGTGGGGCTTAGCGCCGTTCTCCAGGCACGGAGAAGACCTGCTCTCTGCCTGAGCATGAGGGGAGGCTGCTGGAGCAGCGCTGCTCCAGTGGCCTCCCCAAACCACCGCTCGGTGCTAAGCCAGTCCAGGACAGCTTGTCCTGGACTGGCTTAGATAATCAAAAATGCCGCCCTCCCTGGGGTCCTGACATAGCGCAGGCTGAAGCGCTCGCTTCAGGTCACCTCATGGGAGGTGCAGCGCTGGTCCTGGACTGGCTTAAATAATCAAAAATGCCGCCCTCCCTGGGGTCCTGACATAGCGCCGCCTGAAGCGCTCGCTTCAGGTCGCCTCATGGGAGGTGCGGCGCTGGGAACACCTTAACACATCTTAATGTATATCGGGGTTCTTCTTTCAAATACTCCTTTCCCTCTTTGTTGCACAGTACCCGTATCTGTTAATACAACTAAATGAGTTATTAAAAAACTTCATACTTCAGACAATCCGCTACTTTTTAAGACATTTTTTATTTCATTTTAGGTTAACAAGCAAACATTTACAGCATTATTGGGGGCAGCAGAGAACGTAACAAACTGCTATGTGTTAATAACATGACCGATATAGGTGAAAAGCTGATCTGGCCTGTACATATCTATAGGAGGGTGTAATAAGTCATGTATTAACTACAAGGTAATAAATGATGCTGATCGAAATATATATATAAAAATATTGATCTGTGAGGTCTCAATTGGCCTATAATAATATATTTTACATTTAAGTCAGACATATGATCTTTTATTGCAGGATGTAGACACGATTGTTATGTGGTAATTGGTTGGTGTTGATAAAAATAACAAGTACATGAAAATAGAGCAAGGTGCATGCAGAATACTTGTATCAGTCTGGAACTCCGAATTTTCTTAAGACGTATTTATACACAGGAAAGAGGACCATATTTGCCAGTAGGCACCAGAGGTCCCTAGCCAAGTGGGCAGCACTTCTCAAGTGCTCTGTTACAATGCAGCAAGCCCCCTCTATGCCCTTCTCCCAAACTCCAGCTGGATTTCAGTTTACTTTATGTTCAAAATCCTCACTTGGGGTGTCCATATTGGAAACATAAGCACTTCAACTTTCACAAATAGAGACAAACGATTCAGGATATAAATAATCCCAAAAAAAGGTATGAAGTATTCAACATACACAAAAAGTGTTATAAAATGACATACTTTATTATCATTAATAAAAAGTTATATACACATATAAAGACACATAGAACACCAATAATTCAAACGAAAAGGACAACCCACAGATACGGGTGTAACACTGTCAGACCACTGGAGTAGAAATACACAATGACACTAAGAAACTATCTGTTACCCACATGGCAAAATGGGCACACATACATATCTAGGTGTACATCATCTCCCTCCTAAAGTATGTAAGTATATGCAGTATAAGGGAGGAGAGAAAAAATATATACTCACAGAAAAAATATATACCAGGGGGTAGGGGAGACCCAGTAAATCATGCAAAGTAAATGCTATACATGTTCATCCATACCCTTACATGGCATATCTGAATAAACTCAATAGTAAAGAGACATGAAAAGTTAATCCTCAACATAGATTGGCAGAAAGCCCAACAGACATGCCTGAGGGGAAGAACATAAATCCCTTACCCATAATAAAGTGATCCGCAGGAGCCCGTAGCTGTGGGGAGTCCTAGCCCGACGCGCGTTTCGGCCGTATGACCGGCCTTCTTCCGGGGGTCACTGTTCACTGTTCATATTGAACAATATACTGTTGTACATTGGGTGCTCTCTTTTTCATGCTGGCCATACAATTACGGTATTGCATGAAAACGGATGGTGCGATGTAAACAGTATAATGTCATGGTGTTTGTATCAAATTCACAAGAACAGCTGATCTAAGGGGGTCCCAGGTGGCTGAGCCCTATTGATCTTTTATTGATGTCCTATCTTGAGGACAAGTCTTTAATCAAAAGAAGTTGGACAACCCCTTTAAAGTGCCCCCAATTTGTTATTACTGGAATGACTGAAAGTGCACGCTTACAGAAACATTACAGATTTGAGCATTTCATAATTCATAATATACATCTAAACGGGCTTTGTAAGATCCATGCATGAGAAACAATGCCATTCAGATATACAGAATACATTTTCAGTCGCAGACTGTCTAGAACAAAACTGCTGAGTGTGAATGTACCCCTAGGTTTAAAGCATTGCTAGTTTCATTGAAAGAAATAATCTCCAGCACATTGGCATTTTGCAGGATTATTTACAGACTACAGAGCAGAAGGCATTGCCAAGCGCACAAGTGCAGTTCATATTACAAGAAAAAAAGATTTGACAGATGACCTCCAAAGTGAGAAATACCATGTGACACCACAGCACATTGTTCTAGCACAGTGCCACCAGTCTATTACAGAAAAACACTCTGATCTTTCCTGTTACCCATGGGGCGTAAGATTGTGTCCCCATCACTCCTATCAATTTCAGCAAATGATATCAAATGAATAAAAGACAGAAATACATTGTAAGTTGAGTTTTCATTCATGCTAAGTTTAAAAGCTATAAGAGCTAGGAGTGTTGAATCTATATTTAGCCAGCTGATGTCACTGAGATGCCAGGCTGCGGAGAGTGCTTGAGACCCCCGATTTGCCTCCATACCAGTTACTATGCATGGAAAGTCTGTCCCGGAGTAGGAAGGTCATTCACACTTGTAGCACAGTAGAAGAGATCCATTCAATCTGCCTGCTTGGGTCCCATCAGTGCGGCACAGGTAAGGACTATGGCCATAGCATGTACTTGTACATATTGTCACCTGTTCCTTTATTCTGCATAGTCTCTAAACTCTTCCTATTCCTGCTACTTGGTAATGGAGAAGTTGGTAAAGCTCAGTTTTAAGAAGCAGAAAAACCTTTGAAGGTCGGTGAAATATATAACAACAAATCTATTTTAACCCTCCATTACATAAAAGAGACCAGAGACCCTCCACTACATTGTGATGTCTTGCTATAGCAGAAGTATTGTCGTCATAGTCAGAACCATCATCATTTTCCTACAAATCTCTTAATCTCGGTATCATTTTGTTAGACACTTGTATAATTGCCCCATAAAGGAACACGTGACATTATTTATGTATTCCCATCATAGATTTGTGCTTTAGATAGAAACAAAGCTGTCTTAATCTCGGTGAATTTGCATGGCGGGCAGACCTGCGCAATTTTGATGGTTTATATAAGTTGTAAAGAACTCGGCCAGTTATGAAGATTATGTTGCTAAGCAACTACTTTTGTTACTTGCTCTAAATAGGAATACCAGGTTCTATTTATGAAATGCTAAAAGTCACGTGATAAAGTAAAGTAGCAAAATACTTTGGTTTTGGCGGATTGCAAATAAGATGTTTATAGTTTATTCCAGAGCTAGAATTAACAAATTAACCCCTCACTGCCTGCTCTATGTTTTATAAGACATTTATTCACTGATTAGACTAGCATTGAGATTAGAGAACGTTACAAGCATACATACACATACACCATACATACATACATACATACATACACCACACATACATACACCATACATACATACACCACACATACATACACATACACCATACATACATACATACATACACCACACATAGATACACCATACATACATACATACACCACACATACATACACATACACCATACATACATACATACACCACACATACATACACCATACATACATACACCACACATACATACACATACACCACACATACATACAACATACACCACACATAGATACACATACACCAGGGGCCACACGGTGGCACAGTGGTTAGCACTGCAGCCTTGCAGCGCTGGAGTCCTGGTGTTCAAATCCCGCCATGGGCATAAAACCATCTGCATGGAGTTTGTATGTTCTCCCCGTGTTTGCATGGACTTCCATCCCATATTCCAAAAAGACATACTGATAGGGAAAAATGTACATTGTGAGCTCTATGTTGGTCTCACAATCTACATTTAAAAAAAAAAAAAAAAAAAAAAAAAAAAAAAAGATACACATACACCATACATACATACCTACACCATACATACATACATACAAACAACATACATACATACACACACCACACATAGATAGACATACACCATACACATACATACATACACATACTGTACAACACACATACATACACCATACATACATACACATACACCATACATACATACACCATACAAACACCACACACACATACACACCATACATACATACATACAACACTCGTACATACACATACACCACACATACATACAAACAAACACACATGCATTATATGTATTATCATACTTCATGATGCATAATATCACAATGATCGACTCCCACAGTTTTTGCTTTGTATTTTTGTCACTATATTGGATTCAGCTGTTATTTTCCAGAGGCTGCACAAATGTAATGTGTGACTCATGTTTGTTAGAACAGAAATACAAAAGCATCTTCTCGCAATGTGCAAAAGCCTTGTAACACATGATATGATAACAATTGAAACATCAGCCTCATACAGAACATATCACTACAGGGAAACAAGTAACAGTAACCCATGCAATGCTGAATCTCAGCATATCTTTTTAAGCTCTCTAAAGACTATTTTTTTTTTTTTTTTATTTCAATTTAAAAATTCATTTTTATTCATCTACAGCATGAATACCATCATGTCAGTGGTGCACTGTATACAACAGGACATTCTCCTAATCTGTATTTAATCTATACCCTACCATAGGCCAATGGTCAAACATATGCTGCCTTGTCCTTTTTTATATTTTTGACTGGGATAAATCTGATTTCCACATCCTGCTGTATTGAAACATGTATGTGACTGCACTTTTCAATACAGCTGTATGTCGTGGTATGGGTAGTGTATGTCAGAATGATGTGACTGTATAACCATGAAGTTACATGTATTTGGCCATAAGTTCTGTGGTAACATTTCATCTATAAACAATATAAAGTTAGCCTAGCAGGTGCATAGAAATCATATATCATATATTAAGCGTGCATAATTCTGAACAGGCAATGAATAGATAGTGGTAAAAAAGACAGGCCACACTTCCCATTTGTTTGTGAGTCATTGCGATAATGTATATAATTACGTACATGAGAATTGTTGTATTACTTACTATTACCATATTACTTATTATTGTTAGGAAATATTTACATCATGAACCCATCTTATATAATGTTAGAAGCGATCTGAATATAATTAGTACAGTGTCAAGTCATGTTCATAGGAGAATTAAATTCCTCTACAATTTCTAGTTTTGTCTAAAATTTTGCCACACTCATTTCCTGAACATCTGCAGTCCTGGGGGAGTCGGTATTATTTAGATGGTAACATGTGGACAGATGTGCACTATTATTTATTGAAAACTATTGTTTAAAGGCACATTTTCCTGCTCGCTGCCTTCGGCCTCATTTTCAGTGGGAGATAATGGTGTGAAAAACCTACTGTAGCTTGTAAACCTCTGAGTGTTACACAGCTGCATTTACAGGGGCCATATTGTTTCTCTGGATACCTTTAGTATCATCCAAATTTTTTTCAGTAATCATGGCATCTGTAATATGTACAATTTAAGCATTTCCGATAGAAAGTACACAGCTCAAAAAAATATAGGGAACACTCAAATAATACATCCTAGGTTTGAATGAATGAAATATTCTCATTGAATACTTTGTTGTGTACAAAGTTGAATGTGATGACAACAAAATCACACAAAAATCATCAATGCAAATCAAATTTATTAACCAATGGAATCCTGGATTTGGAGTCACACCCCCCCCCCCAAAAAAAAAAAATAAAAAAAATAAAATAAAATAAAATAAAATGGAAAAACACACTACAGGCTGATCCAACTTTGATGTAATGTACTTAAAACATGTCTAAATGAGGCTCAGTAGTGTGTGTGGCCTCCACATGCCTGTATGACCTCCCTACAACGCCTGGGCATGCTCCTGATGAGGTTGCGGATGGTCTCCTGAGGGATCTCCTCTCAGTCCTGGAATAAAGCATCTGCCAACTTCTGGACAGTTTGAGGTGCAACGTTGGGGATGGAGCAAGATATTACCATTACTGACCCACTGCCAAATTGGTCATGTTGAAGGATGTTGCAGGCAGCAGACCGCTTTCCATGGCGTCTCCAGACTCTATCACGTCTGTCACATGTGCTCAGTGTGAGCCTGCTTTCATCTGTGAAGAGCACAGGGCGCCAGTGGCGTAGTTGCTAATCCTGGTGTTTTGTGGCAAATGCCAAGCATCCTACACGGTGTTGGGCTGTGAGCAGAACCCCCAACTGTGGATGTCGGGCCCTTATACCATCCTCATGGAGTCGGTTTCTAACCATTTGTGTAGACACATGCACATTTGTGGCCTGCTGGAGATCATTTTGCAGGGCTCTGGCAGTGCTTCTCCTCTTCCTCCTTGCACAAAGGCGGAGGTAGTGGTCCTGCTGTTGGGTTGTTTCCCACCTACGGACCCCTCCACGTCTCCTGGTGTACTGGCCTGTCTCCTGTTAGCGCCTCCAGCCTCTGGACACTACGCTGACAGACACAGAAAACCTTCTTGCCACAGCTCGCATTGATGTACCATCCTGGATGAGCTGCACTACCTGAGCCACTTGTGTGGGTTGTAGAGTCCGTCTCATGCTACCACGAGTGTGAAAGCACAACCAACATTCAAAAGTGACCAAAACAATAGCGAGAAAGCATTGGTACTGAGATGTGGTCTGTGGTCCCCACCTGCAGAACCACTCCTTTATTGAGTGAGTCTCGATAATTGCCAATAATTTCCATCTGTAGTCTATTCCATTTGCACAACAGCATGTGAAATTGATTGTCAATCAGTGTTGCTTGGAGTTACATTGCGTTGCTTAAGGGTAAGTTCACACGGAGATTTTTGGTTAGGATTTTGAGGCCGTATCCGCCTTGCAATTCGACCTGTAGACACTCCTTCCTCCAGACTAGGCCCATTCATTGGGCCTAATCCGGAGCGGAGTGCGCGGCTGGATGCCGATGCAGTGCACCGGCTTTCAGTAGCGGCTACCTAGCTTTTGGTACGGAACCTGAGGCAGCCTCCGCCTCACGTTCCGGACCAAAAATCTCCATCTGAACTTACCCTAAGTGTTCCCTTTATTTTTTTGAGCAATCTATATTCGAAAGCATGAATTCATAGTGAGTTTCTTATATCTTTTATGTCCTTGAGCTTTATATGACATTGTATATTTGTCCTGTATAGTTGCACTCATATACCAGGCTATAATGTAGGCATAGCTATAGCAGAGGCAGATGTAGCAGGAACAGCTTCTGCTGAAGAGCTCTAAAGGCCCGTCTACCCCGCACCCCCTCAGTCACCATTGCTTCTTTTCCTCTGCACAGCTATTTGCTGGGACCAAAGTTGTATTTGAGTTCACAGCAATTACTGAAACAAAAAATGTGGGTTTAAAGGGGTTATCTGTAGGGTTGAGCGATCGTGTTCGGAAAAGATCGGATTCCGATCGGCGATCGAGAAAATTTCACGATCGCGATTGGAATTCCGAACACGATCTTTTTAGGTGGGATCGAGATCGGTGATTATTTCCCACAATGCTTTGCTACTGGCAAAGCATTGTGGGAAAAGCTAACAATGTTAGCCTTCACACTGAGTATACGCTCCGCTCATTCTGGGAGGCGGGAGCAGCGAGGCGAAAAAGAACGAGAACACCGGGCACCGGACCAGCCATCTCTGAAGGTAAGTGGACACCAGGAGGGACTAAGTAGCCAGAGGATTAAAAAAAAATCCTCTGGCTACTTAGTGATTAAAAAAAATCACTACACAGCGTGGATTCTAACAATTAAAGCGTTCAATTGATAGATTCCATGCTGTATAGTGAATAGGATTGTTTTTAAAATCCAATCTCCGATTAGTAAAAAAATCCCATTGACTTGCATTGGGATTGGAATTGGGATCAAGATCGGGTTCGAATGAAAAATGATCGGAAATCGGATTTCAAAATCGATCCTGAAAAGTTAAGATCGGCTCAACCGTAGTTATTTGGTTTCTATCCTGTTTCTCCTACATTAAACCCTACTCCAAAAATAATTTTTAGGGTTTTTGGAGTAGGCTTGAAATATAAGCCCTACTCCAGAAATAAGCCCTAAATATAGTCAGCGCCTCCAGCACTAGGGAATGTCATGTGACGTTATCGATGAGACAGAGAATAGGCTCCAAACCATCCTAAACAAGTGCCCTGCTACCTCCCGCGACAGCAGGGCAAAATCTGCTTACTCACTACCGAGTTGTGCCTCCTGCCTCCCAAGTCCCCTTTCCTAGTACTACCTCCTGGTTCCCGCCTCCCAGCCACTACTATACTGTGGATTTGGATACCTATGTGACCAAATATCAGGAGCCACAAATGTAGCCGCTCCACTACAGCACCTCCCCCTTAGTATAAAGGGGAGGAGATAGAGAGGGCACGGGCCACTGTCACACAAAGTGTTTAGAGAGAGAGAGAGTGCCAGTATGTTTGCTTAAGAGCTACTGACCCTGCACCATCAATTGTGAATGTAAGTTACTAACTCTTACCATTTTACAAAATTTGTCCAAAGAGAATCAGAAAAGATTCTGATTCGTTCTGGTGCCTGAAAAATAAGACTTACTCCGAAAATAAGTCCTAGCACTTTTTTCAGAGATAAAAATAATATAAGACCCTGTCTTATTTTCAGAGAAACACAATAGTAATGATGGTGTATCCTTAAGATCGGACATCAATATTAGAGCTGCAAGAGTCCAACACCCACAAATTGCCAGTACTCCGGCTCCACTTATTGTTTACATTCTGGAAATCACTCTACTCACTTGCCTTACAAACTGAATCCAGAAAACCTCTAAATACCAAAGTAAATTATTATGTGTGCATTGATACAATTTTTAAAAGGAGTAATTAAACTATGGGTCATAAATAGAGAGGGTACCATTCCTACCCGGGTCCCATAATATATCCCCCAGTACTGGACACAAGAGGCTTGTACTTACAGAAACTATAGTTCATCCCATCACTTATATGAGAGAATGACAAGTATGTCCTTTCAAACAGGTAAGTATTGGAACTGATCCAACAGAGGTCCAGTTCCGCGCTCACTCGGGAGTGAATGATGTTCAGTGATTTGATTTTCACCAATTTATTATAACAAGATAACGCGTTTCAGGGTAATGGAGTCAGACAACACACTCCACCCCTTCATCAGATCTTTGTTTCTTTTGCCGAGGCATGTCACTCGGCAAAAGTGTGGAGTGGAGTGGGTGGAGTGTGTTGTCTGACTCCATTACCCCGAAATGCGTTATCTTGGTATAATAAATTGTTTGTTGAAAATACATCAAATCACTGAACATCATTCACTCCCGAGTGAGCGCGGATCTGGACCTCTGTTGGATCAATTCCAATACTTACCTGTGTATATCCATTCGACCCTATGTCGTGTACCGGTTGACGCTACCACTTTTACTCAGTCTTCTTAATGCACAAAGATGCATATGTGACAGTTATTGTTTCCCAAAAAAACAAATCCAGGACTTGGTGAAGCGCGGTGACTCTTACATCTTTTTGTATTGTGCCAAGTATGACCTTTTGATAATTTTTTCCTCCTACATTTACAAATACAGCTTAAGGAGAAGGTAGTGCAGTAACTTAAATATCCTGGGACCCAATGAAAATTTGTAATGGGGCACCCACTTACTACATGCTATCTGTAATATTGTAGTCTTTTTATATTGTAGAGAAGCCTTTCGGCCCCTCGGGCTTCAGGGCTCAGTAGCAATAGCTTCCTCTGCACTCCCCATAGCTACACCCCTGGGAGTGGGCCAAATTAACACCGCCCATGAGGAAAGGGTATAGGGCAAAACTGCATCTACCAGGAGCAGTCATTATCAAGCTGTCCCTATAGTGCATGTACAGCACAGTATGGGGACATATTTTATGTATAAGTTAGGGATATAGTTTTAGTATTTAGTAGATGTAAGACTGCTGCATGAATTAGCATTTGCTAGAAAGTACTTTCAGGGTCAAGTATCTTGATTGCTAAGTTATTTGCTTTACAATGACACATACAGAATATGTTATTTTATTGTGTAATATTTTCCGTCTATGATTCATGTTTATGTTGTTTATTATTTTTTTTCAGCTCGTAGTAACCAGTGTGAAGAAGACAATGTTATCACACACTGACCTACAAAAAGAAAGACGTGCACAAGCCTCAGCCATTATGAGGGAGATTCAAGGAACGGGTAAAAATGAGTATAAAATGTATATCTAAAATGTAACATAATGAATGTTGTCACCATATCAACAGCCATAAATAATCTGCAAGAATATCGTGCTTCCTCAGTAGCTAAGCCTTTTGTAGTTGTCGCTCCCAGATCTATTTTCAGATGAACAACTGCTGTAATGGAATGAATGTGAGTAACAGCTGACAGATAGTCTACTTGGATTGACTTTCATCTTTGTCTTTAGGGTTAACGCCGTAGACAGCTTCATGGTAGGGATAAGGTGGTGAAAGAATGAAAAAGTCACTACCACTAAGTCAAAAGCCTATTAAAAAAATTACAGGTACCATGTACAAAATATGGTATTAGATAATTTTATTTTTGTGACTCACATTGTTACTATGATGGACTTTTTTTGTTATAAATGGTGCTTGGCCACAACTGTCAGAACACCCATTTTCACCAGTAGGTGCTATACACCCAGACTTGTCATTCTATATATTAGTCAGAGCTGGGTGGTGACCACAGGTGATGTAGAAGGTGCAGCCTTGTCCCGGGTGCAGACAATTTACATATGGATTAATTTGATATTCTTTGCAAAAAGATTGCACTTTTGCCAAAAATGACTTTGCGTAGGAATGCACCGAGTAATGTAAACATTTCTTCATAATCACTATAGTCAAGGGAGTAGGAATGCATTACAATGGAAAACAAGTCCAGCAAAGTTTAACCACCTTCTGAGATGGCCAGAGCCAAGACTTAAAGGGGTTTTCCTGGACTAAAATTTTGATGACCTTAGGATTAGCTTAAATACAAGCCATCAATATCTTAGTTTTGGAAAACCCCTTTAATAAGAATCTTACTGTAGTGGGACTGGTAGGACAGTGAGGCGTTAAATGTCCATAACTGGGGTTATCGAAGATAAAGGACATGTGTGTGGCTGTCAGCTATATAACACAGCCGGTACCTGCTCTGTGGGCTCATCACTTGTAGCCTAGAAAGTCTAGGTGTACTCTTTAGCTTTAGGCTACTACTAGATAAAGTAGAACATAGAGAATAACTATAGAAAGATGTAATCAGAAAATGTGTTTTCAGGTTTTGTTTTATCACTTTCCCCGTAATTTTCTAAATAGTGTAGAATCCAGGGTTGTAACTTGAGTGAGTCCAGAGTATGTAGTTGCACCCTGGCCCAGGGGCATTATGGAGCCGATAAGCAGTGGTATCAATATTGAAGTCACAGTAGTTTTAGCTACCATCTGGCCTATAAGGCAAGGGGCCCATAGGTTAGCCTCACCACATTAAGGCTGATTAAACTTATTTGATCTCTTTTCAGATTTCCAGAGGTGTAGATATAGGGGACGCAGCTGCAGAAGTCACTACTGGCCTTAAACCTGGGAGGGTGGGGTGGGGGACGGACACTTAAAATATGCTGCTATTTTAAATGGTAAAATGTACAAAGCCCAGAAGCTTCAATCCATGCCTCTGTCTATGGTTGTGTCCTAAGTGTGTCACATAAGATGTTTTCCTTCTCCAGCACTGACTATGGCAGTGGCTGATAGTAGACACAAATGCAGGATTGTAGGGGTATATATTGTATATATGAGTCATCTGGGAGATATCTCAACTCTTCAAAGCAGAGGTACAGTGCCTTGCAAAAATATTCATATCCTTTGAACTTTTTCACATTTTGTCACCTTACAACCACAAACTTAAATGTATTTTAATGAGATTTTAAGTGATAGACCAACATAAAGAATCAGATAATTGTGAAGTGGAAGGAAAAAGATACGTGGTCTTCATAATATTAATCAAAAATCTGAAAAGTGTGACGTGCAAAGTATTCATTCCCCTATATCAATACTTTGTAGAGTCACCAGTCACTGCAATTACAGCTGAAAGTCTTTTGGGGTCTGTTTCTACCAGCTTTGCCCATCTAGAGACTGAGATTTTTGCCCATTCTTCTTTTGCAAAATAGCTCAAGCTCAGCCATATTGGACGGAGAGCGTCTGTGAACAGCAAATTTATGTCTTGCCACAGATGCTTAATGGGATTTAGGTCTGGACTTTGACTGGTCCATTCTAATACATGAATATTCTTTGATCTAAACCATTCCATTATAGCTCTGGCTGTATGTTTAGGGTCATTGTCTTGCTGGAAGGTGAATCTCCTTCCCAATCTCAAGTCTTTTGCAGTCTCATACAGTTTTTTTTTCCAGGATTGTCCTGTATTTAGCTCCATCCATCTTCCCATAAACTCTGACCAGCTATCCGGTCCCTGCTGAAGAAAAGCCTCTCCACAGCATGATACTGCCACCACCATGTGTCACAGTGGGGATGGTGTGTACAGGGTGATGAGCAGTGACACTTTTCTGCCCCACATTGCGTTTGCATTTAGGCCAAATAGTTTAACTTTGGTCTCATCTAATCAGAGCAACTTCTTCCACGTTTGCTGTGTCCCCTACATGGCTTTCTTCTTGCCGCTCTTCCATAAAGGCCAGATTTATGGAGTGCATGGTTTATAGTTGTCATGTAGACAGATTCTCCTACTGCATCTCTGAATTTCTACAGCTCCTCCATGGGTCTCTTGGCTGCTTCTCTGACCAGTGCTGTCCTTGCTCATTCTTCAGTTTAGGTGGACGGCCATGTCTTGGTAGGTTTGCAGTTGTAGAATACTTTTTCCATTTTTGGATGATGGATAGAAAAGTGCACACTAGGATGCTCAAAGCTTGGGATATGTTTTTATAACCTAACCCTGCTTTAAACTTCTCTGTAACTTTATCTCTGACTTGTCTGTTGAGTTCCTTTGTCTTCATGATGCTTTTTGTACACTAGTATACTCTAACAAACCACTAAATTACACACTGCTGGACTCTATTAACTAATTAAATGACTTCTAAAGGCAATTGATTGCTCTGGATTTTATTTAGGGGTATCAGAGTACAGGGGGCTGAATACTTTTGTATTTCACGCTTTTCATATTTTTATTTGGCTAAAATGTTGAAAACCATGTATCATTTTTGTTCCACTTCACAATTATCTGCTACTTTGCGTTGGTCTATCACTTAAAATCTCAATAAAATACATTTAAGTTTGGGGTTGTAAGGTGACAAAATGTTAAAAAGTTCAAGGGGTAGGAATATTTTTGCAAGCCACTGTAAAGTTCAAGGCTTTAGCCTCCAAAGCAAAATCTGTAGGGGGGCCTCTATCTACCCTGGGCTATTTAGAATAGTGGTAGCTTTTATGTGGCAGAGGGACCTTTGGTGCCCCCTCAGGGACCAATAGTGACTGTTACCACTGCACCCTGCACTCTAGCAATACCCTTGATTCCGGGAGTCTCCTGGGCATATTTAGAGAGTTGGCAAGTACAGGTATAACCACAACCAACATGACAAAGTCCTGGGGCTAATTCATCAGAAATTTGAAAAGTTGATCATAAAGGATGGTAGTACCGAAGATGCTGTTCACATTATGTCTAAGCCTTGTGACAGGTAACTACAACAGTAGGACTTCCTGAGATATACCTCAAAGGGACAGCTCCAACCTATGCGGCTGTATAAACATACTATGGCACATGTCACCTATAATCCTCCATATTAAGAAAACACATACTGTACAGTGTGGTATGTCTTTTTTCTACTGGATTGCTAGTCAATTACATAAATCTGTCTATATGCTTTACTGTGGATCAGCTGTACTTCTGTGATTTTACCATACACAGGAATGAACAACAATGGCCAAAAAGCGCATCCTTATTAATACATATTGTTTGGTCTTTGTTCATTGTATGATTTGCTTATTTAATTGCTTAAAGTAGACCTTTCACCACCTTCAACAAATCAAGTTCTTAGCATCTGTGAATAGTCGCTGCTGTACTGATTTCAGTACAGTTGGATTTTTATTCTCTAGCCTCCACCATTCCCAAGCAACAACCACAGTTAGTTTTGATGTCTGATGGGCTATTTAATCTCTGTAATGTCAAAAGGGCAGTGTCAGACAGGGGTGTGTGGCTCAGAGCTCTAATCAGAGGCAGCCAGTGTCAGAGCTCAGAGTCACACCCCTTGTCTGCTCCTGCCTGACAACATCCTACTAAAAGTACAGAGACCAAATAATATATCAGGCACCAAAACTACCAGCATTGATTGCTTAGTAATAGTGGTGGCTAGAGAGTAAATTCCAACTGTGCCAGACTCAGCAGAGCAGTGTTTATTAACAGATGTGAAGAAATGGGGTTGGTGAAAGGTCCTCTTTACTGCTGAAATGCTTTATGACTTAATTATGCAAACTGCTTTATAAATAGCTAAATGCACTGAGCATAAATCTTATACTGGATGAAGAGATAATACCTGGTGCTGGGAAGAAGCATATACAAGCTCCATTTCAAAAATCTAAAGTAGTCTTTGTATCAAAATTAGAAGTGTGAATGTGCTATAGGTTCAGATTTTGGAGAGGGTAATGTTAATATAAACTGGATATTTGATAGACTATGTAAGAATAATATCATAGATCTTCCAGTGTATCCACAAAATAAGGAAACCTATTCAAATAATTTTACAACTCAAACATATTTGCAACTTAGCACATCTTCATTAGCATGTCTGGCATTTCCTTGGCACTTACAATTCGTGTTAATCCCAGAAGTAAATGTGATATCCACAACAAGACAGAATGTAAATGCTATATACATAAAGTATTGGGTCAGTAAAGTACTCTTAGCCAGCACTGCCACTGATGCCAGCAAATTTATCAATAGTTGTAAAACATAAATAAGTTAAAAACCCTTTATTATATTGGGGTTCTCCAGAAATGCAGATCTTTTTTATGTGTAAAGGAGTCATTTTGTAGCTGCATATTTTTTTACATAAAGTATAGCATGGTGACCATCACTATGCCACCATTCTGAAGCAATCAGCATACCTCCCGAACTTTTAAAAGACAGAAAGAGGAACAAAATGTACGGCTCACTATGCGCACTGCGGCAAATTTAGCTCCACTCACTTCTATGTTGACTCCGCCTATTCTCACCCATTTATCCATGTGCCTCCACACAGTATAATGCTCCTACAGTCACCCTAACATTATATGTCCACAAATTATAATGTCCCCCTCCAATTGCCCCACAGTATTAAGTCCTTCTCCTTGTGCCCAAGTTTAAACTGGCAGAAACTAAAGGGGACCATTAAACTGGGAGCAACTAGAGGCAGACATGTCCCCCTCCAGCTACCCCCCACGGTTTAATGTCCTCCTCCAGTTGCCCCCAGTTTAATGTCACCCTCCACCTACGTCCCCAGTTTAATGTCCTTTCCTTGATTTTTCCCCAGTTTAATGTCCTCTTCATCTGCCACCAATTTAATGTCCCCTCTTCATCTGTCACCAGTTTAATGCCCTCCTTCATCTGCCCCCAGTTTAATGTTTCCCTTCATCTACCTTCAGTTTAATTACCCCCTTCATCTGCCTGCAGTTTAATTGCCCCTTCATCTGCCACCAGCTTAATGTCCCCCTTTATCTGTCGCCAGTTTAATTTCCACCTTTATCTACCTTCAGTTTAATTGCCCCCTTCATCTTCCCCAGTTTAACTCCCCCCTTCATCTGCCTTCAATTTAATTGACCCCTACATCGGCCCCCAGTTCTCCGCTCTTGCTCACACATGCTGTCTCTTCTCTCTTCCTTACCTTCCATTAGTCTCCTTCCAGAAGTATCGGTGTAACGCGCACATTGTCCTGTAGTATCCAGAATAGCTCCGCTCACACAAGAGTCTGATCACATGGTCATGACTTCCCCAAACGTCCTTTAGCCAACTAGGTTTTTAACACTTTAGGGGCATAGCAGGACTTCATGGACATAGCGGGACACACCATAAGCTATCTGGGATGGCGGGACAGCAGTGTAAAATCAGGACTGTCCTGCTGGATGCAGGGCGGTTGGTAGCTATGCAATCAGTGCAGTTAGTTTGGGTGCCTGATATGCTAATTAGGCTCTTTACTGTCAAGTGTTTAGTCTCAGGGACAAAAAGGCAAGGGGGAATGATTTCAAGTACTCTGACAGTGCCCATTCAAAGGCAGGCAGTGTCAGGTCACTGCTCAGGTTCATACCACATGGTTTGGTCTAGCCCAAGATTGCTCAGGAATTGTAGGGGCTAAAGAAAATATTCTAGAATCAGTGGAGCAATGCCTATTAAAGGATGCAAATAATTGGAGTTAGTAGAGGTAAAGGTTTCCAAGTGTGGAGTCCATATACTCAGATCTGTCATCTCTTGTATCCTAATATGAGGCATTGAAGTGAAGGAATTTTCTTAACCAGACTTTCCATTACACATATTTTATGGTGAAGGGTACATTTTTATGTACAGCCAGTTCCCTTCTCAACATGAGGTATGCAAATGAATTAAACAAAAAAGCGACAATAGCTTGGCAAGCAAGTGTTCATAGAAAATGGGAAATTTTTGCATGTGGGCCTAAAAGTTACTAGGGATGTGCTGACAACAATAAGCAAACTGTATGTTTGTGCCTATACAGATTGCATTGGATGGGTAAAGGTCCTTTAGACAAGAGCTGATCGACATTTTACTTTGTTGATCTGCACTTGCCCTGGACAGAAATCTGTCCCTGTAAAGATCCTTAAAGGGGCTCTATCATTGGAAAAAGTCATTTTTAACTAATGTCATTTTTAACTAATCACTTACTTGCATAGCCTTTAGAAAGACTATTCCACGCCTACCTTTTGTATGTAAATTGCTTCAGTACTTTTTGAATGAGACCGTTTTTATTCATATGCTAATTAGCCTTCTCCATGCACTCCGGAAGTCTCTTCATGCACTGTCTGCTGAGTTTGCCAATGATAGAGCCTCTTTAACAGTGTATTTAAAGGGGTTGTCCCATCACAAGGATCCTATCTATACTGCTTATTAATGTGGATGTAAGACTTTTCCTAAATACATTGCTTCAGCAAAACTGCTTTGTTTGTCCACTATCTTACTTTATTCAATTTTTTGTGGCCATAGCCCTGACTTAGCTGCTCATGAGTCAAGTGATGTATCTGCTGCTCTCAGGGGGGAGGGGGGAGGGGCTAAGTGCACGGGAGCGAGCCTGTGTTTCTAGCTATTCCTGTGTCTACACCACGTGACCTAGCTTCCTGCACTCAGATAGGGGAGAGGAGCTGCTTTCATTTCTTCTGTTCTCCCAGTTATCAGGTTAGCTAATTCAGTTGTGTTCATTATGGCAGAGACAGGCAGTCTCTGTATGTAACACAGAATGGAGTTGCTGCTGCCTGTACTTCATAGTCCAATGTGGGCGGGCGGAGCTACACAGGAATTTGGGGGTGGAGCTAAACGGCAGGTTGCATGTGAAACCCCGCCCACCAAATGATGCAAGAAACCAGGAAGAAAGAAGATTTTACAGCAGTAAAGAATGATGAGTATGTGAGGTGGGAATACCCCTTTAAGGACAAGGATCACATATTTGCACTGTGTAAATAAGATGGATTGAGCAGAATATATGCCCCTATATCAGTGCAATACTCCAATACTTTCCCCTAAAATATGATATATAGTTTTAAACTAATCATATTATTAGAAGAATACAAAGTACAGAGAATAATAAATGGTGTGACATGAGCTTTATAAAAAGGGTTAAATAAAGAGATTATAGAAATATCATTAGGACCGACCCCTTGTGTGTTACCTGTCAATTATCCAATTGTCTGCATTTGTCTTATTCAGGAAATTCAGGTGCTGTGGCTAATAACCAGTTATTATTGGCCTTACATCCATTGAAACATATTAATGCAATATAATGAATATAATACATAGCCCCTTACATTCCGCCTATTGTCTTTGCTTTGTACTCAACACTATTAATCATCTTCTAGTTTTATTCCTTCTGTTGGATAACATGCCAATATTTAATGATAGCAATGTTCACCTCCCTGGCAACTTACACTGACCTTGAGTTAATGAATGTACAGTATTCATGTGACCTTGCTTCTACCAGTATCTACAAATGAAGATCACGAGTCCTTTCAAGGACTCTTTTCAAGAATGTTACCTTCAATTAACTTCTACTAGTAACTATTTATGTTCACTGAAGGAGTAACTAAAACATAACTTTTAATAAATACAATTAAAATACAATCCAAAATAATTGTGTGAGTAGACAGGGCTATTGGCGATATGTCTGTGGTATAGTATAACAACCACTATGATACTATGGCTTCTCTGTCTACAATTCACACCATTACAAAAACCCCTAGATGCTACTAAAGGAGTTTACACAAAATCAGAAGCCTGGGGTGATTCAGGCTACTGACTCTGCGGCAAGGTTACCCAGGAGCTTGGGCATACTCAGAGCTCTTAAACCCTCTCTCTGCTGTGGATGTTGGCATAAATGAACCTTGCCACACAAACTAACATTTCTCCTCTACGAGTTTCCCTAGTCCTTGTTCATCAGGAGGAGTGTATGAAAATTCTTTCGTAGCGAGTAAATGCAGTTCCCCTGCCCCAGATGGTAGGACAGGGTACTTCAGGTATATGCCCTGTCCTACCATCTGGGGCAGGGGAACTGCGGTTTCGACCAGAGTCAGTAGCCTGAATCATCCCAGGCTTCTGATTTTGTGTAAACTCCTTTAGACAGAGAAGCCATAGTATCATAGTGGTTGTTATACTATACCACGGACATATCACCAATAGCCCTGTCTACTCACACAATTATTTTGGACTACGTTATTTATAAATCCTTTTAATTGTATTTATTAAAAGTTATATTTTAGTTACTCCTTCAGTGAACATAATTATTAGAGTGACAACCCTTCAATGACATATAGTAACTATTTATGTATAAATCTATAAACCAGGATGGACTAGCCTCTAATCTTCAGTGTGTAATCCTGGGCAAAACTTTTTAAACTAACTGTCTGTGTACTTATATGTAACTATAATAATATATTGTAACATAGAAAATGCAGTACTTAAACACTCTGTAATAGGTTTAGCTGGTTTTCTGCTTGTATAAATAATAAGGTATGTTCACACTTGGCAGATTTGTTGCAGAAATGTTTGTGATTGTCGCATACCATATATCTGAAGGGAGTTTGTGAAAATTCAAGCACATGCTGCAGAAACACCTCTATTTAGCTGCCTGTCTTCCCCTGTTCCCTAATGCAGACTACTAGAGATGAGCGAACAGTGTTCTATCGAACTCATGTTTGATCGGATATTAGGCTGTTCGGCATGTTCGAATCGAATTGAACACCGCGTGGTAAAGTGCACCATTACTCGATTCCCCTCCCACCTTCCCTGGCGCCTTTTTTGCTCCAATAACAGCGCAGGGTAGGTGGGACAGGAACTACGACACCGGTGACGTTGAAAAAAGTAGGCAAAACCCATTGGCTGCCGAAAACATGTGACCTCTAATTTAAAAGAACAGCGACGCCCAGCTTCGCGTCATTCTGAGCTTGCAATTCACCGGGGACGGAGGTTTCCATCCAGTTAGCTAGGGCTTAGATTCTGGGTAGGCAGGGACAGGCTAGGATAGGAAGGAGAAGACAACCAACAGTTCTTATAAGAGCTAAATTCCAGGGAGAAGCTTGTCAGTGTAACGTGGCACTGACGGGCTCAATCGCCGCAACCCAGCTTTCCCAGGATCCTGAATGGAATACACTGTCAGTGTATTCCCGTATACCCGATATATACCCCCGATACCCGTTCCAACGGTGTGCCCCCCCACCTTCACCCCAGAAATACCCTGCAAGTCCCCTAGCAATAGAATTGGGGCTATATACACCCACTATTTTTGCTACTGCCATATAGTGCCATTGTCTCACTGGGAATTCAAAGAATATATTGGGCTTACATATAACTTCAATTCCAGGGAGAAGCTTGTCAGTGTAACGTGGCACTGACGGGCTCAATTGCCGCAACCCAGCTTTCCCAGGATCCTGAATGGAATACACTGACAGTGTATTCCCGTATACCCGATATATACCCCCGATACCCGTTCCAACGGTGTGCCCCCCCACCTTCACCCCAGAAATACACTGCAAGTCCCCTAGCAATAGAATTGGGGCTATATACACCCACTATTTTTGCTACTGCCATATAGTGCCATTGTCTGACTGGGAATTCAAAGAATATATTGGGGTTACGTGCACCCACAATTTTTGCTACTGGTATATAGTGCCATTGTCTGACTGGGAATTCAAAGAATATATTGGGGTTATAAATACCCTCATTTCTTGCTACTGGTATATAGTGCCATTGTCTGACTGGGAATTCAAAGAATATATTGGGGTTACAAATACCCTCATTTCTTGCTACTGCCATATAGTGCCAGTTTCTGACTGGTAATTCAAAGAATATATTGGGGTTACGTGCACCCACAATTTTTGCTACTGGTATATAGTGCCATTGTCTGACTGGGAATTCAAAGAATATATTGGGGTTACAAATACCCTCATTTCTTGCTACTGGTATATAGTGCCATTGTCTGACTGGGAATTCAAAGAATATATTGGGGTTACAAATACCCTCATTTCTTGCTACTGCCATATAGTGCCAGTTTCTGACTGGTAATTCAAAGAATATATTGGGGTTATAAATACCCTCATTTCTTGCTACTGGTATATAGTGCCATTGTCTGACTGGGAATTCAAAGAATATATTGGGGTTATAAATACCCTCATTTCTTGCTACTGGTATATAGTGCCATTGTCTGACTGGGAATTCAAAGAATATATTGGGGTTACAAATACCCTCATTTCTTGCTACTGCCATATAGTGCCAGTTTCTGACTGGTAATTCAAAGAATATATTGGGGTTACGTGCACCCACAATTTTTGCTACTGGTATATAGTGCCATTGTCTGACTGGGAATTCAAAGAATATATTGGGGTTACAAATACCCTCATTTCTTGCTACTGGTATATAGTGCCATTGTCTGACTGGGAAATCAAAGAATATATTGGGGTTACAAATACCCTCATTTCTTGCTACTGCCATATAGTGCCAGTTTCTGACTGGTAATTCAAAGAATATATTGGGGTTATAAATACCCTCATTTCTTGCTACTGGTATATAGTGCCATTGTCTGACTGGGAATTCAAAGAATATATTGGGGTTATAAATACCCTCATTTCTTGCTACTGGTATATAGTGCCATTGTCTGACTGGGAATTCAAAGAATATATTGGGGTTACAAATACCCTCATTTCTTGCTACTGCCATATAGTGCCAGTTTCTGACTGGTAATTCAAAGAATATATTGGGGTTACGTGCACCCACAATTTTTGCTACTGGTATATAGTGCCATTGTCTGACTGGGAATTCAAAGAATATATTGGGGTTACAAATACCCTCATTTCTTGCTACTGGTATATAGTGCCATTGTCTGACTGGGAATTCAAAGAATATATTGGGGTTACAAATACCCTCATTTCTTGCTACTGGTATATAGTGCCATTGTCTGACTGGGAATTCAAAGAATATATTGGGGTTACAAATACCCTCATTTCTTGCTACTGCCATATAGTGCCAGTTTCTGACTGGTAATTCAAAGAATATATTGGGGTTACGTGCACCCACAATTTTTGCTACTGGTATATAGTGCCATTGTCTGACTGGGAATTCAAAGAATATATTGGGGTTACAAATACCCTCATTTCTTGCTACTGGTATATAGTGCCATTGTCTGACTGGGAATTCAAAGAATATATTGTGGTTACAAATACCCTCATTTCTTGCTACTGCCATATAGTGCCAGTTTCTGACTGGTAATTCAAAGAATATATTAGGGTTATAAATACCCTCATTTCTTGCTACTGGTATATAGTGCCATTGTCTGACTGGGAATTCAAAGAATATAATGGGGTTATAAATACCCTCATTTCTTGCTACTGGTATATAGTGCCATTGTCTGACTGGGAATTCAAAGAATATATTGGGGTTACAAATACCCTCATTTCTTGCTACTGCCATATAGTGCCAGTTTCTGACTGGTAATTCAAAGAATATATTGGGGTTACGTGCACCCACAATTTTTGCTACTGGTATATAGTGCCATTGTCTGACTGGGAATTCAAAGAATATATTGGGGTTACAAATACCCTCATTTCTTGCTACTGGTATATAGTGCCATTGTCTGACTGGGAATTCAAAGAATATATTGGGGTTACAAATACCCTCATTTCTTGCTACTGGTATATAGTGCCATTGTCTGACTGGGAATTCAAAGAATATATTGGGGTTACAAATACCCTCATTTCTTGCTACTGCCATATAGTGCCAGTTTCTGACTGGTAATTCAAAGAATATATTGGGGTTATAAATACCCTCATTTCTTGCTACTGGTATATAGTGCCATTGTCTGACTGGGAATTCAAAGAATATATTGGGGTTATAAATACCCTCATTTCTTGCTACTGGTATATAGTGCCATTGTCTGACTGGGAATTCAAAGAATATATTGGGGTTACAAATACCCTCATTTCTTGCTACTGCCATATAGTGCCAGTTTCTGACTGGTAATTCAAAGAATATATTGGGGTTACGTGCACCCACAATTTTTGCTACTGGTATATAGTGCCATTGTCTGACTGGGAATTCAAAGAATATATTGGGGTTACAAATACCCTCATTTCTTGCTACTGGTATATAGTGCCATTGTCTGACTGGGAATTCAAAGAATATATTGGGGTTACGTGCACCCACAATTTTTGCTACTGGTATATAGTGCCAATTTCTAACTGGGAATTCAAAATGCGCAAGGCTCCCGGAAAGGGACGTGGACGAGGCCGTGGGCGAGGTCGGGGGAATGGTTCTGGGGAGCAAGGTAGCAGTGAAGCCACAGGGCGTCCCGTGCCTACTCCTGTGGGGCAGCAAGCATTGCGCCACTCCACAGTGCCAGGGTTGCTTGCCACATTAACTAAACTGCAGGGTACAAACCTTAGTAGGCCCGAGAACCAGGAACAGGTCTTGCAATGGCTGTCAGAGAACGCTTACAGCGCATTGTCCAGCAGCCAGTCAGACTCTGCCTCCTCTCCTCCTATTACCCAACAGTCTTGTCCTCCTTCCTCCCAAAATTCCCAAGCTTCACAGAACAATAACCCCAACTGTCCCTGCTCCCCAGAGCTGTTCTCCGCTCCTTTCATTGTCCCTCAACCTGCCTCTCCACGTCACGATTCCACGAACCTAACAGAGGAGCATCTGTGTCCAGATGCTCAAACACTAGAGTCTCCTCCATCTCCGTTCGATTTGGTGGTGGATGACCAGCAACCCACCCTCATCGACGATGATGTGACGCAGTTGCCGTCAGGGCATCCAGTTGACCGGCGCATTGTGCGGGAGGAGGAGATGAGACAGGAGTTGGAAGAGGAAGTGGTGGATGATGAGGACACTGACCCGACCTGGACAGGGGGGATGTCAAGCGGGGAAAGTAGTGTGGATGTTGAGGCAGGTGCAGCACCAAAAAGGGTAGCTAGAGGCAGAGGCAGAGGTCAGCAGCTTAGGCGAAGCCAGGCCACACCCGGAATCTCCCAAGATGTTCCAGTTCGTACCCAGCCCCGAAAAACTCCCACCTCGAGGGCACGTTTCTCGAAGGTGTGGAGTTTTTTCAAGGAATGCGCCGAGGACAGATATAGTGTTGTCTGCACAATTTGCCTCTCGAAATTGATTAGGGGCTCTGAGAAGAGCAACCTGTCCACCACTTCAATGCGCCGTCATTTGGAATCCAAGCACTGGAATCAGTGGCAGGCAGCAACGGCAGGACAAAGGCCGCCAGCCGTTCACGCCACTGCCACTGCCTCTGCCTCTGCCACTGCCACTGCTGACTGTGCTGGCGATGCACTCCAGAGGACGAGCCAGGACACCACTTCATCTGCCTCCGCCACTTTGTTGACTTCTCCCTCATCCTCCCCTGTTCCTGTCTTATCTCCTTCTCCTGCACCATCAAAGGCACCATCAGGCGCTTCTTTACAACAACCCACCATCTCTCAGACATTGGAGCGGCGGCAGAAATACACTGCTAACCACCCACACGCGCAAGCCTTGAACGCCAACATCGCTAAACTGCTGGCCCAGGAGATGTTGGCGTTCCGGCTTGTTGAAACTCCCGCCTTCCTGGACCTGATGGCAACTGCGGCACCTCGCTATGCCGTCCCTAGCCGTCACTACTTCTCCCGGTGTGCCGTCCCCGCCTTGCACCAGCACGTGTCACTCAACATCAGGCGGGCCCTTAGTTCCGCGCTTTGCACAAAGGTCCACTTGACCACCGACGCGTGGACAAGTGCATGCGGACAGGGACGCTACATTTCACTGACGGCACACTGGGTGAATGTAGTTGAGGCTGGGACTGCTTCCCAAACTGGCCCGGTGTACCTCGTCTCCCCGCCTAACATTCCTGGCAGGGACACGAGAAGAACACCCCCCTCCTCCTCCTCCTCTACCGCCTCCTCCTCCGCCACCGCCTCCTCCTCCGCCACCGCCTCCTCCTCCGCTGTTAGATTGACCCCAGCTACGAGTTGGAAACGTTGCAGCACTGGCGTTGGTAGACGTCAGCAGGCTGTGCTGAAGCTGATCAGCTTGGGGGACAGACAGCACACTGCCTCCGAGGTGAGGGATGCCCTCCTCGATGAGACGGCAATATGGTTTGAGCCGCTGCACCTGGGCCCAGGCATGGTCGTTTGTGATAACGGCCGGAACCTGGTAGCAGCTCTGGAGCTTGCCGGACTCCAACATGTTCCATGCCTGGCCCACGTCTTCAACCTAGTGGTGCAACGTTTCCTAAAGAGCTACCCCAATGTTCCAGAGCTACTGGTGAAAGTGCGGCGCATGTGTGCCCACTTTCGCAAGTCGACAGTAGCCGCTGCTAGCTTAAAATCTCTCCAGCAACGCCTGCATGTGCCACAACACCGGCTTTTGTGCGACGTCCCCACACGCTGGAACTCAACGTTTCAGATGTTGAATAGAGTGGTTGAGCAGCAGAGACCTTTGATGGAATACCAGCTACAAAACCCTAGGGTGCCACAAAGTCAGCTGCTTCAGTTTCACATCCATGAGTGGCCATGGATGAGAGACCTTTGTGACATCCTACGGGTCTTTGAGGAGTCCACAAGGAGGGTGAGCTCTGAGGATGCGATGGTGAGCCTTACAATCCCGCTCTTGTGTGTTCTGAGAGAATCCCTGATTGACATCAGGGATAACTCAGATCACACAGAGGAGTTAGGGATAGCATCCGATCCGTCACAGCTGGAGAGTAGGTCCACACATCTGTCCGCTTCACTGCGTTTAATGGAGGAGGAGGAGGAGGAGGAGGAGGAAGAAGAGTTGTCCGATGATGTGATGGTGATACAGGAGGCTTCCGGGCAACTTCGAATCGTCCCATTGTTGCAGCGCGGATGGGTAGACATGGAGGATGAGGAGGAAATGGAGATTGAACTTTCCGGTGGGGCCAGAGGAGTCATGCCAACTAACACTGTGGCAGACATGGCTGAGTTCATGTTGGAGTGCTTTACAACCGACAAGCGTATTGTCAAAATCATGAAGGACAACCAGTACTGGATCTTTGCTATCCTTGACCCCCGGTATAAAAACAACATCTCGTCTTTTATTCCGGTAGAGGGGAGGGCCAATCGCATCAATGCTTGCCACAGGCAATTGGTGCAGAATATGATGGAGATGTTTCCAGCATGTGACGTTGGCGGCAGGGAGGGCAGTTCCTCCAGTAGGCAACCAAGTTCTCACCGGTCCACACAAACGAGGGGCACACTGTCTAAGGTCTGGGACACCTTGATGGCACCCCCTCGCCAAAGTGCCGCCACGGAGGGTCCTAGTGTCACCAGGCGTGAGAAGTATAGGCGCATGTTGCGGGAATACCTTTCCGACCACAGCCCTGTCCTCTCCGACCCCTCTGCGCCCTACACGTATTGGGTGTCGAAGTTGGACCTGTGGCTTGAACTTGCCCTATATGCCTTGGAGGTGCTGTCCTGTCCTGCCGCCAGCGTCCTATCTGAGAGGGTGTTCAGTGCAGCCGGTGGCATCATCACTGACAAGCGCACCCGTCTGTCAGCTGAGAGTGCCGACCGGCTCACTTTGATAAAAATGAACCACCACTGGATAGAGCCTTCATTTTTGTGCCCACCTGTGTAAAGCACCCCAACATGAAACTCCATGTCTGTACTCAACCTCTCCAATTCCTCCGCATCCTCATACTCATCCACCATAAGCGTTGCACAATTCTGCTAATACTAGGCTCCCTCCACCCTGATTTCTCCCAACTCTGCTGGTTAGAGGCTCCCTCCACCCTGATTTCCACCAACTCTGCTGGTTAGAGGCTCCCTCCACCCTGCTTTCCCACAACTCTGCTGGTTAGAGGCTCCCTCCACCCTGATTTCCACCAACTCTGCTGGTTAGAGGCTCCCTCCACCCTGCTTTCCCACAACTCTGCTGGTTAGAGGCTCCCTCCACCCTGCTTTCCCACAACTCTGCTGGTTAGAGGCTCCCTCCACCCTGATTTCCACCAACTCTGCTGGTTAGAGGCTCCCTCCACCCTGCTTTCCCACAACTCTGCTGGTTAGAGGCTCCCTCCACCCTGATTTCCACCAACTCTGCTGGTTAGAGGCTCCCTCCACCATGAATTGGTCCAAACTGGGCTGTTTAGCGGCTCCCTCCACCATGAATTGGTCCAAACTGGGGTTTTTAGAGGCTCCCTCCACCATGAATTGGTCCAAACTGGGCTGTTTAGAGGCTCCCTCCACCATGAATTGGTCCAAACTGGGGTTTTTAGAGGCTCCCTCCACCATGAATTGGTCCAAACTGGGCTGGTTAGAGGCTCCCTCCACCATGAATTTGCCCAAACTGGGCTGTTTAGAGGCTCCCTCCACCATGAATTGGTCCAAACTGGGGTTTTTAGAGGCTCCCTCCACCATGAATTGGTCCAAACTGGGCTGTTTAGAGGCTCCCTCCACCATGAATTGGTCCAAACTGGGGTTTTTAGAGGCTCCCTCCACCATGAATTGGTCCAAACTGGGGTTTTTAGAGGCTCCCTCCACCATGAATTTGCCCAAACTGGGCTGTTTAGAGGCTCCCTCCACCATGAATTTGCCCAAACTGAGCTGTTTAGAGGCTCCCTCCACCATGAATTGGTCCAAACTGGGGTTTTTAGAGGCTCCCTCCACCATGAATTGGTCCAAACTGGGGGTTTTTAGAGGCTCCCTCCACCATGAATTTGCCCAAACTGGGCTGTTTAGAGGCTCCCTCCACCATGAATTGGTCCAAACTGGGGTTTTTAGAGGCTCCCTCCACCATGAATTGGTCCAAACTGGGGTTTTTAGAGGCTCCCTCCACCATGAATTGGTCCAAACTGGGGTTTTTAGAGGCTCCCTCCACCATGAATTTGCCCAAACTGGGCTGTTTAGAGGCTCCCTCCACCATGAATTTGCCCAAACTGGGCTGTTTAGAGGCTCCCTCCACCATGAATTGGTCCAAACTGGGGTTTTTAGAGGCTCCCTCCACCATGAATTGGTCCAAACTGGGGGTTTTTAGAGGCTCCCTCCACCATGAATTTGCCCAAACTGGGCTGTTTAGAGGCTCCCTCCACCATGAATTGGTCCAAACTGGGGTTTTTAGAGGCTCCCTCCACCATGAATTTGCCCAAACTGGGCTGTTTAGAGGCTCCCTCCACCATGAATTTGCCCAAACTGAGCTGTTTAGAGGCTCCCTCCACCATGAATTGGTCCAAACTGGGGTTTTTAGAGGCTCCCTCCACCATGAATTGGTCCAAACTGGGGGTTTTTAGAGGCTCCCTCCACCATGAATTTGCCCAAACTGGGCTGTTTAGAGGCTCCCTCCACCATGAATTGGTCCAAACTGGGGTTTTTAGAGGCTCCCTCCACCATGAATTTGCCCAAACTGGGCTGTTTAGAGGCTCCCTCCACCATGAATTTGCCCAAACTGAGCTGTTTAGAGGCTTCCTCCACCATGAATTGGTCCAAACTGGGGTTTTTAGAGGCTCCCTCCATCATGAATTGGTCCAAACTGGGGGTTTTTAGAGGCTCCCTCCACCATGAATTTGCCCAAACTGGGCTGTTTAGAGGCTCCCTCCATCATGAATTGGTCCAAACTGGGGTTTTTAGAGGCTCCCTCCACCATGAATTGGTCCAAACTGGGGTTTTTAGAGGCTCCCTCCACCATGAATTGGTCCAAACTGGGGTTTTTAGAGGCTCCCTCCACCATGAATTTGCCCAAACTGGGCTGTTTAGAGGCTCCCTCCACCATGAATTTGCTCAAACTGGGCTGTTTAGAGGCTCCCTCCACCATGAATTGGTCCAAACTGGGGTTTTTAGAGGCTCCCTCCACCATGAATTGGTCCAAACTGGGGGTTTTTAGAGGCTCCCTCCACCATGAATTTGCCCAAACTGGGCTGTTTAGAGGCTCCCTCCACCATGAATTGGTCCAAACTGGGGTTTTTAGAGGCTCCCTCCACCATGAATTGGTCCAAACTGGGCTGTTTAGAGGCTCCCTCCACCATGAATTGGTCCAAACTGGGGTTTTTAGAGGCTCCCTCCACCATGAATTGGTCCAAACTGGGGTTTTTAGAGGCTCCCTCCACCATGAATTTGCCCAAACTGGGCTGGTTAGAGGCTCCCTCCACCATGAATTTGCCCAAACTGAGCTGTTTAGAGGCTCCCTCCACCATGAATTGGTCCAAACTGGGGTTTTTAGAGGCTCCCTCCACCATGAATTGGTCCAAACTGGGGGTTTTTAGAGGCTCCCTCCACCATGAATTTGCCCAAACTGGGCTGTTTAGAGGCTCCCTCCATCATGAATTGGTCCAAACTGGGGTTTTTAGAGGCTCCCTCCACCATGAATTGGTCCAAACTGGGGTTTTTAGAGGCTCCCTCCACCATGAATTGGTCCAAACTGGGGTTTTTAGAGGCTCCCTCCACCATGAATTTGCCCAAACTGGGCTGTTTAGAGGCTCCCTCCACCATGAATTTGCCCAAACTGGGCTGTTTAGAGGCTCCCTCCACCATGAATTGGTCCAAACTGGGGTTTTTAGAGGCTCCCTCCACCATGAATTTGCCCAAACTCTGCTGGTTAGAGGCTCAATCCACCCTGATTTTCAAAACAAATGTTGGTGCCAACCTCAACTTACTACAAGGGCCAAATTCACTGCTAGTGACAAGCTCTCCTCACTGCAAGTGCCAAATACACATGTTTCAAGGTGTTTTCCTACTGTCAGAGAGGTGGTATTGAGTGTGTAAAGTGTGTAGTTGTTAGGCAGTGATGTTGGGGTAATAGAGGGTCTTTGGTGTGTTAGATGCCCCCAGACATGCTTCCCCTGCTGTCCCAGTGTCATTCCAGAGGTGTTGGCATCATTTCCTGGGTTGTCATAGTGGACTTGGTGACCCTCCAGACACGGATTTGGGTTTCCCCCTTAACGAGTATCTGTTCCCCATAGACTATAATGGGGTTCGAAACCCGTTCGAACACACGAACATTGAGCGGCTGTTCGAATCGAATTTCGAACCTCGAACATTTTAGTGTTCGCTCATCTCTACAGACTACATTTCCCATTATGCTTCTGGCTTGCAAGCGGCAGACACGGTGTAATCACACTGCGTTCACTCTGCTAACTTCCAAAGCATCAGTGTATTCCTATGTGATGCAACATCTGTTCTCCCCCGCCTTGTGCTTTTGATAATTTCTTCATGTCAGTTCTTACATTCAAGAGGTAGAGTAAATCTATAAATCATGTAAATACACTGGAATGCCTGCACACAGCCCACACAGTTAGGACAGTTAGAGTTCCAGAATATAACTCTGCATCTTATCATTTTAAGGACTCACCTACAATATCACTGCAGTTCTGGTCTCTTACATAGAACTGAATTTATATCTGAAATTATGTCTGACACTTTCCAATCAGAACTGAGTGTCGTACTATATAAGAACCCATCCTATCAACATGGGGTAAGGTAATACCCAGTTAATACAGTATTTATACATACTTTAAGGAAGAGCTGATCCTCTTGAAATCCAAACCTTTTGTAAAGTGTATTATTATGCAACTATTAGATCCGTGGTGACAAACCTATGGCATGTGTACTAGAAGGGGCACTCAGAGCACTAGCCAGGCTCCAACTACCTCACACACATCAATCACATGCTAACAGAGAATCCAGGACAGCTGTCCCAGATTCCCCAGCAAGCGAGCGCTCCTTTAAGGTGCATCTGAAAATGCATATACAGCTGAAAACTGTCAGTATACAGAAGATTGTGACCCCTGCTCCAACACAAGTTAGATGACATCACTGCAGGAGAAGAAGGAAGTTGTCTGGCTGTTCTTCGCAGCAGTGTAGGTATGTACAGAGATGTAACGATCATGGTTGCAGAGGGTACAACTGTGACCAGGCCAAGAAGCCTGTATGAGGTAGAAGTATGAGGCCTGCAGCTAGCTGGAGATGGCCAGCGGCCCCACAACACTATGATAACGGTCGGAGAAAGCCTGGTTCCCCAACCATTATATACTGTATATCGTTAATGGAAAGGGGCCCGGTCTTACGTGATATATGTACAAGGCGCCCGGGCCCTTACCAATAGTAGTCTGCCCACAGGAGGCAATTAAAAAAAACACTTGTACACAACTCTCTTGGGCTTCTGATGGTTCCCAGCATACTCTTCGGGGGTCTGAGGTCACACGCCCCAGAGGTCATGGGCCTCAGCAGCCATTTAGGGGATGCTGGTGTAATGACGTCAGTTCACTCCACATAAGTGCCTGTCGCAGGGAAAAGAGGACTGAAGAGGATGCTGGAGAGACAGAGCGTGGATGACTAGGAGGAGCGAGGCAAGGTGAGTATAAATGTTTGTTAGTTTTACTCACCTGAGCTTCAACTTATTATACTCTGGGATCTGAGGAGACCGCATGATATAATAATAGCGCTAAATTGAAGCAGATGGCAAAAGTAATTGTGGGATTGGCATGAATTGGCTCGAAGGGGGCTCATGGGAGCATTTTATACTGTGCAAGGCCATTGTGGAGCATGTTATACAGTGTTAGGGCCATTGTGGAGCAGATTGTACTGTGTGGCTGCCACTGTGGAGCATATTATTCCATGTGACAGCCACTTGTGGAGCATATAATACTGTGCGGGTCCATAACTGTCCATAATTGTGGATCTGCAGTTACCACACAGTTACATATTCATTTCAATGCATGTAAAAATTCTATTTTTGTTGCGATCTGGCGTTTTAAACCACAAAAAAATAGGACATGTCATTATACTGACCCATTTAATTATATGGAAATGCAAATACAGCCCTACACATGGCTATGGTCATGTGAATGAGACCGTATTGTGTTTTTGTTTTAATACAAAAGATGTTAATGTATGAGTTGTTTATTCTAAAATAAAACCTTAGTATTAAGGGTAAATTGCTGGCACTTTGTGATAAACTAGTGAGTTTTGGGTTGCAGTTTGGGCACTTGGTCTCTAAAGGGTTCACCATCTCTGACCTAGATGTTTCAATGGACTATATGTCAAACACCATGACTTCATGGGAACTAAACTGCTAAGGGAGTCACAAATATGATTCAGTTTCCTTTGAGATCCTTCAACTGCCCATAAAAAAAAACTGTTGTGTTTATCTGGATTTATGTTACAATGGAACAGAACAGAGGCAGCAGCAAAGTCAGCTATATAACAATGGATTCCTAAAGGCAATACATGAGTACATTCATAGAAACCCATTTCATTCTTGATTGTATTCAATTATTTTACAGCAGGTTCACATGCTTGACTTTAACCACGCTGTACGTAAAGCAAATTACTTCTGAAACTCTCTGGATTACTTAGATTATATTAATTCTCTTGCTTTATTTGGCTATGCTTTAAAATATAGAAGCTTGGAAAGCTGATTAATTTTCTTGTACAACACAGATGTAGAATTAAACTATCTATCCCCAGTCATTACTTACAGCCGGTTATAGTAACTATTGGAGAGCCACAGATTGTAGACCACTGCTGTAGAGCTGTAAGGCAGTGGACTCTAAATAGCGAAGAATAATGTTATGTTTGTGTGTATCATGCCCTTAACTTTCACCTTTCAGATAATACATATGATCATGATCAGTGGCGTAACTACCACCATAGCAGCGGTAGCAGCTGCCACAGGGCCCGGGACATTAGCGGCCCGGTGACAGCTGCTACTGCTGCTATCAATATGCTCGGAGGTCTTTTCGGACCCCCGAGTATAATGATCAGGGCCCCTGTTGGTAGAATACTTTCCACCAACAGGGGGCCCCGAAGCTGCAGCAACGGCTGAGACACAGGAGCTGCAGGTCTGGCTCCTGTCAGCGCTGCAGGACGTTCCCCCTCTCTCCCCCCTCCCTTTCTCTGCTGTCCTCTGCCCACCAATGAGAGGAGGAGGCGGGGCTTATCCCTGCCGTCCAGCACAGAAGAGAAGAGGAAGAAGCTGCTCTAGGAAAATGAAACTGAAGCTACACAGGTACGTACTGGGGTTACTTATTACTATCAGGCATTTGGGGGGATTACTTGTGTTTTAGTAACTCCATGTGCCTCATAGTAATAGCAGTTAACCCCATCATCTCCCTCACATTAACCCCTGTTTGCCTCACCATAAGAGTTACTGATATGTGAGACATATGGGGGTAATAGTAATGAAGATACTTTATTATTACCTCCATGTCTCTCACATATCAGTAACTCTTATGGTGAGGCAGACAGGGGTTAATGTGAGGGAGATGATGGGGTTAACTTCTATTAATATGAGGCACATGGAGTTACTAAATTGTAATGCACAGGACCAGATTTTTTTTATCCACAATTTGTCCTGGTATAGCGGTCAGCGGTGACAGTATTTAGTCCTGTAGGGGCCACTAAGGGACATAATACTGTGTGCAGGGGGCCACTATTGGGTATAATACTGTGTGCAGGGGCCTCTAAGGGACATAATACTGTGTGCAGGGGCCACTATGGGACATAATACTGTGTGCAGGGGCCACTATGGGGGATAATACTGTGTGCAGGGACCACTATGGGGGATAATACTGTGTGCAGGGACCACTATGGGGGATAATACTGTGTGCAGGGACCACTATGGGGGATAATACTGTGTGCAGGGGCCACTATGGGGTATAATACTGTGTGCAGGGGCCACTATGGGACATAATACTGTGTGCAGGGGCCACTATTGGGTATAATACTGTGTGCAGGGGCCACTAAGGGACATAATACTGTGTGCAGGGGCCACTAAGGGACATAATACTGTGTGCAGGGGCCACTATGGGACATAATAGAGCGCGCAGGAATGCGTAGGAGGGACTCGGTCGAGATCTTCGGTGTCGGGGGGGCCCCATGTCAAAAGTTCGCCACGGGGCCCCGCCATTCCTAGTTACGCCACTGATCATGATGATATTACAGCATACACACTCACTGACAAAAAAAAAAAAAAAAACATCAAGAATTGTTGGAATCTAATTAAACTTTATATGTGTGAATGTAATGATGATATAGGTAAATGATGACAATATTAGAGTGAAGGTTTATTGGAGAAAACTGATGCACCACATCTAGCCTGGATACAAGATGAGATGTGGTTGAGCATGGAGATATACAACAGGGGTATAACTAGCAAAGATTGTGCCCCATAGCAAACTTTTGACTTGGGGCCCCCCTCAGAGCATAGTGCCCCCTTTCTAGGTCCTCACACAGTACAACGCCCAATTTACCCACACTATTTTGTCTGAAAATGGCCTCCAGATAGTATAATATCACATAATGGCCCCTGCACACAGTATAATGTCCCATAGCAGCCCCTGCACACAATATAATGTTTTATAGTGGTCTCCATAAAATATAATGTCCCAAAATGGCCCCTCCACACAGTGTTATGTCCCATAGTGACCCCTGCATATGGTATAATGTTCCATAGCAGCCTCCATACAGTGTAACATCCCATAGTAGCCCCTCCACACAGTATAATGTCCCACAGTGGCCCCTCCACAAAGTATTATGTCCCATGGCGGTCCCTCCACACAGTATTATGTCCCATGGCAGTCCCTCCACACAGTATTATGTCCCATGGCAGCCCCTCTACACAATATTATGTCCCATGGCAGCCCCTCCACACAGTATTATGTCCCATAGTAGCCCCTCCACACAGTATTATGTCCCATGGCAGTCCCTCCACGCAGTATTATGTCCCATGGCGGCCCCTCTACACAGTATTATGTCCCATGGCGGCCCCTCCACACAGTATTATGTCCCATAGTAGCCTCTCCACACAGTATTATGTCCCATAGTAGCCCCTCCACATAGTATTATGTCACATAGTGGCCCTTGCACACTGTATAATGTTTCATAGCAGCCTCCATATAGTATAATGTTCCAGAAAGGACCCAACTGTGTTTGTTGCAAATATTACAAAAATTTGGAGTTCAGAAGAATCCAAAATTTTTGAGGTACATTACCCATGAACTGTTATTATAGTCTGGGGTCTTTTCAGCTCAATGAGCAAATCCGCCTGAAGAAAGGGCAGCTCACTTCTTCGCTGCTTTGTGGTCTCCATAGACCACCATTATGAGGGGGCGGATTATGACGTGGATTCTGCGCCATAATCAGCTGCCTCTGTCCCCGTGTTAACTAGCCCTAAAAGTTTTGCCTGGACAACCCCTTTAATATTGTTAATCATGCAAAGAAGGCAGAGGAAAGATGTGATGTATAAATCTGAATCTTTCACAGATATTTGGCAGTGCATATGAGATGTAACTCCATAGGTACATATCTAACATAAACAATGTATTCTCACTTTTGAAATGCAATCATAGTACCCTGTTTGCAAATTTCTGTTTTGCCTTGTATTACTGTAGTTTGTGTATGTTTAACATATTTAAAATATGAAGATTTGTGATTGAAATTTGAAAATTTAACATATTTTAGTGTCAATACCTGGAAAGAGGCTAACCTCTTAATATTATTTGAAGATCAGTTTTCTATTCAACATTTAGTATAATACTGTACTATAATATTGCATGTCATATCCGTATTTGTTCCTAACCACAGTTGAAAGAAACTTGGACACTTGATGATGTTAGGAAATGTCAGTGGTTGGCAGTTCACAATTGCCGTCTTCCTGTGGTAGGTAAATAATTACAGGAATGGAGAGTTATAGTTTCTCACCATGCCTAGAGATCAACTTGTGTCTACATTGGACTTCATCCATACTGTACATGTGCCAGGGGGGTCAAATGTTACAAACCTAGTTAACTAAATTAATGACCAGATATTCCTACACTTGAAATGTAAATGCGTTCAATAAATAAGAAATTTAATTTCTGAGACCTCAGAAGACCTCCACATTTACTGATATTCTGCATATCCCGGCATATCACACAGATGGAAAAGCCTTAATCTTTCCCAGCATGTTTTTTTAGATGTATTACACTGAGCCATATGGAAATATGACAGCCATGTCCTTAAAAGAAAGAAGTGACAGATATAAGAATGTGCAAAACACACAGCTGCCATAGTAGGGTTAAATCTACTTTTTCCCTACAGATCGTAATCACTGCCTTCAGAAAGTATTAAGCCCATACTTGCCAGCATGTGGGATCCAAGCTTGGAGAGAACGGCAAACTCTGCCTACTGTATGGGTGGGATCATGCCCCTTGTGAACCTTGATTCACACTGTTCAGATTTTTATTTTGAAAACCAAGTATCACTTTCCTTCCACTTCACAATTATTTGTGTTGGTCTATCACTTAAAATCTCTAAAAAAAAATACATGTAAGTTTGTAGTTGTAAGGTGACAAAATATGAAAAAGTTCAAGGGGTATGTATACTTTTGCAAGCCACTGTATGGTAATTCTGTATTTAATTGTGACAGTTAATATATAAATGATATATATTTTCTTGTTGTTTTGTGTAAGACTTGGGTTGTTGCCAGGTGATTTTTCCTAAATACTCTATGACTGAGGCCCCACGTTGCAAAAACACAGCTTATTTGTTGAAGATTTTGCTTTAGTTTTTGGAGCCAAAGCCAAAAGTGGGTTGAACTTCATATATATATATATATTATAATTCCTTTTGTAGCCACTCTTGGCTTTGGCTTAAAAAAATGCAAAAAAAAAGGCTGCATTTCCACAACGTGGGGTCTCAGCCTTTATGTTATTATAGTATAATAAAGTCTCTTCTCTTTGTACATTGCACCTACTTTAATGTCTTTGGGATATCTGTTCACATGCCCAACTTCATTCACATAGTGTTCTTTGGGAGCACTGCAGCAGTTTTTGTTCTTTTGCCAGATCTGTGCCTCTACAAAAAGTTTGGAGGGTCTGCAGGCAATTTAAATTCATGGCTTCATAAGTTTCTCGAACATGTACTACCATGGCAGGGATCTTATAAAGAAATTAAAAAAATTAATAAAATGAAAAATGGGGTTTTATTTTGTAAAAGTAATAAAAAAACAAACAAAATGTTCACATCTGAGCCAGAGTCTCTTTTGGTGATTCTGTCACAGTGACCACCGAAAATTGATGGGGGAAAAAGTCCTGCTGGATTTAGTTTTCAAGACAGACACCCAACAGACCCCAATTATAGTCAATGGCTCTGCATATAAACATTGTTTGGGAGCCTTCACAAGGACTTTATGCTCACTCATTCTGAATGTAAAACTCGTTCAGAATGAGTGGCATAAAAAACAGATCCCATTGACTTGAATGGGTGCTGGCATACGCGCGCTCTCCATTGAAATCAATGGGAGACTTTTTTACCTATTGCTTTCAATGTAATACGCGCGTATGCCGGCACCCATTGAAGTCATGGGATCTGTTTTTTACACCGTTCACTCTGAACGAGTTTTACGTTCAGAATGAGTGAGCGTAAACTCCGTGTGCAGGCTCCCTATTAATGTTTTGTCCACCTCTCTATTGTTATGGTCCTATGACACACCAGAACAGCAAAGAGTCAGCGCTAGAGTGAACCTAGCATAAGGCTATAGATACGCGTTGTATTGCTTTTTTGGTGGGGATTTTTCTGCAGTTTTTGAGCCAAAACCAGGAGTGAATTCAAAAGGAATAGAAACTATACAGGAGAGACCTATTCTACTTACTGCTGAATCCAATCCTGTCTTTGGGTCAAAAACTTCACCAAAATCTGTAATACCGCCTGGACATCCCCTTTAAGGTGCTTTAAAAAAAAATGCCCGTTTTTTAATATATAGTGTTATCCGCAGCATTTTTAGATAACATTACATTTCATTCACTTTAGTGGGATTGTAAAATGCATTATTTTTCTGCTGCAGTTCTGCAAAAGCCAAAAACGTTGCAATTTTGCTGTATATGGCCTTAGCTTAAAGTGGTTGTCCGGGATAAATTGATACTTCTAATCTAAGGTAAATCGCCCCAGGCACATTTTCCGATAATGTTCCGGAAACAGAACTAACACAACCCATCATACTTACCTGTCTTCCAATCCGGACCTTCTGGGCACGAGATGTCACTTCTTCTGAGCAGGCAGCACCTCCTTTTCTTGATGTCTGCTAGCTGCCCACGCCTGAGCAATACAGCCAGAGTGTCCGCATATGCAGTAGCGTTTTCAAAAAATGTTTTTTAAATCGCAGCAGTCAATTATGTGTACAGAAACTCTGTTGTTTTACGTATAGGTAGTTCCGTGTAGGTTTAATAGAAGCAGAAAGTCTGCGAGGGAAAACTCTGCAGACTATATGTGTATTAACCTGCGGAAAAAAAACGTGATGCGTTTCTGCCATGGTCTTTTCCACAGAGATTTTTGGCTGTAGCTCATTACATGGGGCCTTAGCATTAAGTAGATTTTACACTGTTATTGCTAATACTGGTCTCAGAAGCACACGTTGGAGAGTTTTGCTGGGCTTGGTCAGGTTAATATCTAAGAGCAGACATTGGATCAGAAGGAAGTCTACAATCTCCCAAACAGTATATTTTGCTAGACTGAGTGTAGGTTGTTACACGGAAATAAATATTATTACAGACCACAGGTCAGCCCATCCAACCCCACATTTCTGTGAAATAATTTTCTAATTTCAAATCATAAACCACTAGGAAAAAACAAGTATGTTGACTGCTTTGCTGGGCAGCATGCCAATGAGAATGTGTGTGATCATGCTTGATGTGGACATGATGACGATATTACCTTGACCACATGTCTGGCATGCACTAAACGTTCTGGTAGTGATGGCATGTATAGGCTTCTTGTTTTCAGGATATTGATTGTGATTTTAGAAAAATCTGATTTTGACAGGCAGATCTGTGAAATGTGTCATGACAAATTATACAATAGCAAACTATACAAGATATATTATATTATACAATATCACATTATTATTAGAGATGAGCGAACAGTGAAATGTTCAAAGTTCGATTCGAGTAACCGCTTAATACTTGACTGTTCAATCGAACATTGAACCACATTATAGTCTATGGGGAATAAATACTCTTTTAGGGGGAAACCACTATTCGACTCAGGAGGGTCACCAAGTACACTATGGCACCCTAGGAAATGATGCCAACACCCTGGAATGCAACTGGGACAGCAGGGGAAGCATGTCTGTGGCCATTCAACATGCTCAAGTCACTGTATTATGTCGGGATCCCTGTCAGCTTGTGATATGCGGGAGCTGACTTTTTACCATAGGAATGCATTGACCAGCGTTGATTGGCCGAATGCCATACAGAGTACAGCATTCGGCCAAACAACGCTGTTTCTGCCAGAGGCTCGTCTGTGAGGACGCGGAGTCTAATATCGGACCAAATTGGAGACTGCTGTGGATCGATCTTAGACTTCGCCTCCTCCAGCAGAACCAGTGTCGATTGGCCGAATGCTGTACTCTGTATGTCATTCGGCCAATCAACGCTGGTCGATGCATTCCTATCCCGAGATGTAGCAGTGCTGGCCGTGCGCTCAGCTCGGCTACACCAGAGATGTGAGCCCTGCTGCACACTCAGCTCTGCTGCATTAGAGATGCGCTGAACCCTGCTGCACACTCAACTCTGCAGCATCAGAAATGCACTGAACCTTGCTGCACACTCAGCTCTGCTGCATCCGGAATGCTTAGGCATCGGGCCTGGGCAGAGCCGACTGCGCATGCCCGCATTCAAGGCCGGCATAGGACGCAGGACGCTGCGCAGGGAGAAGAATCCAGCCCGACCTTCACTCATGGACTTGGTAAGTCCCCCCATAGACTATAATGGGGTTCGAAACCCGTTCAAACAGTCGAACAGTGAGCGGCTGTTCGAATCGGATTTCAAACCTCGAACATTTTAGTGTTCGCTCATCTCTAGTTATTAATAAAAGTTAATTTTAGTTAGTTGCTATTTTTGTTCATATGCATCGCCTATCAAATCCACCTCTGCTACATCAGCTTCATATTGTGCATCTTCCAGTGATACTGTGCTAATTTATTTACAACCATCCCTCATTACTAACTGCAAACATGTACTGCTATGAAGTGAGATAGCAGAGCTGGCTTTGTCTGTGAGATAGGAAGTGAAACCCCACCCAACAATTTACAGAGAAAACCAGAAAGTGAACAGCCTGCAAGTTGGTGAGCAGGCGAGTTGGGAATACCCCTTTAAGAAATAAAAAACTTTAAATAAATTCGACCTAAGTTAATGGTGTGCATCCCAGGGGACCAATATCATGCATTTATTACTATTTACTGTCATTTTTTTGAGTTAATGCAATATGAACAGTCATTTGGTGGCTGCTATATCTGTATAGATTATAGATCAGGGGTCTCAGACACATGCCCCGCGGCCCGCACATGGCCTTTTCCCCTATGCTAATAATCTAGCTGAATCAGCCACCAACCCAGTTCTATTTATCAGTTGAATAGTCCGTACATTACCTATGGAACAATAATTGTATGTTTTTGCTGTTACAGAGTCAAGTGATATTAACCTTGGAAAAAAGATAAGTGTGCCCAGAGAAATAATGCTGGAAGAACTGTCTCTTCTCAACAACCGAGGAGCGAGACTTTTTAAAATGAGACAGAGAAGATCTGACAAATATACATTTGAAAACTTTCCTTATGATATGAAGCCACAGACCAATGTGAGTATCCAAAAATGTGTTACATTGAATATTATGTGGCTAAAGGGGTACTATGCCTCCTTAAGGGGATGTCACTTTTACAGGCCATATATTCTAACCTTGCATGCTCTACTAGGAAGTCTGTGATAGGAATATGCAAATATTTTCTCTTAGATCTGAAAAGCTCTATCACCACCTTTTTGAAGGTAACTCCCTATACATTAATATGTGTTTTTCTATGAAACCTGGTGACATTGACTGAGATATAAGGCAAACCAGATCATCTACAAACTGGAAGGTCACCTGAAAAGGCATTGTCTCCCTTAGGGGATACTGTATAGTAAACCTTATGACCCACATCTATGACCACTCACCTGGCCAGTAACCTGCATTGCACTGTTGAGTGCCAAGAATCTCAACACATGGAAGAAAGAACGTCACACTTGGAGTGCTGGAAAATTTCATATATTTTTATTCAAGCAGTGATGATAGAAGTAGAGTTAAACGTTTTTCGGTATAACAATACCTTCTTCAGACTATTGATGTTTGAAGCAATAGACATAAGAGAGATATCTCCATGTAAAGCGGTAAGAATCAGCATGAACTCCATCTGTTTCCATACAGGGTCCGCTGTGTGATAGGTAAAAGTATTGGAATCAGTATGAATATGCGCTATGAGCAATGGCAATGACGCCGGGTGAAAAAGAGCGCTCTTGTTTTTCTTGCAGCCATCTCCATTCTGCTACAACCAGGTGTTATTAGCATTCCTTCTTTATGTGCTCCTCAAGGGTCAGGATCTAGTTTGGTGTAAGGGTAAGTTCACACTGAGATTTTTAGTCAGCATTTTGAGGCTGTATCCACCTCAAAATCCTGACTAAAAAGACGGCTACCATTGAAATCAATGGGACCCAACAGGTCTTTATTCTGGGAAGTGAGGTGCTCATTCTTCAGGCCAAGTCACCTCGTGATTCGGCCTGAAGACACTCCCTCCTCCGGACTAGGCCCATTCATCGGTCCTAATCCGGAGCAGAGTGCGTGGCTGGATGCAGGTGCAGTGCATCGCCTTTCAGTCGCGGCTACCCAGTTTTTGGATCGGAACCTGAGGCAGCCTCCGCCTCAGATTCTGATCCAAAAAATCCCATCTGAAATTACCCTTAGGCTGAGTTCCCATTGAGTTTTTTGGTCAGGATTTTGAGGCAGAATCCGCCTCAAAATCCTGACCAAAAAAACTGCTACCATTTAAATCAATGGGAGCCGGTCATTTCTTTTTTCCGCGAGTGGTCTGTTCCGACTCCCGGAAAAAAGAAGCAACATGCTCATTCTTCAGGCAAATGCCACGGCCGGTTCAGCCTTGGACGTCTGCCTGAAGACACTCCCTCACGACCAGGCCCATTCATTTGGGCCTAATGCGGAAAGGAGTGCCGCAACTGGATGCACTGCTACCGGTTACCAGTCGCAGCTACCGGTTTTTCTACCTCAAATTCCGGACCAAAAAACTCTGTCTGAACTCAGCCTTACAAGGTGCTTGTTTATGGATACATATTAATGACTATAGTGATAAAGGTTTAATTAGTTTGCCCCACTTTTTGTGATAGTACCACACGAGCCCTACATAATAGCATAACACATGGCTTACCTGACAATGTCCAAGTGTGCAAGTAATACAGATGGAAATAAAGCTAGTCTTGGGTATCCTGTACTGCTGTTATTCATGCATGGGAAATAGATAACAATCAGTTTGGAAATCCTACTGTGACTTTAACACCGGCATCATTAGAAACTAGCCCGACTGGTTTAACCCTATACCTGCTATTTTGTGTTAAAGGCAAATTTGCTCAAGCATGTTGTGTTCATCCATACAACTGAATTTACAGCTGTGCCATGTGCAATGGTGTATATATATATATATATATATATATATATATATATATATATATATATATATATATATGCAGCTTATCTTTAGATTTGGCCATGTGCATGTTTAAAGTCCCTATATCTTGTACAGAGGTGTTATATGAAGTACTTGCAAACTTTGTACCAGGACCCTCAGATATAATGTATTGTTTGTAGTAGTCTTCTCACATTATTTTAGAGACACCTAATGGGACCCTAAGCTTCCAGGGTCCTGGTGCCACCATATCCTCTGCACCCCCTCAAGTTACCCCCTGATCTTTTATTGGGATTTACAGTTTTAACACAATATATTGGCAAGTCATCTAAAGAGTATGTAGAAGTTTTACTCCTTTTTTTTTTTTTTGCTCAAAATATGATACCTATGCATGTCTGGATTCTGGAACCTCCTATGATTGCTAGAATGAATGTGTCTTCCTAAGGTTCATGTCCCTTCGACGCATAGCCTGGAGATTAGCGTATTTTTGTGCCATGCTTTTGGGTTCCCTCGTGTTTTTGATGGAGATCTTAGTAACATATGCTCACATGGACAATGACTTAGATATTTTCATCTTCTAGCCAGCTCAGAAGAAATAAAAGATTCAGTGCTATAGTTTTTTTTTTTAAATGTAGATTGTGAACCCCACATAGAGCTCACAATGTACATTTTTTTTCCTATCAGTATATCTTTGGAATATGGGATGGAAATCCATGGGGAGAACATACAAACTCCTTGCAGATGTTTTTTTTTGCCCATGGCAGGATTTGAACACCAGGACCCAGCATTACAAGGCTGCAGTGCTAACCACTGAGCTTTGGGGCCCCTCAGTGCTATAGTTTTTATGGGCAGTATAGTCGCTTTTGGTAATGATCAATATTGAACATGAAGGCCTCACAGCTATGAACACATATGAGATTCTGAAGGGCAGCCATTCCACCAAGCTGTTTGGAAAACAGATTTCTAGAGAAGAAAGAAAGCAATAAGGTAGATCTGATACTATTTATCCTACGAAACAAAGCAAACACACATAAAAGTGTGGTTTCCTAGACACCTGGGTAACAATTGCCTTTTAGATGTTTCAGAGTCTGTTTTGCTGAGAAATAAATAGTTCACATGGGAACTTGAACATTCACCAAAGTTTTACTAGAAAATCAGAAATGCAACTTTAGAACTGAGAATCACCAAGGAAACTAAAGGGATCATGTAATGTGAGGATACAGAGATTAGAAGGCTGGAATCTAATTTATAGGCTTGATTTACAGGTTTTGTAGGAATATTGTCTCTTTCCCAAGTGTGTGCAAGTAGACGTGGAATTGTACTCCACCTGAAATAGGCGGAGACTGTACTGTATCTACAGTCTCTACTTTGCAACATCTATAGCTGGGTCCCTTCCCCCACATGGACGTGAACAGTTACCATTTAGGGGCAGTAATATGTTCAGGTATAATAGGAACTTATTAATGCAGTAAATATATGGATACAGGCAGATGGGGATCAGAATTGTCAGTATAGCCATTTCGGTAGAGCTTTGAGTTTCTCCAAGATCTCCTTCAGTTAACGGTTAATCCCCTCTATGATGAATGTATGCCTAGTAGGTGCAGATGGATAACTTATTTTAGGCTAAGTCCCCACCTAGTAAAACACAGGTAAGAAACACTATGGGAAAAAAACACATCAAAAAACATTTTTTTCTGTTTTTCTCTGCAGTTTATATTTCCTTATTATGGCTAAGGCCCCACATTGCAGAAAAACTGATTTTTTTTATTGCAGTTTTTGAGCGAAAGCCAAACTCATATTCGTGACATGTTTTCAGCGACAGGCCACACAATGCATAGCAAGTTGCCACTGCAATACCCACCTAAAAACAAGTATTATTTGCTGTGACTCACTGGCAGGTTTCTCAGTCGGCCCCCTGTGTCTTTCAACCTTTGTGGAAATATGCAGATAAAATTGCAGCAATAATAGATATAACAACCGTTTATGTCCTCTGACATGTGTCATGTTACATAACACTGCAAAGTTGACCGTTTGCTGAATTCAGCACATTGTCAGTTTTGCAGGTTTGTGCCCCGTTGCCAGAGATGTGTGACCCCAGTGATTACGATGAATAATTTGTGTTATACAAAACATCTGTACTCCAATACTATCAAATTTTTTCATGTCCTCACTATGCCCATTTACAACACAAAACCATCTCTACAGCATTTATGGGGGTCCACCTCAGGGGACTAGCATATGTAGCTGGCATATTGGTCAATAAATTGTTGGGCATATAAATTGGTATAAATTGGTCATCTTGAAATTTGCGAAATCCTCAGAGAAAAAAACTTTGTAAAGGTTAATTTCAGTGAAGCCTTCTGTCTCAAATTAAATTCTTGAATTCTTGAAATCTTTTTTGGGGAAGGGAGGACATCTGTTCATGAATTTCAGGAGTTGCTGCAGCTATTGTTCTGGGGCACCTCCATGGGGGACCCTCATTATTGGAAGATGAAGAGGAGAGGGAGGAGGAAGAATAGAGTAATGGAGCATCTTCCTCTTCTCCTTTGCTGGTTGAATCAATGTCAGGAAGTCTAGAAAGGAGTATGCCTCCTCTGCTGAAAACAGTTTTTGGTGTCTTCAGGAGCTTTGTGATGTTTATTTGTGTTGTACTTTACATGTGTGTTCAAACTTTATAGTGTGGAGTGTATTTTATGCTTGAAAACATGAGACAGAACTATTAAAACTATATAAGGCTGTATTCACACGGAGTAACGCCAGGCGTTTTTTGTGTGCTTTTTGCACATAGCGCCGCGTTAATGTTGCGTAGCGCCGCATTAACGCCGCGCTATTTAGCGGTGGCGTTGCCCAGCGTTAACGCGGCGTATACGCGGCACTACGCGGCGTTAACGCGGCGCTATGTGCAAAAAGCACACAAAAAACGCCTGGCGTTACTCCGTGTGAATGGAGCCTAAGACTAATGTCCCATTTTGTTGAAACACAGTGTTTTTGGCACTGGAAACGCAACAGAAAACACTGAGCTCTACAATACAAGTAAAATGAATGTAATTTTGGTTAATATCAACCACATACTGTGGAAAAATGTGAAAAAATGCAGACTGTTAACTTTAGCTGCAGAATCACAAGCTTTTTCACAAGCTTTATCATGGGGGGGAAAAAATGCAGCAAAAAATGCAGCAAAAATTTAATACAAAACATTGATGTTCTTGCTGTGTTTTTCTAGTCTCAAAGCAGGACTGTCTTAGGGTTGGTTCACATCTGCTTTGTATTCCGTCCGGGGAGAGCCCGGAATACAAACGCAATAGCAAGCGCTGTGCTGTAAAAACGCATGGACCTCATAGACTATAATGGGGTCTGTGTGGTTGCCATAAATCGTGCGGACAGCAAAGTAGTTCCCAATCTTTCCTGTCCGCATGATCCCCTCAGAGATCTGGCGGTAAGCACAGGGACACCATTATACTGTAGTCTATGGGGTCTGTGCGCTTTTATAGCACAGCATTTTGCACTTGCGTTTGGTATTCCATTCGGGGGGGGGGGGGGGGGGGCATGCAGACTCCCCTGGACGGAATACAAACACTGATGTGAACGAAGGCTAAGTTGTCTACAGCAGAGGCATGACTAGCAGTTTGGATGCTATGGGCAACTAAGATAGTTTTCCTTTTAGACAGTTTAATAATCTGCCCCACTTTTTCAGTATACAGTTCATACATAACTGATACACTTTTATGCTACATAACAGACCTGTTAAATATGATAGACAGCTATCTCAGATGAAGAATAAGAAATTCTGTATATGAAGTCCGCTTTCTGGAAGTTACACGTGACATTAGTCACATTGGGTCAAGAAGTCAATGCAATTATCGTCAAAATTCACCATGAGAGGTAATTATCTTCAATATTGAAGTATAATGGCTGTCAGATTGACTGATTACATAAAACATGAGTTTTGGGTGGCCATTTTCTGAACGGTTGAGCTGTGGGCTCCTTTTAAAGAGTCAAGAATAATGATAGTAATAATGGAAGTCACATATTGATGGCAATAGCTATGCGTTCTGAATGCTGAGTAGAATGATGCTGCTTCCATCATAGAGTTTCTAAGGGCTCTGCACCAGATTCCCTCTTGCTATACTGTGTTGTACACTATGTCTGTACATAGTGCCTGAAACATTCCCTTTCATGATACATTGAGCTACAGGAGCAACTGACAGTACATCCGTATGCATAGTTTGACATGACGTCATTGACTTCCTGCTGTACAATGCATTAGTCATTGTCTGATCAGAGAAGCACATGACTTCACAACACCTACCTTACTGTTTTACAGGTCTTATTAAGACTGTACAGTGTGTACACTATCATAGTTTAACACTTTCTTCACTCTACATGTAACATTTTTATTTTGGCATGCTCCATCCATTGAAGACTAGTGAAAATTAAGGGAGTTGAGAAACATAGATTGGACTGGAATCGATAGATATTGAAGATATATATTATAAAGAGACATTCAGATTCAACTGGCCATAGACATAAATACAAACATTACAACTTGTAGCAGAATGTTTGTATGAAAAGGAAAATAAAGTTTGTTCTATAACATATTATACACTTACATAGCCCTGTACATGTATTTTTCTCATTGAATTGTGAACTAAACACTATGAGTTTGCTATTTATGTCCAGATTAGCAGATGTCTGACACCTACACTGATCAGTTTGAAGAGGCCACGGTGCTTCAGTAAGCAAAACTTTCTCTTAAGTTGTGATGTTAAGTTTGGGCTGCAGTCCAATGATGTGGCTGCAGCTTTTATCCATGGAGTTTATCTCTTCAAACAGCTGATTGGTAGGGGTGCTTGGTTTTGGACCCACACTGATCTGACACTGATAACCAACCAATCCTTGTTTTCCAATGTTTTTCAATGTTTTCTTTGCACACACCTCTAAATATATATGGTGCACTTTGAACTGCCCGTGTGCCGAAACCTAATATCTATGGATTTGGTATCATAGTTACAGTCCTATGAAAAAGTTTGGGCACCCCTATTAATCTTAATCATTTTTAGTTCTAAATATTTTGGTGTTTGCAACAGCCATTTCAGTTTGATATATCTAATAACTGATGGAAACAGTAATATTTCAGGATTGAAATGAGGTTTATTGTACTAACAGAAAATGCGCAATATGCATTAAACCAAAATTTGACCGGTGCAAAAGTATGAGCACCCTTATCATTTTATTGATTTGAATACTCCTAACTACTTTTTACTGACTTACTGAAGCACAAAATTGGTTTTGTAACCTCAGTGAGCTTTGAACTTCATAGCCAGATGTATCCAATCATGAGAAAAGGTATTTAAGGTGGCCCATTGCAAGTTGTTCTACTATTTGAATCTCCTCTGAAGAGTGGCATCATGGGCTACTCAAAACAACTCTCAAATGATCTGAAAACAAAGATTGTTCAACATAGTTGTTCAGGGGAAGGATACAAAAAGCTGTCTCAGAGATTTAACCTGTCAGTTTCCACTGTGAGGAACATAGTAAGGAAATGGAAGACCACAGGGACAGTTCTTGTTAAGCCCAGAAGTGGCAGGCCAAGAAAAATATCAGAAAGGCAGAGAAGAAGAATGGTGAGAACAGTCAAGGACAATCCACAGACCACCTCCAAAGAGCTGCAGCATCATCTTGCTGCAGATGGTGTCACTGTGCATCGGTCAACTATACAGCGCACTTTGCACAAATAGAAGCTGTATGGGAGAGTGATGAGAAAGAAGCCGTTTCTGAACGTACGCCACAAATAGAGTTGCCTGAGGTATGAAAAAGCACATTTGGACAAGGCAGCTTCATTTTGGAAACAAAAATTGAGTTGTTTGGTTATAAAAAAAGGCGTTATGCATGGCGTCCAAAAAGAAACAGCATTCCAAGAAAAACACATGCTACCCACTGTAAAATTTGGTGGAGGTTCCATCATGCTTTGGGGCTGTGTGGCCAATGCATGCATCGGGAATCTTGTTAAAGTTGAGGGTCGCATGGATTCCACTCAGTATCAGCAGATTCTTGAGAATAATGTTCAAGAATCAGTGACGAAGTTGAAGTTACGCCGGGGATGGATATTTCAGCAAGACAATGATCCAATACACCGCTCCAAATCCTCAGGCATTCATGCAGAGGAACAATTACAATGTTCTGGAATGGCCATCCCAGTCCCCAGACCTGAATATCATTGAACATCTGTGGGATGATTGAAGCGGGCTGTCCATGCTCGGCGACCATCTAACTTAACTGAACTTGAATTGTTTGTCCAAAATACCTTTATCCAGGAACTGATTAAAAGCTACAGGAAGCGACTAGAGGCTGTTATCTTTGCAAAAGGAGGATGTACTAAATATTAATGTCACTTTTCTGTTGAGGTGCCCATACTTTTCACCGGTCAAATTTTGGTTTAATGCATATTGCGCATTTTCTGTTAGTACAATAAACCTCATTTCAATCCTGAAATATTACTGTGTCCATCAGTTATTAGATATATCAAACTGAAATGGCTGTTGCAAATACCAAAATATTTAGAACTAAAAATGATTAAGATTAATAGGGGTGCCCAAACTTTTTCATAGGACTGTATATATATAACAGTTTATGATATTTTCTACCATGAGTTATAGCAAATCTGTTAGTCCACTGGTGCGCCCCTCCCTCTAAACCATCCCTAGTTGTGGCAAATGAGGGATAAAATAGAAAACGTTATAAATTTTTGCACAAAAATGTGTACATCAAAACTTGCAACACTAGAAATCAGATACAAATCTCTTGATAAATTTACCCCTGTGATCTTAATATTTGGGGCTAGTTTACAAGGAGTTCCGCGTGTGCGCTGGCATCCCATCGTGGCATTCCGCTCCAGATTAGGCCCAAATGAATGAGCTGAGCCTTGCGCCGCGGAATCCGGGGCAAGATAGGGCAGCTTGCTTCTTTTTTCCACTACTAGCTAGTGGAAAAAAGAAGTGAGCAGCGCCCATTAAAGTCAATGGGAGCCATTTTTGGCAGAGGATTTTGAGACGGATTCCACGTCAAAATCCGCTGCCAAAAGACCCTGTGTGAACTAGTCCTTACTGCTAATTTTTTGCCCACAGTCAATACAGCCTTAAACTCCATGGGTCTACATCCTATACTTTATTCATGCTTTTTCTCCTTTGTTCCTTTTGTTCTTTTCTATGCAAGGAGAGGTAAATTTGGGAATACTTAATTTAATATATTGTCCCTATGAAATATTGTTTCATGGTTAGGAACACTTTTGCCCAAAATGTCCATTTGAGGGTCATATGTAACCACTAGGGGTACCTTATTGCCATCCTCTTTCTGTTTGTACTCTAAGAGACTGCTCCTTTGAATTCTCGTAGATCTGTGGATCTGCTCATCTACAACCTGTGGATTTTATCCTTGTTCTAAGAGCATATTCCTCAATGTTAGCAGGTGTTGTTTCTTGTCTTCACTGTCTGAACAGATCTGAATGTACTGCACAGTTTGGCTGTAGATGCATTTTTTTAATGTGTTGTGGATGAAAGCTGTTCCATCTCAGATATCCTGGCCGGCCTGTAGGTTTATGGTAGATTGTAGTTTATATAGTCTTGTTATTGATGTATATGGATGTGTCCAGGAAATGTAGTTGAGATTTAGAGTAATTGAGAGTAAGTCTGATGGTGAGATAGAACTTATTGAAGTTTTCATAGAAATATAGTGGTTCCTTTTCTGAGCCTGTCTACATTATTAGCAGATCATCAATGTACCTGAACTATGCTAAAGATTTAGTTATACAAGTTGATAAAAACTTCTCTAGTATCACCATGAACAGGTTAGTATACTGCGGTGATATTTTGCTACCCATAGCGCTTGCCATACACTGTAGGTATATATTTTTGTGATGGAGTACGAACCTGATGAGTTGCAGGGCTGGCTCTGTAGATTGGTTACTTTATTGAAGAAAATATTGGCATTCAGTTATACCATCCTCATGAGGAGTGTATATAGGCCAGAGGTTCTCAAACTTATTTCTTCTACCGCCCACTTTGAGAATCAATTATTTTCTAGTGCCCCCTAAAATGTATAACTTTAACGCATCTTAAAAATCACAATCGCAATCATTACATTAATGTAAATATAGCGGCCATACAAGTCTTATCCTGATTCTGAGTTCAAACTTACATTTTAAATGAGACTGTTCTAATGAGAGCAATAAAACGTAACTTCATAAATAAGATTTAGAAAAACTTTTATTCAAATTAAAACAAACATTTAAATATTAATACTAATCTAATGTGAAGGGAGAATCTGATGATTTTTAAACAAATTTCTTAATATCAGACTTGGATTTACTCAAAAACAGCCGTAGGTAACCGCGTTTGGTAACATGCAAACAATTTCTCTTTTTAGTTAGCAGTGTTGACAAAGCACTAAATCCATGTTCAAACAAATCCAATCAAATAGGGCAGGAAAAAGAAAGAAATAATCGATGTAGTGTAGTAGGTAGATTTTGATTTTAGTTTAAAATATTAGAAAAACACAAATCAGCCATTTCCCCTCTAAACCGCTGCAACACCCCCCAACTTTCTCTGGGCCCTTTACTGCGCCCCCCCCCCTTCCCCAGAGGTCTCCAGCTTCCACAAGGGGCATCATCGCCCACTTTGAGAAAGACTGATATAGGCGTACTGAGTTTGCCAGCATACAGGTTTTTTGTGAGGTCATGTAGCATTTATGTGAAATACCTCCACAATATGGCATCTGATAGGGAAAAAAAGCTCTGGATGTCTCTGAACAGGGGTTCAACTAGCAAAGACTGGGCACCATAGCAGACTTTTGACTTGGGCCCCCCCATAGCATAGCGCCCCCTTTTCTGGCCCCCACACAGTATAACACCCCATTTACATTCTATAATGTGCCAAAGTGGCCTCCACACAGTTTAATGTCTCAGTGCTCCCACCCCCTCACAGTATAATGTCGCATAGTGGCTCCTGCACACAGTATAATGTCCCATAGCGGCCCCTGCACATAGTGTAATGTCACATAGTGGTCTCTCCACACAGTATTATGTCCCATAGTGGCCTTTCCACAGTATAATGTTCCATAGCGGCCCATCCACACAGTATAATGTCCCATAGCGGCCCCTGCACACAGTGTAATGTCACATAGTGGTCTCTCCACACCGTATAATGTTCCATAGTGGCCTTTCCACAGTATTATGTCCCATAGTGGTCCCTTCACACAGAATAACTGTTGCGTGTGCTGGCAAGAGCTGGAGAATGCACCTTATGCCACAGAGAATAGAGGAGAGATGTGGAGAGGGATGCACAAGGCAGTGGCTGGGCAAACCTGTAGGAAGATGAGGACAGCAGTGGAGGTATTGGACCACATGGCGAGAGAAGAGGTTAAGCCGGTGGTCACAATCTGCCAATGTTACAGTTCAAATTGCATATCTAATATTGGTAATACATCTGTGTGTATGAGGCTTTAATAAGTGGGACATTTAGGCATTTTTCTATGTCATGAGCAATATAAAGTCCTTTCTTGTCAGTGCGTTACAGGTTTTATGGGTTGTGGAAAGGGCTGTTGCCTTATATTGCTCCTTTTAATCCAGATATTTATACTGTATTATGGAAGTGAGACTTATTTTCTGTAATTTCTCAATTTCTAGTATAGGTAGCTGATAAGCAATCCCTTTCTCCAAGTAAGAATATCTTAAAACATTATCCTGTATTTGTCAAGGCAACAGAGAACACTTTTGCTTGGAGCACCCTGGATACATGTGACGCATCAGCCGCAGCATTATGAGTGATCTAATCTTAGAATTACTAGGTGTTAGATGCTATCTGCTTCTTATTCCTGAACAGACTTATAATTTGGAGTCACAATCCAGTATAGGACAATTGTTGCATTGTTATATAGCACAACTGCACATGATAACTATCCTCACAAATAGAACACATCATCTCAGTGACCTGTACTTCTGTACCAGCCACTTATTCAAAGCTTCTACGTCTGACAGAAAATGAGTCTGCACCTAAACAGTTGCATTGAATGTCCATACAAACTACATGGTCAGAACACAGTGTGGGCTGAATACAAAAGCCGGATCATAAGCAAGTTACGCACAAAGCCACATTACACGTGGGGAGCAGATGATTCATTTTCTTGTTAATATTTTACTTGAGTTCCTGCCTCCACAGGTGGCTGCAGACTGAGAAAGCTGAATGTTTTGCTTGAAACCTAACAGTACTCAGTGTACAATAATAAAGCATCTGGGTACATTGCGAAACATGAGGAGTGATTCAATGGAAGAGAGGTCATTCCATGTTGCGTCTCATCAGCTGACTAAACCTGATTGGTCTCACACTTGCTACATGGCATATGTGTCTGAAGACGTTTCTATAACATCATGACTTCATTGTGTCTATTGTAACACAAAGATTCAGTAATGATTGTCTACAACACTACCGGATATGGGCAAATAAACACAATTTATTTTGTAATACAACTACTGGACAGCTGCAGCATTCTCTATGATATTCTAGATAGACTGACTGATATATAGCTGGATACATAGATAAATAAATAAATGATTTATAGACATATGATAGATAGATAGATAGATAGATAGATAGATAGATAGATAGATAGGAGATAGATAGATAGATAGATAGATAGATAGATAATAGATAAATAGATAGATAGGAGATAGATAGATAGATAGATAGATAGATAGGAGATAGATAGACAGATAGATAGATAGATAGGAGATAGATAGATAGATAGATAGGAGATAGATAGATAGATAGATAGGAGATAGATAGATAGGCGATAGATAGATAGATAGATAGATAGATAGATAGATAGATAGATAGATAGGAGATAGATAGATAGATAGATAGGAGATAGATAGATAGATAGATAGATAGATAGATAGGAGATAGATAGATAGGCGATAGATAGATAGATAGATAGATAGATAGATAGATAGGAGATAGATAGATAGATAGATAGATAGATAGGAGATAGATAGATAGATAGATAGACGATAGATAGATAGATAGATAGATAGATAGATAGATAGATAGATAGATAGGAGATAGATAGATAGATAGATAGGAGATAGATAGATAGGCGATAGATAGATAGATAGATAGGAGATAGATAGATAGATAGATAGATAGATAGATAGAAGATAGATAGATAGATAGATAGATAGATTGTTATATCCAAAAAAAAACAGCAGCACTCGACAAGCTGAAAAAAAGGGAAAATAGACTTTATTCACCCATGTGTTACAGCTCTTCCATAGAGCCTATGTAACATCTCTGCCTGTTCGGGCCTCTGCGCCATCCTCTACTCGCATGCTGCGGCGCAGGAGGCGTGTGCAGTTTGATAATCTGCTTAAAGTTTTTAGTTGCACTGTTGTGAACACGGCTCTAGTCCGTAATTGGATTTGCACCACACCCGTCTTCTGCCAATGTTGCCTCTGTTCATTAAGTGTTTGATTTTGTCTTGCCTGTGATTGACAGCTTTCCTTCCTATCAGGTTCAGGGCGGGTTCTTCCTCCCCTATTTAGTCTTGGCTCACAGTCACACTGGTGCCGGTTATTGCCTCTAGCTTTCTGGTTTTGCTTGCTGTTATATTACTTGTATTCTAATCCTTGACCTCTGGCTTCCCTACTGACAATTCTTTTGGACTCCGATTTGGCACTGCATCGCTCTCCTGTTACCGAACTCTGGCTAGCTGACCTCCCTTTGTTGTTGTTCGTCTTGTCTGCGTTTTGTGTTTCACGTATTCAGGGAGGGACTGTCTTCGTGGTTGTCGCCTATTACCTAGGATAGGGTCTGGCAATAGGAAGGGAAAGCGGGGGGCTTCAGCTTAGGGCTCACTGTCCCTTGTGCCCCTCCCTCCAGGGTTCACCAGCAGCTCCTGGGGAATTATCGTCTGCTATTCCCTAACAGCCTATTTCAAGGACTGAACACTGGACTAATAAAAAGTCCCATAGTTTATTTTTATATGAAAGGAGTTTCTGGCACTCGCAGGGAATCATGAAGAATTTTTGCATTTATTTGCATCCAAAATTATTAAACGTTTCGATCAACATGACCTTCATCAGTATGACGGATGCATGGAGGGAAAGATGAAATTCAGCGAAAATTAGTTTATCTTTATATTTGAGTTCAGTCTGTTGTTTTGGATTTGGCTGGATACATAGATACCGTATTTTTCGGACTATAAGACGCACTTTTTTCCCCCAAAATTTTGGGGGAAAAGAAGGGTGCGTCTTATAGTCTGAATGTGGCGCCTGGCATCCGCTGTAATAGAGAGGCGGAAGCCGGCAAGTGATAGACGCCGGGGCCTGAGACTTCGCTGCGCTCCTCTGCCCTGCCTGAAGCCAGCAGCGGGAGGAGTGATGCTGCTATTCCGCTCCTCCGTCCCCCCACCGCTGGCTTCAGGCAGGGCAGAGGAGCGATGTCTCAGGCCCCGGCACCTGTGATGGCTTCTATCCCTCCCCGGCATCCGCCTCTCTAGTACAGCGGATGCCGGGTCAGTATCGGTGGCCTCTTCTCCCCCGGGGCCGGTCCCCACCGGCCCCATACCTGTGACGTTGCAGGCCGGCTCCTGCGCAGCGATATCGCAGGAGCCGACCTGTTCGGGTGACAGCCGGGAGCCTAATGAGGCTCCCTGGCCTGTCACTGCTGTATTAGTATTGCGGCTGGTCTCTATGACCAGCCGTAATACTAATAGACAGAATGTCCCATAGACGGCAATACAGTTGTATTGCCGTCTATGGGACTTGCAATCAAGCGACCGCAGGTTCAAGCCCCCGGGGGGGAATAAAATAGTTTAAAAAAAAAAAAAAAAAAGCTTTAAAATATATAATAAAAATATAAAATAAATAAAAGTTCTAAATCACCTCCTGTTTTTTTTTCAATACAAGGTGATCTAAGAAATAGACATTCCCCAAAATGGTATAACTAAAAAGTACTTCTGGCCCCGCAAAAAAAAAACACTCTATGCGTCCCCGTACAGCTGCAGGGTCACCTGTCAATGTGGCCTTGCAGCTGTTGCAAAACTACAACTCCCATATATTAAATATTTTACCAGTTTTTGCTTCAAAATTTTTTTTCCCTATTTTCCTCCTCTAAAACCTAGGTGCGTCTTATAGTCCGAAAAATACGGTATATAAAAATATGATTGATTCATTGATATACTGATGGACGGATAGATCCCTATTACCAAACGGTAACCTGTATGGCTCTTCATCCTTTGTAAATATACAGACTTTTTTCATATTTCTTTCTCTGCCTTCCAAATTTCATAACTTTTTATTTTTTGTGTCAAAATAGCTTATTCTTTGCATTACAAGTTGTACTTTCATTTACCATTATAATGTTTTGATTACCTTTTATTGAAATTTTGGAGGGGGGGCTAGATGAATAACCCACAATTCTATCATTATTTTCTTTCTGCATTGAAGATGACATGGCAACTTTGTCCGTCAGGTTATTATGGTTAAGGGGTGTTTACACTTGCGCCTGCTGTCTGTCCGTTGTGAATCCACCAAAATTGTAGAAAAACAGATTGGGAATGGTTGGTAAACAGTCCATTTAAAAAGTCATTCACTTCAATGGGATTTTAAAGGAAATCCTTAGGTGTCCGTTTGCAGCTTCTTCACCGTGAATCCGCTTCTTTTGAACGGATCTGAAAGTCCTGCATGACGGACGGACAGCAGGCGCAAGTGTGAATGAGGCATTACAGTAATAGCATATTTGTATTGGTTTTATCATGTTTTATCATGTTTACTAATAAGACATAATATTTCTAAAATAAAGGATTTTTCTGGGGTCACAATATTCTGTTTATTTTTGTACAATCCGTGTTTTTTTTAATTAAATGATGGGTTGGGTTTTTTAAAATCTTTTTATACTTTATTTTATTCTTTTCCTGTCCCACAAGCGTACTTGAACCTAGGGTGCACATTGTATTGAAACACATTGTATGTAGGCTTCCAATGTGCAATAGGGAAAAGCAGTCAGAAGGCTGTTGCTCAGCCTCCTGGCTGCCATGGCATCTCCCCAGACCCTTTGATCTCACCATAGGGGGTCTAAGGTGAGGTGGGGGGCAATCTGAGAAACCATCCAGATGCCATAATCACTATTGGCCATGGCATCTAAGGGGTTAAAGGGGTATTCCCATGAACATAATCATATCTATATTTGTAGAGAATTAAACGTTAAACATTGTTGCAAATATAAGTTGTTAAAAATTCTGCAGTGTTTTAAAGATTTTCTCTACCCATCTTCGTGGTGACATCTTTTGTCTTGATCGGTTGCCATTGGATACAACCACAAATGCAAAAACTTTCTATGGTCTGGGACTTGTCAGAAGCTCAGCCATGATTTTCTTATTGTAGCTGTGTTATCATGCAGGGACACTACATGTATCAGAAGATATCTCGGCCACAATAAGGAAATCATAGCTGATTTTCTGACCTTAGAAAGTTCCTGTATTCATGGTCGGATCCACTGGCAACTGATCAAGACAAAAGAATGTGATTACAAGATATTTAGAGAAAATCATTAAAACTCTACAAAAAGTTGAATTACTTATATTTGCAAAAATGTTCAACTTTTAATTATCTACAAATGTTAAAGTAGTTATGTTCGTGGGAATACCCCTTTAAGCTGCCGGAGTATTTTTTGATTCTAACAGCTAGTTCCAGTATTGGCCGTGTACAGGTTAAAGGAGCATTCCAAGTAAAATGGATACACTGTGTTATAATTATCCATAATTGAAAGATTCAGCATCAATTCCTTGAATAAAACTTAACTTTTATTGTGAAAAAGTCCTCCGGAACATAAAGTGCTCCATATAAAATTCAGTTATAAAAGTTCATGATGGCAGAGCTGAACATGAAAAACGTCTGGCTGACGCTTTTCGGGGCGTTAGCGCAGCCCCTTAATCATAGCCAGGTAATGATTAAGGGGCCCCTTAGTCTATACACTAGAATCATATCACATGTAGAGTTTGGTTTCAAAGTTCAATTCACAATTTATTTCAGTTTATTATGTTCAGATTTATTGAAGCTTTAAAACTCAACTAACATAGTGTCTATCAACAATAAAAACTTACAGGAAAGAACTCGAAGGAAATGCTGAAAGTTTCTGTTGGTAGTAAATTAGATATAATTGCTTCTGTGTGTTACATAATGTTATGTTACAGTCACCACAGATGCAGCATCACACAGTGACATCATTATGACACGGCTCAAAGTACTAATTATTTGGGAAATTCACAACCACAATATCTTACGATGACATCATATTGTTTGCACTAACACCTGACACTTCCTCATACCAACGCTGTACAACAGATACAGCTTTATATGATTCTGCAGTTAGCAGCTTGACATGATCATACATATAGTAGGTGTAGCTGAATACTGTACATAATGTACAATTGTACTACACTTACAGTACAGTCACATCTGCATTACACTCTTCGTAGGAATATCACTAAATCAATATTACTGTACATTTTGTCATAATGAACCATATTCATACAATACTCTCCATATATATATATATATATATATATATAGTATATATATATAATTTATTTTTTTTTTTAATGTAGATTGTGAGCCCCATATAAGGCATATTTTTTCTTCCTATCAGTGCATCTTTGTAGATTGGGAGGAAATCCACACAAACACGGTGAGAACATACAAACGCCTTGCAGATGTTGTTCCTGGTGGGATTTGAACCCAGGACTCCAGCACTGCAAGGCTGCAGTGCTAACCACAGAGCCACCGTGTTGACCCACTCTCCATATAGTTTTGTAAATGCAGCTTTTAACTATAGATTTCTTTCTGCAATGTAAAACACAGCATTTTTTGCCACGATGTTCCCGCAATGGCCAAAAGGCTGCATTTTCCCAGCTCTTCAAGGTACTGTCATTAGTTCCTGATATTCCTGCTGACAGACTCCCTTTAAATGGTATCAGTCATACTATCCGTTGTTCACTAATAACAAATCTGCTGGTCAGATCTATTAATATTGGACAAATATCATCCGCATTTCGAATTTTAATAATAATCCAGAACTTCACGAATATCTAACCTTGCAATCCCTATTATCTATGTTTTCACATTTAGCAAAACCAGGTTGATCGAGTTAATCAGAATGGAAAGACAGAAGACTCATCTACTGAATTTACCCAACAAACATCTCCACAAACACCTCCTAACACACCAGATCCAAGGAGTCCGCCAAACCCTGACAACATTGCCCCAGGTAGGTTTTTATTCTTGCACATTCCCATGCCTTCACATTTACTATTGAAAATGTTTCTACCATTGTATAATAACCAGAATTATATAATGAGCAGTATTACGCTATTATCATATGTGTAATCTGCAGTGAATGCAATTGAAAGTGTTTGTTACATTCTGACTGTATTGCATGGGTATGCTGAACACGGTGTTGTCCGTGTACTGCCAGTGATAATGAGAACAGATAGTTAGCGTTTTTATTGGGATTAGATGAGAGATCACTTATTCATTTTACATAATGACATGTAACACCCATAGCTAAGTCAGCAGCCTGCACTGGCACTATTCTGCCCTCTCTCCAAGTATTACAGTCATAGTTATCTTGAACTATGGAAACTACTAAATACACATTTACATACACATGAATATCGCAGGATTACAAATGAGTAATGAAACCTCTCACCATAAGCAGATTCCTAGTCCCTTGGCATACAGTGACCACAAGGGATAAATATACTATCAATGCACTGTTACTGAACAAAACCCAGAATAGCAAGGCCAGTAATGCCACTATACATGGGATAAATAATAGTGCCACACCATAGTACCAACCCCCAGTCAATAAATAATACCACCATACAGATACTGAATAAATGCTATACTAAAACTAATATTACCAACATACAATGACAATATAGTGGCAGATACCAGTTCTCTGTAGGTAATCTGCAGACTGTCTTTAAGTGGATCTCATTAGCTTATATACTGTACTTTTTTTCTCTTCTAGTGTCTTATAAGGTAATAATGACCCCCTGTGTGCCCCATCCAGTCATATTACTTCCCTTTTCTGCCCCACATAATGATAGTGCCCCCAAAACAGGAATAATGTCCCCTTTTGGGGTTTCTATATAGTAATGTTTAGTAACGCCCCATTTTGGCTGACATACAGTAGTAAATTCCCCTTTCTGCATAAAGTAACGTAACTAAGAATCGTATTTATCAGGCCCCTATTGATAATTCCTCTTTGTAGATAAAAATTAAGATAAAAACCTCAATCTTTGCCACATGGAGCAGCTGGATCCTCTTCCCAACCTCATACTACAGCCGATTGTACACGACTTTATGAACGGTCAGTGTGCTATCCAGGTTTTTCCCAGATAGAACACTGACCCATTCATTTCTGTGGGCCCGTACACATGACCATGAATTACATCATCACGTGTGCTGGCCAACAGTACAGAAAGTAAAATATGGAACAGGTCCTCTTCCTGTCTGATTTTATAGCCCTGCTTCCACGGTTCCTATTCATTGAATGAATGGGGCCGCAGAAGTATGGCCAGAGCACAGGTGACATCCGTGTAACCCCCATGCGCCACCCGTGCAGTTAATTAACAACAGACGGGTAACACACTGTCGTGTGCAATCGGCTTAATTGATAGAAACATAAGGAGTGAAGGGAAGAGGGAGAAACTCATAGAAAATGCTGATGTGATCACTTGTAAGCTGGGGAGTGCACAGGGAGAACAAACCTATGAGTTATATGGGATAACTAGGTATTAGAATTAATTGATCAGACATTGACAGGGCTACAGAAAAAAACTTGAAGATGAGGACTTCATACATTGTTCCCACCCATAGGCTAACCAAAGAGATTTTTGATCACAGATTATGTTGTACTGACAATATTGAGTATATACTGACTAACAGACCTTTCCCTGACAACAGTCTTCAGGATTAGCAGGTATTAGGCCTAGTTCACACGGGGCATGGTTAGGCGTATTTGGGTCCTGATTTAGAGGTGGGAAGATGCGTCAGAATAGGGCCAAAATACGACTGTCACGGCCTCCGACAAATGAATGGGCGTAGTCTGGAAGTGCTGCTGCGAGGCGGACGCCGGGGCTGAATCAGCCACGGAATCCGCCTGAAGAAAGGGCAGGTTGCTTCTTTATTCTGTGAACGGCAACATGCGAGGGGGGCTATATGGAACAAATTATGTTAGATACTGAGTGGGAATTTTCATAGATGAGTTAAGGCAGAATAATGGTGGGGGTATCTCTGATAATTCTGAGGTCATATGGTAGCTCTTAATAGAAATAGCTCATGTTTGTACAGCAACTAGGGTTGAGCGATTGGGATCAGAAAAGATCGGATTCCTATCCCGCCTATAAAAGATCGGGAACGGAATTCCGATCCCAATCGCTCAACTTACCTGCACAGAAGTGCTGTCGCTCCCCATTCTTCTCGCTCCTCTTCTTTCTCCTTCACATGCCTTCAGAGCGCCTGAAGGAATATCAATGAGAGAGGACCGGACTGAGAAAAATGGGGAGCGGCAGCGGATCTGTGCAGGTAAGTGGACACCATGGAGGCTAAGTAGCAGGGGATTTTTTTTTAATCACTACAAAGCACGGAGTCCTAAAATTTAAACAATTTTTGGACTCCGTGCTGTGTAGCGAATAGGATCGTTTTTAGAATCCAATCTTTGATAATTGAAAAAAAAATCCATTGACTTGCATTGGGATCGGAATTGGGATCGGGATTGGGTTAGATGGAAAATGATCGGAAATTGGATTTTAAAACCGATCCTGAAATTTCAAGATTGGCTCAACCCTAACAGCAACCTATACTTGAAAAAACAGATCATACTGTGATCATGTGTCTCACTGAAAAGATGAAAACAGGATAAGAAAAGATACTGGGAGGAGACAACTATTATTAATCCAGATATGGTCTATCAGACAATACAATGAGAAAAAAAAATCACCAAAGTTTTCCTATAAACAAACTGGAGGTCAGCCAATCCAAAATTGGAAGGAAACAGAGGAGTGTAGCATGGCCCCTGCACTAGGATGGCTTGCAAACCCTTGAAGTATTCCATATTTCTCTATATGTTTAGTGTTTGTTACTCTATTTGTTTTCCTACTTATTTTAACGCTTCTCCTTTAACTTACCAATGGACATTTAAGGTTCTTATTTACATATGTAGTTGGAGGTTCAAGCAAGTTTGTAACAGTTTTCTATATTATAATATTTATAACTGACACTCGTGTATTCATTTTGAGACTGGGATGTCTTTTCTATGTTATTTGAGTTATAGTATACATTTTTTCAATAAAAAGATACTGATTTAAAAAAAAAAATGCATACATAGGAAGTCTGTAACCTATATAAATATATATATAAATACGTAGCTGGTCAGTTGAGTCTGGCATGTGAAAACTCTGCTAATATTCTCTTAATTAAGTCTGTTCATTAAGTAGACAAAGCAGCTTTTCTGAAAAAGCATCTTAGCTTCTTTTATACAGATCCACCCTGCATGAAGAATTCCTAACATTCACAGCCTCACCCGGATAATTGTGTGCAGTTACTGGAGTTTTACATGATAAAGTATTATGAAGTGCTACAATCATGTTATTCGCACATTGTGGTTCCCTACTCCTCCCTTGGTTTCCATTCACTGCTGTACAGAAAGAAAATGATATATTCTTTCTTTCCAGATATACAGTATATCAGCCAAAGGGCCGAACCCACTATCCTGCAGTTTCTGCACACTTGTGTTATGTCTCTAGTCTCAGACTTTTACTTTTTATATAGCTACCTTATCTATGCTGATAACAGAACTAACATTACAAAGCAGACTGACTTTTGCTATTCTTTACGCCAGTGTTAGGCAACCTTCAGCACTCCAGCTGTTGTAAAACTGCAACTCCCAGCATGCTACTTGCTCTGCTGTTCTTGAAACTCCCATGGAGGTGAATGGAGCTTGTTGGGAGTTGTAGTTCCATAGTAGCTGGCGTGCCGAAGGTTGCTGACCCCTGCGTTCCACCATAAGTGTACAAGTATCAGCTGTCCACTTGCATGAAGGAAGTTACTCCTTACTTCAGTCAATGGGATAACTTGACACATAAGACACAGGTATATAAAATTGCTCAGGTCCACCACCTCCTGCTTATTATATTATTGATTCATTTATGAAATTTCCTATAACATATAAAATGTAATTGCTAGAAACATTTCTAAGGATGGATTCACATCTGCATTGACGTGTATGTAAGAGACTCTACGTCAGATTCTGCCTAAAAAACAAAGCAGCGAAAAGTCCTACAATGAGTATAAAACCAGCAAAAACCGGATGGAAACCCGTTAGATCCCCTTATAGCCTATGGAGTCTGCAGGCTTCTGCGTGTAACTGCTCTGTAAGCAAATGCTAGTGTGAATTACCATAAGATGCAGGTTTGCAATCAATATGTTGGAAATACATGCTTATATCCCGTTCCACAGCCACGCCAAAAAAAAACCTAAAATACCTATGTCCATCTACTGTCTGTTTCAGCACACAAAGTGATATCCCTTATGTGGGCAATTTCATTGTTTTAACACCAGTGTCAAAATTGTTATGTCGATCGATTCCAACAACTTCCTTGTAATATCATCTTTCTACCATCCTCCTAATAGCCTTACATTTTATAGTTATGCCCAACCTCAAACCTACTGCCTAATAACCTATTCCATTGCTTTGATTTCCCATCATTACTCCTCATTTTTCTCTATTCTCCCTCCCTACTACTTATGACTCATTTAGTTATGCCATCCTTCTGCCCATTTCTGCTTGGTCTGTGGCTGACTTAATTCCTACGCCAACATACTTTCCAGTTGGCGTTACGTATTACAGCATAAAACGTTCCTCTGGAATCAACCAAACTCAGTCTTCTCTGCCTGGCTTCCAGACTGTGAAACTTGACTCATAACCCCTTGAGAAAGTATTTCCGCTGCTAAGTCCAATGATGGCGTGCTTTACAGCACTTCAGCCCATGCTCAGTATCATACCTGTGATCCCAATCTTGTATATGGAAACCCAAATTATCATTCTCCCGAACACTTCTGCCATCATTGGTAGTTTGCCATTTTTGAGTCTTCTTCTGCATTTTTAATGTTGTGAATGAAGTGGCTGAAACCATTTGCTAAAAGTGATGTCGCCATTCATTTGGGTATATAGTGTATACCAACCAAGTCTGTACCTGCCCATCTATGGTTATCCAGAGTGAGGTGTTTATGGTTGAAAACATACGATACCCAGGATAGATGCTTAAAATGTGAATATTCAAAAGTGTTGTACAAAGTCAAAGATACACTGTCACCTTTTATTCCAAAAATAGTGCCATAACTATTGATGGGGTTTATCTAGTATTGAAGATATAATCTGTTGAAATGAAGAATTGCAATACTATACGCACCCTGTGGACATGGAATTGTTTTTGAAGAAATGTAAGAATGTTTTAATACTAAAACTTCATGTCATGTTCCTGTTGTGTCCCTTTATTTACCCAGGAATTACAGGTCCTCTTAGAGAAATTCCTCCAGAAAAATTCAACGAGACTGCTGTTCCTAAGTATTACATGTCTCCCTGGCAAGAAGCAATTGTAAATGAACCAGATCTGCTGGAGGCTCTGTATCCCAAAATGCCTATGCCAGGAGACAAAATGGAGACTCCAGACTACAGAAGTTTCAACAGGTAAATATTTCAAACAAATTCACTGCCTTCCAGTCTGCAATGTCTCACATTAAACATGCATAATGAGACATTTACAACTGTATTTCAGTGTAGATTAGTACTATAGTCTAAAATCCAAAACAAGAGAGAGACTTCTGATCCTTTTTTTATTATAAGGGAATATTAGAACAATCCCACCACGGGAAACAAGGGAAACTGTAAAGAAGGAAGTAACTTATTCTTATTCTTATGGTAGAGTTGGAAGGGACCTCAAGGGCCATCGGGTCCAACCCCCTGCGAGTGCAGGTTTTCCTAAATCATCCCAGCTATATGTTTATCCAGATTCCGCTTGAAGATTTCCATTGATGGAGCGCCCACCACCTCCCGTGGCAGCCTATTCCACTCTCTCACTACCCTCACTGTCAGAAAGTTTTTCCTAATGTCTAATCTGTATCTCTTTCCCTTTAGTTTCATCCCATTGCTTCTTGTACTTCCTTGTGCTAATGAGAATAGGGTAGATCCCTCTGCACTGTGACTACCTTTCAGATATTTGTAGACTGCTATTAAATCTCCCCTCAGCCTTCTCTTCTGCAAACTAAACAATCCCAGTTCTTTTAGCCGCTCCTCATAGGACATGGTTTGCAGACCTTCCACCATTTTGGTTGCTCTTCTCTGGACTTGCTCCAATATATCGATGTCTTTCTTGAATTGAGGCGCCCAGAACTGTACACAGTATTCCAGGTGTGGTCTGACCAGGGAAGAGTACAGCGGAATAATGACCTCTCTTGATCTAGATTCAATGCTTGTCTTAATACATCCCAGAATTTTATTAGCCTTTTTTGCAGCAGCACCGCACTGTTGGCTCATGTTGAATTTGTGATCTACTATTATGCCCAAGTCCTTTTCCCCTATGCTATCACTTAGTTCTATTCCTCCCATACTATATATGTTTTTTACATTTCTGTTACCCAGATGTAGAACTTTGCATTTGTCCCTGTTAAATACCATTTTGTTCGCCTCAGCCCATTGTTCCAGTGTGTCTAAGTCCTTTTGAATACACTCTCTCTCCTCTCTAGTGTTGGCTATTCCTCCTATCTTCGTATCATCTGCAAATTTTATGAGTTCCCCAATAATTACATCGTCCAGATCATTTATAAAGATATTAAAAAGTACTGGGCCCAGAACAGAGCCCTGCGGCACCCCGCTTTTGACTTTCTTCCAGTTCGATGTGTAGCTATTTAGTATTACTCGTTGTGCCCGATCATTAAGCCAGTTGTGAATCCACCTAACTGATTTTTTGTCAAAGCCATACTTAATCATTTTTTCAATAAGAAGGTTATGTGATACTTTATCAAATGCCTTACTGAAGTCAAGATATACTATGTCCACGGCATTCCCTTGGTCCAACCATTCAGTGATTTTGTTGTAGAAGGAAATCAGGTTAGTCTGACAAGATTTATTGGTCATAAAGCCGTGCTGGCTCTGGTTAATTAATGCCTTCCCATCCAGGTACCGAAGTATATGTTCCTTGACAATTTGCTCAAAGATTTTTCCTGCTATCGAGGTCAGACTTACCGGCCTGTAATTTCCTGGATCGTCCCTTTTCCCCTTTTTGTAGATGGGGACAACATTTGCCCTTTTCCAATCTAAAGGGACCACTCCTGTTTCCCATGACTTACCGAAGATTATAGCAAGGGGTTCTGTTATTTCCTCTGCTATCTCTTTCAGGACTCTAGGGTGTAAATCATCTGGTCCTGGGGACTTGGTTTCCTGTAACTTGGCTAAGTGCTCTCTTACCAGACCTTTGCTTATAGTCAGCTTGGAGTCCTCCTTCCCCTCATCTCCATCACCATTAATGTCGATATTTCCATTAGTTTCTTGGGAGAAGACGGATACAAAATATGAATTTAGTAGCTCCACCTGCTGTTCCACCATGTTAACTGTTTCTCCTTTGTCATTCTTCAGGACTCCAATGGTCTCCTTCACTTTTCTTTTGCTTTTAACATATCCCCAAAATCCTTTTACCTTACTCTTTGCTTCTTTTGCAAGCTTCAATTCGTGTTCAGCCTTAGCTCCTTTGATGCTTGTCTTGCAGAGTCTGCAGACTGCTGTGTACTCTTCCTTAGGTATAGTTCCCATCCTCCACTTTTTGTATGTTTCCTTTTTCCTTTTTAGCAGGTTATGTAATTTTTTGGTCATCCATCCTGATATTTTTAGGTGCTTCCCATTTTTCTTCCTTCTAGGTATTGTTAGTTCCTGTGCTTTAATGATTTCCCTACGGAAGATTTCCCACCCTTCATGTGCATTTTTGTACTTAAGAATTTTGCACCATGGAATTCTGCTAACCCTTGCCTTCAGGCTCTTGAAGTCTGCCCTGCTAAAGTCGAGCCTTGAAGTCTGTGTCTTCTCAGGTCTTCTTCTTCTTGCAACCCCAAACTCAAGTATAGCATGATCGCTGAATCCCAGTGTCCCTGCTACCCGTAGTCCCTCAACCATGTGCTCTTTGTTGGTTAGGACTAGGTCCAAAATGGATGTTCCTCTCGTGTTTTCTTCTACTAGCTGGGCAATGAAGTTGTCTGCTAGAGAGGATAAAAATTTGATGGAGCCTTTACTCTTGGCTGTATGGGTTTCCCAATGAATGTCAGGGTAATTGAAGTCTCCCATGATCACTATTTCATGTTTCTTTGAGAGCGTGGTCATTTGCTGTGAAAAAATCTCATCCATGTCTTCTGTCTGTCCTGGTGGTCTGTAATAAACGCCTAGTATGATGTCCTTATCATTGTTTTTCCCTTGAATTACTACCCAAATAATTTCCAGTAGATTATCATTCTGTAAAACTGTAATTTCTGTGGAGATGTGTTCTTTTTTAACATACAATGCAACTCCACCCCCTCTTTTATTAGTTCTATTCTTTTTGAATAAGTTGTATCCTTCCATCTGTATGTTCCAATCATGCATGTCGTTCCACCAGGTTTCTGTGATGCCGATAACGTCATAGTTTTCCTTGTGTATCATCAGCTCTAGTTCTCCTTGTTTGTTTCCCATGCTTTGTGCGTTTGTGTAAAAACATTTCAGATTGTGCTCTGTTGTATCCTTTTTCGTAATTTCCTTCTGAGTATCCTGTCTTGGGTCCTCTTTACCACATCTAGTAACCTTGTTTAGTATGTCTTTTAGCTGCATGTTCTTGTCTTTTCTTTTTTCTTCCCATCCCCTCTTCTTCTAGTTTAAAGCCCTTCTGATGAGTGTGGCAAGTCTTCTGGCAAATATGTTTTTCCCAGGTTTTGTGAGATGTATCCCGTCTCTAGCAAGGAGTCCATCATAGAGGTAATTCACGCCATGGTCCAAAAATCCAAATCCTTGCTCTCGGCACCACTGTCGAAGCCAGGTGTTTACCTCTAGTATTCTATTCCATCTCCTGATGCCATGACCATCAACTGGGAGGATTGATGAGAATACTACCTGCGCATCCAGTTCCTTCACTGTCTTCCCCAAATTTTCAAAGTCTTTATAGATAGTTGGTAAATCATTTTTTGCCATGTCGTTTGTACCCACATGTATCAGTAGGAATGGGTAGTCGTCCTTGGAGCTGAGGAGGCTTGGTATCCTATTGGCCACATCCTTGATTTTTGCTCCTGGGAGGCAGCATACTTCTCGTGCGGTTAAGTCTGGCCTGCAGACAGCTGCCTCTGTGCCTCTTAGCAGTGAGTCACCCATAACCACTACTCTTCTTTTCTTCCTTGCAACACCATTTCTTGTTGCTCCTGATTGTCTCTGGGTGACTTTTGTTTCTTCTTTTGCTGATAGGTTATTTTTGTCATTTTCATCCGCCTGCATGAGAGTTTCATATCGGTTACTTAGCTGTGTGAGTGGTGATGGCCTTGTGATCCATTTGCATCTCTTGGTCACATGTGTCCAGTTTTCTGCCACTGTAGGTTCTCTCAAGTATTCTTCCCTTACTGTATTCGGGGGACTTGCATCAGTCTCTGCAACTGTAGGCTCTTTAGCACTTTCATCCCCTACTGTGTTCTGGAGGCTTGCTTCAGCTTCATCAATGAAGACCTCACTTTCTTTGATGCTTCTCAACGTCACTATTCTTTCTTCCAACCTCTGCACTTTTTCTTCTAAAAGGGCCACTAGTTTACATTTCATACAGGTGAAGTTGGCTTTATGGTCCGGCAGATCTGTAAACATATAGCAAGTGTTGCAGCTCACCATGTGGGTTTTCTCCTCTTCCATGTTGCTCATTAAATTTGGATGAATGATCTTGTATATGTTTTTTTTTTGTTTTGGTTTTTTTCCTCGTCTGACGCCGTCTACGAAGTGTAGAAACTCAGAAATATTCAGTGGCTCAGTGGTCAGCACTGCAGCCTTGCAGTATTGGAGTCCTGGTGTTCAAATCCCGCAAGGAATTTGTATGTTCTCCCTGTGTTTGCGTGGATTTCCATCCCATATTCCAAAGACATACTTATAGGGAAAAATTGTACATTGTGAACTCGATGTGGGGCTCACAATCTACATTTAAAAAAAAAAAAAGGAAGGAACTTCATAGAAAGGAACTAAAATGAAATAAATACTTTATAAACAAAGACAGAAAATGCTGTCAGAAAGGTTCTTTGAATATTTAGTTATGCTTTAAAGTAAAGACATAGTGTAAACCTTAAGGATGTAAAATATAAAAGCACTTATAGAAACAGTGGACAATATTCCAAACCAGTTGCCCAATGCAAGGTTTTTCCAAGATGAGTCCTTGAAGAAGCCTCATTGGTCAAATCTCTGGGTTCTCAGAATGGTGTAAAATATCCTGTATAGTTAAGCAGTATCTTCCATGTGCATATTTGCTAGGAGAAACCTGTATCCCTTTTCGTGCATGTATTTTTCTCCACAACTTCCATTCCTTGACTATATACTGAGCGGCTTCTGTTTTTGCAATAAAAGGAGTTTCCCCTTCTCCCAAGCATATGCCTCCACTGTGTTACAGAGTGTATTCCAGTGATAAACAATATACCTTTATTATGTATGTCACTTGTATAGATTTGGAGAAAAACAACTTAGCATAGAAGCCTAATGTAAATGTGCACTTGAAGCCGGCCTTCAGCCCTGGGAGAACCACTTTTGTTGCTTGGGTAGGATGGGTGATAGGGAGAATTAACTCCCACCGCACAGGCAGGAGATGATAGGGGTCTGAATGGCAAGAGAAGCTAAACGGCCGCCCCCAATGCACCATCTACCTCACTTACATAAGGCTTTAAAGGTGTTTTTCTCCAAATCTACATAAATTACATACTTCTGTATGTAAGGTATGTTGTTTATCACTCTAATGTGCTCTGTAACATGATTGCAGAAGTAGAATTTACTTGGGGAAGGTGGTAGACTCCCCCAAGGTTAATGGTCTATTGACAAGATGGAGTGGGCATCTCAGGCAACTTATGTACCATAAATCTCAGTGCAGAGAGCAGGAGCAAAGGATATAGAATTCCGGCATCATAGGAGATCAAAGAAGTACAATTAATGTGGTTATGCGGTTTGTGGGCCCAGCTGGCTTATAGAGCTGATCACAACTGCAAGTGCTCTGACGTCTATGGCCCGACCACTTTCATGTTGGTGTTTCTACCAAAATTTAACTACAGTATTTCCTGCCTATTTTTTTAGACACATTTATTAAGCTTAAACCCATGAATCTAGGACAAAAAATGCAGAACCAATATAAAGTTTATCTAAAGTTTTTAGTGGACAGATTTTTGGTGGACAAATTTGAAGGTGGTAAGGTGGTATGAACTAGACTAGACAGACTAAAGAGGTAGCAGACTTACTATGATACTATGATACATGTGGTGCATTGTAAGACTGTCCAATCTAAATTTCCTCTGTTTACAAATCAGGCAGGATTAGTATATCTGAGCCATTGTTTTTAGTGATCCCTTTACTCATGAGTTTCTCAGTAACATTAGGTGTACCTGCTTGATAGTAATGTCCTCCCATCTGTAGACATAACAACAAGTAGAATTTGCTATTCTTAATTCCACTCATCATTTCCACTGTTAACAACCTGATGTGACTGTGTACAGTAGCAAAATTGTGCTATTTTCCAAGTCTCTCGTATGTGAGAATTATTTGAGGATAACAAGGCCTTATGAACAGCTGTTGGAAATAATTATTGGATGCTGTGATGTCACTTCCAGAATGACTCATGGAGACAAGTGAAGATCTGGCAGGAGAAATAAAATATGAAAGAACTTAATAGCAACATTAAGTTAAAAAGATATTCATTGTTACTACATTTTCTCATAGTAAAAGAATGACATTAATTCCACATATATAATTTCTAAAATTAATAATAATAATAATAATAATAATAATAATAATAATAAGATAAAGTTATGGGTGTGTTATAGGATATAGGGTCAGAAGGGCTACTATGTCTCCTTAAGAAGATTGCAATTACAAGTAAGTCTTCCTTGATGGAAAAAGGAAATTGTTCCAGCCCCAACCTTTGTTTCCTATAAATCATTCCATGGTTTTCTAGAAGCCCCTCATTCAGTCAGTTAGTACCCTGGTTAGCACTGATGAGGGGCAATAATCCCAAAACACCTGTCTGTAGATGAGGCTATCTTACTTTTTTATTATACCATTAGGTTTCTGGAAAACCAGAAATTGATTTTTAGGAAGCTACTTCCAACAGGTGCAAGAGCAAGTTTCCTTTTCCTACCATATTTTATAGGATCTTCTAATGTTTTTCAAAATGTTTTCTTGGCTTTTAAAGAGAAGTTATGCATTTGTAACATGTATGTATTCCTTGTATTCTTAGTGACATTCTGGATCACCCTTTCTTAAAGGCTATGGATGCTTTTAACATGGACAAAAATTCTGTTTACTTATATTTGTGGAAGTTGCAGGTTGTAATCTCCATTCTGTCAGTCAAACCCACTAATATATAGTTCACATGCTGCTGTTAGTTTCAGAAATTTCTCAAGTGAGTGTTCCCCCCACATCCAGACATGAGACATGCTAATTTTAAGGTCTGCGTGTATCTGTATAGTTTCATTCCTGTTCTGATTTTCTCTTGAACACCTCATGAAAGATCTTTTTCCCTTGTACTGACAGACAGTGATGTGGTGCGATTGCCCCTCTCCTTCCTCTGCAGATTCTGCTTTGGATGCTCTTCCTCCTTTATATACTAATACACCACTGATGTGGTTCACCACTCCCCTCTGCAAACTGTTACCTGCTTTCCTTCTTACCCCTCATTCACATCTGCGTTTGGTAATCTGTTTGGGGAGTCCACATTGGGGGAATACCAAACACATTGGAAAGCGGTGTGCAGTGAAAACAAATGTTCCCTATAGACTATAATGAGGTCCGTGTGATCTCCGCATGGTGTCCGCATGAAACATGCGGACAGAAAAGTACTTCATGGTCTACTTTCAAATCCGCATGATTTGTGCGGGCAACACACAGACCGATTATAGTCTATGGGGAACGTGTGCATTCACTGCACACCGCTTATTAATGCGTTTGGCATTCCATGGGGGGGGGGGGGTCCCATGCGGACTCCCCAAACAGATTACCAAATGCAGATGTGAACGAGGGATTATCTATACTGTGATACAATATAGTCTGTGCTACCTGCCCTCTCTGAAGTTTGATTGTTGATCTTAGGTTCCTTTTACCTAATTGGAGAAAAAATCCTCAGATATTGCTTAGTCCTGAGATATTGCTACTATCAGCTATATAGAAGTGCACATCCTTATTTAATTCCTCTGCAAATATTTCTTATTCCACTGCACACAGGTCATACTGTAAATAAGAAAAACCACACATTTGTACTACAACCCGTCCAAAACAGATTGACATCCTTAGCATTGCAGAGCCTTGGTCCACTAAAGGATCCTCCAGCCTACTGGCAGTGTAGACCAACCTTGGTTAAGACTTAAAGCAGTAGTCCAACCTCAGCCTCAAAGAGGTTTTCAGGAATTAAAAAGCTACATGCAATCAGCACTATAAAATAAAAATGCATTCATACTTACCCGCAGTCCAAAATAAACACAAACAGCCTTCTGTGGCAATAAAGATAATAAAACCTGCTCGGTTGAGCTCTAACTAACAAAATTGTCTATATCAAGTGCCATTCTACTAGGCACTGGACACACCATAATGACAAGTAAGTTTTTTCCACTTACAGGCATAATACAGTGTCCCAGACCTAGTTCATCCTGAATGCATCCAACCCTGAGCTGCTCAACTCTTGTGTCTGCAGCTTTTTATGCCGATGCATGGACTAGGGATTGGAGACCCAACCACCTCCCTGGTCCAATTTCAGGCCCTTTGCAGCTTTTCCACAAAACCACTCCAGACACCAATCTAGTGGAAATATATCTTCTTTTCATGAATTTCCCCATCAATGTCTCACAATATACATATTGTTGTTGTTTTTTATTATTATTATGATGACAATGAATAGTTAATGTCATACCAATTTTTTCTAACAGTGGAAAATGTGGAATATATTCTAGATGCCTATTGTATTTAATGCTATGACCTTATGGCTGTTTCTCTTGGAAAGAAGAGGAATTTAACAATGATTTGTGCCCTGCCAAAATGAATACAGATTAGCTTGACCATAATGATATAGTCCCAGGCTTCTAAGAGACCTGAATAAGGAATAAGGAATCTTTATAAAATTGTGCCCATTGTCTCATTTAACCTCTGTCAAAAATCAGAAACTGGACACAAATGTTTTATTAAAATACATAAAATACCAATTTACAATCTATCATCCATTACTGAAGATATATGTATGTCGTATTCAATATTACATACAGAGCTGCATTAGGTATGGGGAAACTAGGCCTGAATAGGGCAGCAAAGAATTAGATTTACCGGTATTTCCTTTTTATAATTTTTTGGTGTTATTTTGCTAATTTGTCTACGAAATGTCTTTCTCATAATAAAAATTAAAAAATGAAAATATCTAACAGTAGATAATGAGGTATATAGTAGATATACAGTGGAGAAATTTTCTAATTTAACGGAGTATTATTGGTAAATTTAGGTTACATAAGGTTACATCCACATAAGATAAGTTTGATGTTGATTTTTATCACAAAAAAAGCTAAAATGAATTGGTTCTTCTAGTGAAATTCAGTGGGTAATCTCTGTATTCCACTATTTTACCCTTTGCATTTTCATTCACTGTGCTGATATTGTAAAGTGCTTCAGATCCACAACAATTAAATCTTTTGTGGGTATACCCTAAGGCTCTGTTCAGACCTATATGTCTAAATTAAACATTTAATGGAAGCTTTTGACGCATATCTTTGTATAGACCTACAGTGTTATATGTCAGCCAAGTGTATCCCCAGTATAGGAGACCACAGAAGTCTGCACTGGGTGCATGGGGACCTACGGATTTGGTGATTCAGTGTAGATTTAGGAAGCTTTTCTGACACAAACGCTGAACATAAATAAACAATGAGGTCTGAACAGAGCTTTATTTATATGCAGGCTTTTAGATAGTCTGTCCCAGTAGGTGCAGTTCAAATGTTTTGAGTCAAAAGTTTGGGCACACCCTTTCATTTCATTTCATTTTCTTTTTTTTAGTTTTCTACATTATAGATTCATATTGAAGACATGAAAACTATGAAGGAACATATATGGAATTAAGTGGGAAACAAAAAACTGTTATACAAACCAGAAAATGTGTTATATTTTAGCTTATTCAGTAGACCACTTTTGCTTTGACTACAGCTTGGCAGACTCTTACCATCCTCTCAATGAGCTTCATGGGGTAGTTACCTGGAATAGTTTTCCAACTGTTGTGAAGGAGTCACCGGAGGTGCTGAGCACTTACTGACTTGATTTCCTTCTCTCTGTGGTCCAAATCATTCTGGACCATCACAAATGGATTTATGTCTGGTGATTGTGAAGGCCATGTCATATGATAAAGCACTCCATCACTCTTCTCCTTGGTCAAATCACCCTTGCTTAGCCTGGAAGTGTGTTTGGGGTCATTGGTTAAAAAAAACAATTATTGTTGCACTAAGCGTAAACCAGTTAGGAAGGCATGTTCTACAGAATGTTGTGGTAGCTACGCTGGTTAAGTGTGCCTTGAATTTTGAATAACCCAACAATATCACCAGCAAAGTACTCCCACACCTTCATACTTCCTCTTTCATGCATCTCACATGTCATAGCACTTGGAAATCTTACATTTTGACTCATCAGAACAAAGTATAGATTTCCACTGTTCTATTGACCATGTCTTTGTTATCTTAGACCAGGCAATTCTCCTTGTTGTTGATGTTCCTCAGTAGTGTCTACTTCGCATCAATTTGTCCATAATGGCCTGATTCTGGCAGCCTGCTTTGACCATTTATGTGGGCTCTAATCTGATGTGCAGGTAATTTGCACTTTCTGAGGCTGGTATTGAGGAGCGAAAGGCTAAATTCACACTATCATTGCTGTCATCTATCATAGAAAGACAGCATCTGTCATAGAATGACTGTATCCCCCTCTGTCTTTGTCCATTACCTTTCACTCTAATCTAAATAACATTACAGAAGCTGCTTTCCATCATGTTTGTTTAGCTTTGTAACAAAAAAAAAAAAGTCCAGCATGCGACTTTTTCATCCATCAGAAAAGTAAAAATCATGACAAAAAAAAGCTTCTTTCATGTTTTTTATATTGGGGTAAATGCACACCGAAAACCCAACGGCGATAGCTCCATTTGTATCTATCCATCCTGTAAACCTAGCTGAATAAGTAATCAAGAGGCCCCACATCAATAATTGTAATGATGCCCCCTCTAGCATGACCACCTTAAAGAGGACCTTTCATGACCTCATGCATATGTGGTTTTATATACTGCTAAAAAGCCAACAGTGCACTGAATTCTGCACACTGTCGGCTATCCCGTTATGTGCCCCATGGCTGGAGATACTGGTGATGTTAATTTCGGCACCAATATCTCCCCACTATCAGAAGGGCATTCCTCACAGCCTAGCATCACCGCCCCCTTTTCCCACATCCATAGACTTGTACTGGGGGGTGTTCCTCACAACTCAGTGTCATCACTGGGCGGTGGGCATAACTCACAGCCCAGCGATGACACTAGGCGATTTTTACAGTATAGGGATAATGCACACAGCAATTTTTACAGTACAGGGATACTTTCCACTATGACATCACAGCGGAAAAATTCCTAAAGTAATGAAAGCACATTCAATTTTCCACATTCTATTCTATCATTCATAGGTATCAGTAATTGCACCCTAGGTAACTCTTGGTCTTCTTTTCCTGGGGCAGTTCTCATGAGAGCCAGTTTCATCATGATGGTTTTCACAACTGCACATGTGAGGGTACATTTAAATGTGAAATTTTCAAGATTGACCGACCTTCACGTTTTAAGTAATGATGGACTGCCATTCCTCTCTAATTATTTGAGTGATTCTTTCCATAATGTAGGCACTGTAGGGAACTGTGTACCAGTTGTACCTCTGTACAACACAACTGGTTGTCTTAAATGCATTATGAAGGCAAGAAATTCTAAAAAGTAACTGACAAGGCATATCTGATAGCTGAAAACCATTCCAGGTGACTACCTCATGAAGCTGATAGAGAGAGTGTGAAGACTATGCAACACTGTCATCAAAGCAAATGATAGCTACTGAAGAGTCTAAAATATAATACATATGCGTGGGGGGAGGGGTCATAGCACTTATTTGTTGACTACTTAATTCCATATGTGTTGCTCCATACTTTTCATGTCTTAATATCTACATAAAACTTTTGACTGGCACTGTTTTGTTATCAGAATTTAGTAAATGAATTAAATTTAAATTATCACTTTTTTGCACATCCTGAATGACACCCCACTGGATCTTGGAAACTACAACTATAAGCTGCACCAGTAATGGCACCACCTTAGACTATTTTTATACCAGCTACAACTCTAATATTATGTCAAACCTTGATGAAATATGAAACACAAATATAATGAGCAAGTGAAATCACCAAACTACTAAGACTAAAATGAGCTTTTACACCAAATTATATTATGGCATGGTACTATAGTCCCATTGTGGGACTATTAAAGGATTATCTTATCTTATCTTATAAATATACCATAATTTACTCATAGGCGGTGGTCAAACTGGAAAGCTCCCATTAAAAAAAGACCAGCAGCAGGGAAGCACAATGGCTCTTTAATGCTTTTGGCACAACCACAATACACTGCAACTCAGCACTATACCCTGAGTGGGACTAAGATACAATTCCATTATTTTAGGGATTATTGGCGTTCCTAGAGGTTAGACTCCTATAATTATGTTACAGCTACCTACAGAAGAAAGACCACTTTAGTTCAGGGAGACTCAGCATCTGGCCTGAAGTTGTTAAAACTATGCAATCATATAAATGTTTGCTTTTCCATTTAAAACATTGATCTTATTAAAAAGTATTTATTAATATAGATTTTTTTTTTTATCTTTTGTTATTACTACCAGGGCGGCAACTCCATTTGGAGGATTTGAAAAAGCATCTAAGATGATCACTTTCAAGATCCCAGAATATGACATGCCTTCTATGAACAACCTTACCTTTGACCTGTCTATAGACCCTCTAAGAGCAAGAAAGTCCTTTAACAGAACACCCCAAGGATGGACTTCAGAAAACCCTCATATTATAATCTCTTCTGATATCATCTTCAATCCTAACGTCCCAGAATCTGATGATCTATAAATCTTATAAGAAAACTCTAAGCCCAAAGGGTTGTCCTCCCATGTACAGTAGTTTAGTTATGGATTCTATACTGTTTCTGATATATATTTTGTAACCCTCTGTAGTCAGATATGCCAAGTTTTCAGAATGTATCATGATTTATTTTTGTAACTGATATATTCAGATTATTTCATTACTATCATGGTAAATTGTGGCCTCAGATTAATCTTTTCCTGATAAAATATTATGAATAAATCACAACGGTGAGTTCACTACTGTATATTGGCCTAGTTTATAATTTAAGAGTAGTTAAAGGTACTTCACAGCAAGAGATTATGTTTTCTGTAGTGCTCTTGTTAAAATATGTAGATCTAGAGAACAGGACGCCTTCTATAATGCAACATAATAAAAAACATACTCCTTGGCACTCCGGTGTCCATTGGCTCAGCCGATCGTTCACACACTATTCCTTGGTACCAGGAAGCCCTGCACCTGATGTGACTGATGAGGCTAATCTGCAGCCTGAGCCATAGCCGGAGAGGGACCAGTGACATACACTCACCGGCCACTTTATTAGGTACACCTGTCCAACTGCTCGTTAACACTTAATTTCTAATCAGCCAATCACATGGCGGCAACTCAGTGCATTTAGGCATGTAGACATGGTCAAGACAATCTCCTGCAGTTCAAACCGAGCATGAGTATGGGGAAGAAAGGTGATTTGAGTGCCTTTGAACGTGGCATGGTTGTTGGTGCCAGAAGGGCTGGTCTGAGTATTTCAGAAACTGCTGATCTACTGGGATTTTCACGCACAACCATCTCTAGGGTTTACAGAGAATGGTCCGAAAAAGAAAAAACATCCAGTGAGCGGCAGTTCTGTGGGCGGAAATGCGTTGTTGATGCCAGAGGTCAGAGGAGAATGGCCAGACTGGTTCGAGCTGATAGAAAGGCAACAGTGACTCAAATAGCCACCCGTTACAACCAAGGTAGCCAGAAGAGCATCTCTGAACGCACAGTACGTCCAACTTTGAGGCAGATGGGCTACAGCAGCAGAAGACCACACCGGGTGCCACTCCTTTCAGCTAAGAACAGGAAACTGAGGCTACAATTTGCACAAGCTCATCGAAATTGGACAATTGAAGATTGGAAAAACGTTGCCTGGTCTGATGAGTCTCGATTTCTGCTGTGACATTCGGATGGTAGGGTCAGAATTTGGCGTCAACAACATGAAAGCATGGATCCATCCTGCCTTGTATCAACGGTTCAGGCTGGTGGTGGTGGTGTCATGGTGTGGGGAATATTTTCTTGGCACTCTTTGGGCCCCTTGGTACCAATTGAGCATCGTTGCAACGCCAAAGCCTACCTGAGTATTGTTGCTGACCATGTCCATCCCTTTATGACCACAATGTACCCAACATCTGATGGCTACTTTCAGCAGGATAATGCAATGCCATGTCATAAAGCTGGAATCATCTCAGACTGGTTTCTTGAACATGACAATGAGTTCACTGTACTCCAATGGCCTCCACAGTCACCAGATCTCAATCCAATAGAGCATCTTTGGGATGTGGTGGAACGGGAGATTCGCATCATGGATGTGCAGCCGACAAATCTGCGGCAACTGTGTGATGCCATCATGTCAATATGGACCAAAATCTCTGAGGAATGCTTCCAGCACCTTGTTGAATCTATGCCACGAAGAATTGAGGCCGTTCTGAAGGCAAAAGGGGGTCCAACCCGTTACTAGCATGGTGTACCTAATAAAGTGGCCGGTGAGTGTATATGAATGACATGACTGATCCTTCTCCAGATAATTGGCGATGTGGAGTGCAGGGCTTCCTGGAGACGGGTGAGTATTTTTTTGTTTAATGTTACACCTGCCCCATCCTCTGTCCTCTTCCCATGGCAGCATAACCCACGTGACCGCCTGTACATTATACACTAAGGTACACTAATCACACAAGGTTTGCCCAACAAATACTTTCAGTACTGTGCTGGGGACCATAAAAGTATAGAGCAGCGCTGCTGGAATAGTCAGGGGTAAGAGGCCTCGGGGCAGATAGCTTGCCGGTGTAGCAGCCTGTGTTTGCTACTCCATCAGTTGGCCTCCCGGGAATTTTCTCCTTGGTTCACCTGACAACGCCTTTAATCCATTTTTTCCAGAAGATCAATTTGAAGCTCTAAGGCCTTAATTTGTAACAAGGTCCCCACCCACCCTGCCATCTTACCCGTGACTGAGTGGTCTTTAGGCTAATTCCAGCATCAGGTACCATATGTGACTGTTCCCTCTAAATCTTTTATGCAAATAAGGCAGATCCCTTCTTCAGCAAGGTGAAGGATATGTGAGAGATAAAGAACACACTTTATTTATCTTTATGTCACATTTCTATATAACGCTACATCATTTTATATTGTATTATCACACATAAGTATTGTTAGCTCCATGCAAGCTCTGCCTCATATAGAGACCTGACAAAGCCTGAGTTGTCGTAGTTACATAATGTGTTTGTTTATCAGCTACACTGGATTTCCTATGCAAATTTAATAACAATATTTATGATGTAACTGTGTCATGTCCTCATATTTTTCCTATGATTCACATCTATGCTTTAAATATAGAACTGCTCTAAATATGTTTGTGAAAATAATTTTCTTACAACAATAGTTAAATCCAAGCAATTCCATGATAGACAAGCCTGAAAAAAGCTAATGAGATACAGTAATTATTTGCACAAAGAGAGTTATGAACAATATGTAGCTACTGAGTCAATATCAAATTCTACTGTTTTATTTAAAAATTGTTCAAGGGTAAATACAATAAGAGAGATTTTATAGGGTATCTCTAACCATAAAATATGGAACCTACAGTAATCAAGAATTTGTGGGTTCCCAAGAGCCATCACATGCCCCATGAGATTGCCAGTGCTTCTTTCTGTGGGGCAGCAGATTATGGAAGAGATTACTTTAGATCAATAGCAGATACCCTGCTTCTTTAAAATTAAGCCCTATCCTGAAAATAAGCCCCAGCTTGGATTTGCAGGGTTTTTGGAGTAGACTTGAAACATAAGCCATACTCCAAAAACAAGCCCTGAATATAGTCAGCACGTCCAGCACTAGGTTTTGTCACATAACATGACGGAGAATAGGCATACCATAGCTCCCAACTGTCTTGGAAAAGTGCCCTGCTACCTCCCGCCACAGCAGGGCAAAATCTTCTTACCTGCTCCCAAGTCCCACTTCAGAGTCTTGCCTCCTGAGTCTGTCTTCCGAGTAACACCTCCTGGGCTGCTACTAAGCTGTGGGCTTGGCTACCTAACTGACCAGATGTCACGTGCCACCCCTGCTTTCTCCCACAGATGCAGCCATGCCATTACAGAACTTTTCCATTAGCATAAAGAGATTGTAAAGGAGAGGAGCTAGAGAAGGCGCAGTGTCACTGCCACAAAAAGTGTTTAGAGATATATAAGTGCCAGTAAGTTTGTTTAAGACCCTCTTACACTGCAATATCACTTGTGAATGTAAGTTAGGTTACGTTTACTAACCCTAACCGTTTTACATGATTGATTTGGAGAAAATCAGAAAAGATTCTGAAAAGCTGTTTTACACTGTTCTACCATATAGGTGACAGGGAGCTATGAAAACAGTATAGCAGAGCTACACTCTTTCTGTAGGTCCACTGTTATGGAAACAGCATAGCTAAATATACTATGTTTGTTACATAGATTCCATTCACCTCTATTGTAATCACTGAAAACTTGTGGAGCAGTTCCACTTGCCTAATGGTCAGGCCTTATGGCCAGCTATGTCCATCTTGGCTATGATGGCTGAGATTGGAAAAAGAGGAGTAAAGGAAGATCTGGTTAGAAAATAATCCCAAGACAGCAGGTAAACTGTCTAGAAGTTATGATAGATAATACCACACACTGAAATCAGGTCGACCTGATTTCCTAGATCTCAACTGTCAGAATCATACACAGGATACCATCACCCCAAAGATACCATGTAAAAAGTGGCCTGCTTGATCTTGCCGCTGACACCACTGATTTCCACAAGACATCACACTAATTGTGTTCATTAACCTACACCTAATCTGCTTCAGCTTTCCACAACAAGGAGTAGAACGACCATAAAATACGGAGGAATCTGATGCACATGTAAATCTCAAATGCCTCTTCATATTCCGGCATGTGAACCTAGCCATAAAGGAGGAAGCCACATTTTAAATATTGATGGTCCCTTAGGACACAACCAGTAATGTTAACATGCGAGCTGTCGCAGTGCTCGCTTGACATATAATGTGTAGTGGTGAGTTTAAATACTGCAGCAGTGCACATTGTATGGCAGGTGAACATCACAGCACCCCAGACACCACACTTCCGACATCTCAGAACATCTGATCTGCAGGAATCCTGGCTGTCATACCCCGTGGATGTAAGAGTGATAGTTATAATGTATAATGGGGACAATGAATACTATAGATGACAGGGCACACTGTAAGGGATCCAAAAAGGGGTGTGAATGTGTGCTAAAGCGGGCCTGAAAAATTTTATGTCATACTCTGTGTGACTCAAGCAAGGCCCTTCAGGTGGTTTAGAGTTCTGTAATGACAGGTTCCCTTTACAGCCCTATTCCCAACACAAGTGATCTATAAATAAGCCCCTACAGTATGTTGTTACATATATTATTTACAGCCTCCCCCTCCCATCTCACCCTACACAGCACATACTGTAAATAAAAAGACAGTAAATCAAACCAGCTTCACTTACCAGACACTCATAGTCGGTGAAGGGGTCTTCATGAAGTAGCTGCAGCACCAAAAAAGTAACCAGAGGGCTTTATTCTGGTCATGGAGGAAGAGATAATACAGACCTGGACCCCTCCTCCAATGGCTCCATAGCCATGTGGTCTCCATTGGAGATACAACACTGGTCATGGGAAGAGATATATAATCTGTACAGACATCCTACTAAAAGCCAAATTTGCCTATAGTTTGTCCAATAGGGGCTGTATAGAGAAAAAAAGAAGATATCAATTGCAATATAACATCTCAATTGTATCTAATGCTATTGAAAAAAGTGGAGACCGGAGTTGTAATATTGTGGTTATTCAATACACTACACACATCCTCAGAAACTAAGGTGAGGGCCAGGCCAGCAAATTAAATGATAAACCATTATCTGGTACATTAGCTGCACTAAGTGCACACGGCTGCAATTGTTGTAAGTACATAATATAGAGCAATAAGAGGACTAAACAGTTTTATTACACATGGAACAAAAAACATAGAGATGGCCTTTCCAGTTGACAGCTATTACTTAGCGGGGAGATCACACATATCTTTTAGCTAAGTGATAATACATACTCAGAAACGTTAAATAAAAAATCCTATTGTTTCTATTCTAACATTATCCAGAAGCGATAAAACTTTTTAATAGGGGTTTTGACCTTGGTTGTTCACCTTGAGATTCTGTCATAACAATTTGCATGTAAAAAAAACATTCCCCATTCATAAACACATAACTCAAGTAGTAAAGAGAATAGTATCTGCTGGTAATGTGAAATATATTAGGTTTGTTTCATTTTGACTGACATTAGCATATGGTTGTTATGGTGCCTTGGAGAGATGGGACTTTGCTCTGGATGGTCCCTCATCTTTTGCTGCTAGGTGGTAAGAACCCGAGTAGGACTCACGTTTCCAGAAGAGCTGGATTAATAGCAAACAAGGGGATGGAGAATCGACACAAATATCCTGAAAAGCATGTAGAATGGTAAACAAACACCAGTCCCATCTCTAAGCAACTGTTTCAACCATGTCTATACATGGCCAATACCGAAGTTTTCTTATCCAACAGAGAAGCGTTTATACAAGTATGAAGGAATATAGGGATATGTATCTAATTTACAATATTACATTCTCTTATGCATATGTGAAAAATATGAGCACATAAAGTATCATGGGACAGGACAATTTAGCATTAGTTATTTTGGTGGACAATGAAATTAATTATTCTGGATTCCATTATTCCAGATGGCCCTACCACTGGTATTACAACAAAATCATTGTAATGTTGACATGGTCTTCATACCAAACTCTGGATATAATTGGTATGAAGAAGTCACTGAAGAGGATAAACCTCCATTCCAGCCTTCATTTCCATCTTGCTGTGCACCACAATAGCCTTTGAGAAAAATGGAATATGGTCACTAACCATTGACGTGACCCTCTAGCTCAGGGGTCCTCAAACTGCGGCCCGCGGGTCACATGCGGCCCGCCAAGCACTTCTGTCTGGCCCCCGCCGGCAGGCGTGCATTTATAATGAAGCTCCTGGGGAGCTCGGGCCAGGCCATGGAGCGCACTTCACTTTACCTATTGAAGGGCACCGCTCCTGATGTCTGTGCGACCTGCTCTGCCTCCGGCCCACTGTTTAAAAAGTTTGAGGACCCCTGCTCTAGCTGGATATCTGGCTTTTAGCCCAATCTTGTACAGCTGGTTTGTGTCAATGCTATTTACTGCCCTTGGGATGTGACAACCAATGTATTTCAGTTTAATGTATGTGACATCCATGTATTCAATCAGAAGATCTGTCCATGCGTAGGTTCACCTCCACACACCACTTCCAGTTCATTATTGTTCTACCAATCACTGGGATACGCAACATTGAACAGTGCTGACGTTATGGCCAAGGTGCATGGCAATGTATCTGTCTGCAACCTTATTAACTTGGCAAAATCTGAAAGTGTTGGGAAATTCACAATAAATTTGATTTATGCTGACATCTCTTGAGGACAAGGTGTGTATTGAAGCAATCGGTCACTGACAGTACTGCCCAGTGCTGTCACGGTCTCATACATGTGAGCAGTCAGCTCACCACGGACAGTATCCTTCTGTCACCAACCACCTCTACTGGGTCCAGGGGACTCCCCAGAGAAGATGACTGATGCTACCACAGAGTTGAAAAAGGCTCTAAGAAGTCCCCGCTGGACTCCAAAGGCCCTCAGCCTCCTGACCAAGTAGAGCCTGCTGTGACCCTTTCTGTGCAGCACATCCAGGCGGTCAGTCCAGTCCAGCTTATTATTGAGGAGCACACCCAGGTAGTTATAGGTCTTGACTATCTCAATGTCTGTGCTCTGGATGTCCTGGATTCAGGACACTTTTCCGCTTACTAAACTCCACCACCATCCCCTTGGTCTTCCCAGCATTAATCCTGAGGTGGTTCCGCTGAGACCAGTCAACAAAGTCCCAGTTTAAGTCTCTGTACTCCCTGTCGTCTCCGTCAGTGATGAGGCCTACTATTCCAGAGTCTTCAGAGTGCTTTTGCAAGTAATAGCTAGGTGAGTTGCACCTAAAGTCAGCAGTGTACAGTGTGAAGAGGAAAGGGGCAAGAACTGTACAAGGTAATTTTGGACACTAAACCTCCGAGCTATAAGGACTAGAGATGAGCGAACACTAAAATGTTCGAGGTTCGAAATTCGATTCGAACAGCCGCTCACTGTTCGAGTGTTCGAATGGGTTTCGAACCCCATTATAGTCTATGGGGAACATAAACTCGTTAAGGGGGAAACCCAAATTCGTGTCTGGAGGGTCACCAAGTCCACTATGACACCCCAGGAAATGATACCAACACCCTGGAATGACACTGGGACAGCAGGGGAAGCATGTCTGGGGGCATAAAAGTCACTTTATTTCATGGAAATCCCTGTCAGTTTGCGATTTTCGCAAGCTAACTTTTCCCCATAGAAATGCATTGGCCAGTGCTGATTGGCCAGAGTACGGAACTCGACCAATCAGCGCTGGCTCTGCTGGAGGAGGCGGAGTCTAAGATAGCTCCACACCAGTCTCCATTCAGGTCCGACCTTAGACTCCGCCTCCTCCGGCAGAGCCAGCGCTGATTGGCCGAAGGCTGGCCAATGCATTCCTATGCGAATGCAGACTTAGCAGTGCTGAGTCAGTTTTGCTCAACTACACATCTGATGCACACTCGGCACTGCTACATCAGATGTAGCAATCTGATGTAGCAGAGCCGAGGGTGCACTAGAACCCCTGTGCAAACTCAGTTCACGCTAATAGAATGCATTGGCCAGCGCTGATTGGCCAATGCATTCTATTAGCCCGATGAAGTAGAGCTGAATGTGTGTGCTAAGCACACACATTCAGCACTGCTTCATCAAGCCAATACAATGCATTAGCCAGTGCTGATTGGCCAGAGTACGGAATTCGGCCAATCAGCGCTGGCCAATGCATTCTATTAGCCCGATGAAGTAGAGCTGAATGTGTGTGCTAAGCACACACATTCAGCACTGCTTCATCAAGCCAATACAATGCATTAGCCAGTGCTGATTGGCCAGAGTACGGAATTCGGCCAATCAGCGCTGGCTCTGCTGGAGGAGGCGGAGTCTAAGGTCGCTCCACACCAGTCTCCATTCAGGTCCGACCTTAGACTCCGCCTCCTCCGGCAGAGCCAGCGCTGATTGGCCGAAGGCTGGCCAATGCATTCCTATGCGAATGCAGACTTAGCAGTGCTGAGTCAGTTTTGCTCAACTACACATCTGATGCACACTCGGCACTGCTACATCAGATGTAGCAATCTGATGTAGCAGAGCCGAGGGTGCACTAGAACCCCTGTGCAAACTCAGTTCACGCTAATAGAATGCATTGGCCAGCGCTGATTGGCCAATGCATTCTATTAGCCCGATGAAGTAGAGCTGAATGTGTGTGCTAAGCACACACATTCAGCACTGCTTCATCAAGCCAATACAATGCATTAGCCAGTGCTGATTGGCCAGAGTACGGAATTCGGCCAATCAGCGCTGGCCAATGCATTCTATTAGCCCGATGAAGTAGAGCTGAATGTGTGTGCTAAGCACACACATTCAGCACTGCTTCATCAAGCCAATACAATGCATTAGCCAGTGCTGATTGGCCAGAGTACGGAATTCGGCCAATCAGCGCTGGCTCTGCTGGAGGAGGCGGAGTCTAAGGTCGCTCCACACCAGTCTCCATTCAGGTCCGACCTTAGACTCCGCCTCCTCCGGCAGAGCCAGCGCTGATTGGCCGAAGGCTGGCCAATGCATTCCTATGCGAATGCAGACTTAGCAGTGCTGAGTCAGTTTTGCTCAACTACACATCTGATGCACACTCGGCACTGCTACATCAGATGTAGCAATCTGATGTAGCAGAGCCGAGGGTGCACTAGAACCCCTGTGCAAACTCAGTTCACGCTAATAGAATGCATTGGCCAGCGCTGATTGGCCAATGCATTCTATTAGCCCGATGAAGTAGAGCTGAATGTGTGTGCTAAGCACACACATTCAGCACTGCTTCATCAAGCCAATACAATGCATTAGCCAGTGCTGATTGGCCAGAGTACGGAATTCGGCCAATCAGCGCTGGCCAATGCATTCTATTAGCCCGATGAAGTAGAGCTGAATGTGTGTGCTAAGCACACACATTCAGCTCTACTTCATCGGGCTAATAGAATGCATTGGCCAGCGCTGATTGGCCAGAGTACGGAACTCGACCAATCAGCGCTGGCTCTGCTGGAGGAGGCGGAGTCTAAGGTCGGACCTGAATGGAGACTGGTGTGGAGCGATCTTAGACTCCGCCTCCTCCAGCAGAGCCAGCGCTGATTGGCCGAATTCCGTACTCTGGCCAATCAGCACTGGCTAATGCATTGTATTGGCGTGATGAAGCAGTGCTGAATGTGTGTGCTTAGCACACACATTCAGCTCTACTTCATCGGGCTAATAGAATGCATTGGCCAGCGCTGATTGGCCGAATTCCGTACTCTGGCCAATCAGTGCTGGCCAATGCATTCTATTAGCTTGATGAAGCAGAGTGTGCACAAGGGTTCAAGCGCACCCTCGGCTCTGATGTAGCAGAGCCGAGGCTGCACAAGGGTTCAAGCGCACCCTCGGCTCTGATGTAGGAGAGCCGAGGGTGCACTTGAATCCTTGTGCACCCTCAGCTCTGCTACATCAGAGCCGAGGGTGCGCTTGAACCCTTGTGCACACTCTGCTTCATCAAGCTAATAGAATGCATTGGCCAGCGCTGATTGGCCAATGTATTCTATTAGCCTGATGAAGTAGAGCTGAATGTGTGTGCTAAGCACACACATTCAGCTCTACTTCATCGGGCTAATAGAATGCATTGGCCAGCGCTGATTGGCCAGAGTACGGAACTCGACCAATCAGCGCTGGCTCTGCTGGAGGAGGCGGAGTCTAAGATCGCTCCACACCAGTCTCCATTCAGGTCCGACCTTAGACTCCGCCTCCTCCAGCAGAGCCAGCGCTGATTGGCCGAATTCCGTACTCTGGCCAATCAGCACTGGCTAATGCATTGTATTGGCTTGATGAAGCAGTGCTGAATGTGTGTGCTTAGCACACACATTCAGCTCTACTTCATCGGGCTAATAGAATGCATTGGCCAATCAGCGCTGGCCAATGCATTCTATTAGCGTGAACTGAGTTTGCACAGGGGTTCTAGTGCACCCTCGGCTCTGCTACATCAGATTGCTACATCTGATGTAGCAGTGCCGAGTGTGCATCAGATGTGTAGTTGAGCAAAACTGACTCAGCACTGCTAAGTATGCATTCGCATAGGAATGCATTGGCCAGCCTTCGGCCAATCAGCGCTGGCTCTGCCGGAGGAGGCGGAGTCTAAGGTCGGACCTGAATGGAGACTGGTGTGGAGCGACCTTAGACTCCGCCTCCTCCAGCAGAGCCAGCGCTGATTGGCCGAATTCCGTACTCTGGCCAATCAGCACTGGCTAATGCATTGTATTGGCTTGATGAAGCAGTGCTGAATGTGTGTGCTTAGCACACACATTCAGCTCTACTTCATCGGGCTAATAGAATGCATTGGCCAATCAGCGCTGGCCAATGCATTCTATTAGCGTGAACTGAGTTTGCACAGGGGTTCTAGTGCACCCTCGGCTCTGCTACATCAGATTGCTACATCTGATGTAGCAGTGCCGAGTGTGCATCAGATGTGTAGTTGAGCAAAACTGACTCAGCACTGCTAAGTCTCTGCATTCGCATAGGAATGCATTGGCCAGCCTTCGGCCAATCAGCGCTGGCTCTGCCGGAGGAGGCGGAGTCTAAGGTCGGACCTGAATGGAGACTGGTGTGGAGCGATCTTAGACTCCGCCTCCTCCAGCAGAGCCAGCGCTGATTGGTCGAGTTCCGTACTCTGGCCAATCAGCGCTGGCCAATGCATTCTATTAGCCCGATGAAGTAGAGCTGAATGTGTGTGCTTAGCACACACATTCAGCTCTACTTCATCAGGCTAATAGAATACATTGGCCAATCAGCGCTGGCCAATGCATTCTATTAGCTTGATGAAGCAGAGTGTGCACAAGGGTTCAAGCGCACCCTCGGCTCTGATGTAGCAGAGCTGAGGGTGCACAAGGGTTCAAGTGCACCCTCGGCTCTCCTACATCAGAGCCGAGGGTGCGCTTGAACCCTTGTGCAGCCTCGGCTCTGCTACATCAGAGCCGAGGGTGCGCTTGAACCCTTGTGCACACTCTGCTTCATCAAGCTAATAGAATGCATTGGCCAGCACTGATTGGCCAGAGTACGGAATTCGGCCAATCAGCGCTGGCCAATGCATCCCTATGGGAAAAAGTTTATCTCACAAAAATCACAATTACACACCCGATAGAGCCCCAAAAAGTTATTTTTAATAACATTCCCCCCTAAATAAAGGTTATCCCTAGCTATCCCTGCCTGTACAGCTATCCCTGTCTCATAGTCACAAAGTTCACATTCTCATATGACCCGGATTTGAAATCCACTATTCGTCTAAAATGGAGGTCACCTGATTTCGGCAGCCAATGACTTTTTCCAATTTTTTTCAATGCCCCCAGTGTCGTAGTTCCTGTCCCACCTCCCCTGCGCTGTTATTGGTGCAAAAAAGGCGCCAGGGAAGGTGGGAGGGGAATCGAATTTTGGCGCACTTTACCACGTGGTGTTCGATTCGATTCGAACATGGCGAACACCCTGATATCCGATCGAACATGTGTTCGATAGAACACTGTTCGCTCATCTCTAATAAGGACCTGTGGATGGTTTAGTGACCCAAATCGACCTGACAGGTTCCCGTTAAACAAAAAGACATTCATGAGGCAATGATCTTCACGTTTGTTTACTTACTTGTTTCTCTCTAAATAGTATATCAAGTATAAAGCTCCATTCACTCTTCTACATATTCAGGGTCCTGGAATTGCTGGTGTTGTGGACCTGTTTTCTTTGAGTAGAAATAACTGGGCCCCGTAAAATATTTTTTTTATTACCAACTGTATTGCACAGATAGCCGCCTGACAATATGTAAGAGGGATAAGCTTGTATTAGAGGAATTATCTTTAGATATGTCACTGCTAAATGCAAAGGATATAACTTCGGTAACCAAAAGGTTTCCGTTCATTTAAGCTGTGCTTGAAGATTTAATTTTAACTTTAATAAAAATAGGAACGTTGGTTAACACATTAAATATGCAAGTTATTATTGTTATCCATTTTGCCAGTGCTTGATTTTCCCAGTCGTAGCCAAAACACATTTCCTAATAAATTGACTTAGAAGTAAACACCACCTACTACTCTTTCCTATATACTGTAATCCTTCAGCCTTAGTAATAAACCACAGATCGCCTGTGAGTGGTAAAACTAAACAGCAGACACCGGGGGAGTTCTGCTGAGATAGCAATAAATCACTGATGAGATTAAATATGCATGTTACACAAAAATGTTCTTTGTGGGAAAATTTGGTTGAGCTTAAAACAGAGTACAGAACGTATCTTTATTAGTATGCTTATGTATAAGCTGAACTTACTGTATGGGCGGATGGAGCTTACAAAAATATAAGCACCAGCATATTTAGACACAGATTTAAAGGGGTATTCTGGTAATTACTAGTTATCCCCCATACCCAGGACAAGGGATAACTGCTGGATAGGTTGGGGTAACTTATAATATGTAATGGGGCTCACACTTATCATGTGCCATCTATAATTCTGATATATTCTTTTGTTGTACTGTAGAAAGGATTTTGGGCCCTCTGAGGCTCCAGGGCCTGGTAGTAATACAGCATGTGCACCCTTATAAATGGAGTTGAAGGTCAAGCACGTAAACTGCCACGCCATTCATTACTGTGAAAAGGCCAAACAGAAGCTTTCAACTGTCTCTGGCAGTCCAACAGACTGGAATGAAGCAGCGACAAATATCTGCGCCTGCCAATCCATTTACACAAAGAATATCATTCTTGTGATCTGTGAAGGTCCTAGTAGTCACAAACCAGCACATCACCACCTCCACACCCGCCACGCTGATCTATCAGTTATCCTACATTTGCCAACTTGTACTTACTAGAATCCTATGTTAACCACTACTTATCATATCTAGTATCTTCCCTACCCTTTGAGCCTTGATTAGTCTTTGTCCAAAGTGCAGGGGTAAGAAAATGAAGGCATCAAAGAGGTTTATGGCTGCCAGGATGGAGAGGAATCCATGGTACCAAGCTCTAGAATGATTGATAATATGCCTAGACAGTAGCAGCAACTATGGAGAATGTGTAGATGCCAGCAACAGGTAGTAGAGAAACCAATGGTACTGTGAATAAGAAGAAATAAGGGGGAAAAAGTTGAAACAACCTGCAAGAAGACATAGGTAAGGTTAGTAATAGACTTGGATGGTGATTGGTGATTTGATGATCTATTTGTGTCTTTGTAAATAAAAATAAAATCTTCACAATTTATTGTCAACCACTAAATGGATCAAACTAGTTTCCAGGCTTTTTTGTACACGTTTAAATCCCTTTTTTCCTATATTGGAAAGGACTTTTAAAGAGGACCTTTCACGTGCAGTGTATTACATCGCTAGAAAGTTGACACTACGCTGGATTCAGCGCACTTTCCCGTTCAGTGCCCCCGGTGAAGAGCTATCGATGCTGGTACCGTAGCTCTTCAGTGTCAGAAGTGCGTTTCTGACAGTTAGTCAGGAATGCCCTTCCTCACAGTAGCGTCTATTATGCGGTACTGTGAGAGGGGGTGTTGCTTACCGCCCAGCCATGACACTGAATGGTGAGGAACTATCAGGAGTAGTGTAGGCGTTCCTCACCGCTCAGCGTCATGGCTGGGCAGTAAGGAATGCCCCCTCTCACAGTACAGCGCAATAGATGCTAATGTGAGGAAGGCCGTTCCTGACTGTCAGGAACACCATTCTATGGGTGCGTTCACATGATGTAACGTAGAGCGCGATCTGGCACGTATACACGTGCCGGCAGATGACGCGCTCAAAATGCTCCCATTCATTTCAATAGGAGTTAGGAGCGTATATACCGCGTTATTTTGCGCCTGTGATTTTGCGGCCACAAAATCACGGCCGCAAAATAACGCAGGGTATACGATCCTAACTCCCATTGAAATGAATGGGATGTTTTTGCAAGTGCAATCTGCTCACACGTGTATACGTGCCAGATTGCGCTCCACTTTCCTCTGTGTAAACTCACCCTGACACTGAAGAGCTACAGTAACGGCACCGATAGCTCTTCAGTGGGGGCACAGAACGGGAAAGCCGATAATGCGCTGAATTCAGCGCACTGTCGGCTTTTTAACAGTGTATTAGATCGCATGTGCCCCGAGGACGTGAAAGGTCCTCTTTAAGCTAATTGATTATATATGTTGTGTTCTAAGACTAAGTTATGGTCTATTCTAAAAAAGCATTAGATCAATGTATAAGATTGAATTGTGTGGTCCATGTCTTTTTTCTCCATTGTATTAAGGTAGGTCTGCCCCCTCACTTGATACCAGCACTCCCCCCATTTGGCCCAGGTGTTTTTAATTATCAGGGACCCACCTACAAGCTCTTAGTCCTCTGACTGAGGCAATATGGTAAGGTGAATTTTTTTGAGATCTGTTCATAAAGTGTGGTACTGCATGGTGTCTGCCTCTCCTGTGGTGCTGTGCTTGTGGCCCAGAGCCTGGGGGCTTGATCTAGTGGCAAGGGTGTTGCTGGACCGCTGGGTCGCTCCCCCTGTAGGTGCTGCATTGCGGTGGTGGTGGTCACTGTGCAGCACCGCACCCAGTAGAGTAGGGACCCACTTTATACAGAGGTCGCCATGAAGTGGCTAGTAGGCTTATGTACCATGATCAATATGTATACTAAGAACCTCATGTTCATTTTTGTAGATTTTGCTGAAAAGCATTCGATCAATGTACAAGATTGGGATGTGCAGTCCATGTCTTTTTTCACCATAATTTATTATGTTCTATTCTTTATCTAATTGTTGTTACTTCTACTAAAAATTGTAGCCTCACGAAAATATAGTTTATTTGTCTATCGCTCAAGAACCACTCAATCTACTGTGAGTGAAGAGACTAATAGTTGCCTTAGACCAGACCTGGGCAATGTATGGCCCGCGGGCCACATCCGGCCCTCTGATTGCTTCTGTCCGACCGCATTGCTTTTGGAAGTTTGTTCAAGGACCTTTGATGATGTAATCACAGCCTATCACCAGGATAGGCTATGACTCATTAGTGGGTGGAGCCACACGGGACTGTGTGCTTACTGTAAGCTGCCGGCAATGGAGGCTGCTGGATGATAAAGAAGAGAGAAGAGACAGCATGTGTGAGAAAGAGGGGGGAACTAGGGGCAGATGTAGGGGGCAGTTAAACTGAATGCACATGGAGGAGGGATATTAAACTAGGGGGCAGATGGAGAGTGACATTAAACTGGGGTCAATTGGAGGAGGATATTAAACCATGCTGAGTAGCTGGAGGGGGACATGTCTGCCTCTATTTGCCCCCCAGTTTAATGTCCCCCTCCAACTATCCCCACTGTTTAATGTCCCCCTTCAGCAGCCCCAGTTTAATGTCCCCTCTTGTTTCTGCTAGTTTAAACTGCGGCACCAGGGGAGAGACTTAATACTGTGGGACATTTGGAGGGGAACATTATAATATGGGGGTGTATAATGTTAGGGTGACAGTAGGAGGATTATACTTTGTGGGGGCACATGGAAAGATGATTGAGAATGGGCGGAGTCAGCATAGAAGTGGGTGGAGCTAAATTTGCCGCTGCATGCATGGCCCTCTAGAACCATTACAATTTCTCATGTGGCCCCATGGGAAAATTAATTGCCCACCCCTGCCTTAGACGGTCTTAAAGCAAAGTGTTCTGTATTCTTGAGCCAATACCACCCAGCACCAGCTCTGTCCCTCAGTTAGAAGGTAGGTCCTATACGACTGCTCCCAAGGCATAGACTGACTACAGTGACTAGTACAGTGGAAACTTAGATGTTCCTATGGAATAATAGTGTAGATCATGAGTCACTTATATGGCTGTTACATTTTTCATAACTTGTATTAGAAACATGGAGCATGAGTTGTACTCACAGATGTACTTAGTCAATGCAGCTGCACTGAGAGAACATTCTGTAAAGAAATAGATGCTGTTGCGTACATGTGTGACGGTGACGGGCAGGTCCTTAGTCTCTGACAATGAATTTACATAGCAGGACCCATGGATACTCTCTGTCAGAGTCTGTTGAATATGTGGATATGAGGTGGCATTGATCCCACAGTACAAGAGGCAAAAAGTAGATTTTATGGAATTCGCTACTGACTGAAAGAGTTGTCTTTCAACATATAGAATGGAAAGATAGTGGTGAAGCCCATAATCATAATGCATTATACAACACAGAGTAACTTCCTATCACCTTGCTATTGGGAAATACAATGATTTACATTACACAAATATTTCAGATTATGCAATATCATTTTACGGTCTGTCCCACATTCTATTCTCCTTTGGTCATGTATTTTTTATTGACATCATCCATCATTAGTCAAAAGAAGGATAACACCCAAATTACATTTTCAATAAGTAATTATTTTGTACTTGTAAATGGAGTGAGACACATTTTGACTACCCCAAGTCAGCTGATATGGTAGGTAACATGCCCAAGAAAGTTGTTGAAGTAGAACTTCATATCTCTGCAAAAAATAGTTTAGTAACTTACGTAGAAATTAAATTTCTTACATATTTTGTGAATCATGCCAACGTACAAAAATCAATCATTTAAAAATACCAAATACCAGAATTATTTTAAATACTTTCTGGCACAAAACATAAGAAATAAGTCTGTAGCAGTATTATTCACTCTTGCATGAACCCATGCAGAAAATCATAAGCAATCCATGAAAATAAAATTTAATGACATGAATGAATTATTTGTAAAATGTTCAGAAATGACCAAGAATGATACATAACTGAACTAATGTTTCTTATTGTGTCCTTTAAATAATCTCTATACATTGTGGGGAAGTTAGCTCGGTAGCAGCAGTGGTGCGGACCCAAACAGTCAAGACAGGGACACAAAATGTGCAGCAAACTGGTTGATTTAGACAAAACAGGAAAATAAATAAACCTTGACTTCAGGCACAAAATGAGCAAAACAAAATACATCCTTAACTTCAGGCAAAAACAAAATAAAAAAAAACTGCTCGTCTGAGCAACTAACTAAATAGAACTGATAACCTATCTATATGTGTGGCTTACTACCAAACACACAAACAAAACAGCAATATTGTCTCACCGGACTCAGGGTTACAGGACAGAACCACACACCTCCTTTCACCTCATGGAACTGCACACAGTACAGGATCTGCAGCCTTTTCTGGCCCAGTAATGAGCCAAGGAGCTACACCTGGGCTGAGGCCTACTCCAGATCTGCCCTGGACCACACATAAGTCAGAAACCTGGGGCTGATACATCTGGACTCCAGCACTCTGCCTGTCAGCTTCTCACAACGTATAAAGCTAGAGTTGCACAGTCAGTCACTGTGGCTGCAACACATGACACACAGCCAAAGATCACAGTAATGCTGTCTTCATTGTAAGTAAGCAAAAGGTAATATGGTTGCACTATAGCTCAGAAGTTGTTGCACTATGGTTGGAAGAAATCCATCAGATTTGTAATTCTTGTGATCATCATATCACGGTCTCAATGTGACAGTAATAACTTTCATTACTTGCAGTAAAGGCAGTGCTACCCTCTGAGCTTTAGCCAAAGTCAACATGTAACCCTAGCCCTAAATCAGGATACCGTAGCACATCTGACCTTAACTGCTCAAATACATCAAAATATTAGGGAAAGATTAACATGTGGACGTCATAGGGAAGTAGTTCTATATGCTCATTTCCAGTCTCATCACTCAGCATACTACAAGCTGTTTAGTGGGTACAACTGGGCCCCCTCTTTACCAGCTGAGTAATGCTTAAGAAATTTTAAGTCTATATGTACTTTTTTTTCCACTGAATTTCATCCAGTTGAACCCATTGTATTTTTCTCAATGGATATCCAATATTGCCTCTGATTCAAACTAACACAATACTTTCATTCAGATAAGCTGTATAATTAACATCTTAAGCATAATATACAAGAAAAGTAACGGGATTAAATGGATTTATTCCTTAACAATGATTAATAAGTCATATTATTGTCAATTTAGGGATAAGGCTTAAAAATATTGGGTGGGAATTATTTCCTTCTGACATGCAATTCTTTGTCCCACTGTAGCGTTCACTCACTTGTCAAGATGATGTCTAGAGAGTGTGTTGTTATGACAATTGAGGAATCAGATGGAGACATGGCACCTTCAGGAGACCTGCCAAGGCCAATTATGTAACAGGATTGAAAGTAGGACAGATTGGCTTAATCGCTGGAACACAATCTTTTTTCTTTTCAGTGCAGATTTTGTGGACATTCTAAGTCCTTATGTAATGTTAAGTTTTACATCACAAGATCTTATTCCACAATAAGTAATTATGGGACAAGCATATGAAGTATATATATATATATATATATATATATATATATATATATATATATATTAATTTATTAATAAACATGAATGTGACATTGCAACATATTACATAGTTCTTTGTTTATCAGTGTATACAAGTCACTGTATAGAAATGTGTCAAGAAAATCTACAAATTCACAATGGTAACCTGAGAATGGCACTAACCAATGGAACTAAACTAAATATAAAGTCTGTTAAGCTCAAGGCTCACTACCCTCAAAAAGGTCTCATAGGTGTTACACTGTAAAAATCAGTAAGTACTCCACAGGGTTCAGGATAAGTGGGTTTATTAGATAGTCTATATGAGACAATGCATTTCAAGCTTGTGCCAAGCTATTTTTGAAGCCTATATATATTGTATATAGACTTGAAATAGAACTTTGTATTAGCTTCAAAATGCGTTGTCCTGTTTATACTAATAATTCCACTTGAACCTTGCCTTGAAACCCATGGATAAATAAATCTCCCTAACCTAACTCATGGAACCTACCTAACCTAACCTTTTCTTACAGTACTGACATTGTACACTACTGACTTTAGATGCAACTCATCTAGCTATTACTTACAAAAGTACCCTGAAGACTCTGCAATAGTAGCCCTCATCACTGACGGAGATGACAGGGAGCACAGAAATACATACATTGTACAGAAAGGGTCACAGCAGGATCTACCTGCTCAGGAGCCTGAGGGCCTTTGAAGTCCAGGGAACACTTCTTAGGGCCTTTTTTAACTCTGTGGTTGCTTCAGCCATCTTCTTCGGTGTGGCCTGCTAGGGGAGTAGTATACCAGCCAGGGACAGAAATATACAGGCTGATTAGAAGAGACAGTTCTGTTTGGAGCCACTCAGAGGCTAAGTCCCGTTTTGGCCATACTGAGCATGACCAGTGAGGTCATGGCCACCGCCCCTGTTGGGCGGGGACTTGCCTTTATATAGTGTGAGCCAACGCCTGCTGAAAATTGGTTAATGACAGCAGTTCAGGACTAGGTTCTAGTATTCAGGCAGGTTGCCAGACTAGGCCTCTGTGTGGGGATACCTCAGCCTCAATCTGGGCACTGTTAGTAAGGACCAGTAATCTCCTGAACTGTCAGCTCTACACTAGCCTATTTGGACTGTCTATTCCCATTGTAACTCCTGGTTGTTTAAGGAGTCCTTTTGTGTTGCTGACCAGAGATGACATTTAACCCTTGGCAGCTTGAACCGCACTAACGCCGCTGCCAGTGAAGTTAACTGGTAGTCTGCATTCAGACATACGGCCGCCTACCTGGGCCCTGTGGACCTCACTGCAGTCTAGCGGTTCTGTAGTTAAAGAATATTATTTTTATATTTATACACAGAACCGTAACAATCTGTTGCAAAAGTCTCATAGAGTGAACTCTGGCATGATATAGAGTGCAGGAGAATGGGTGTATCTGTCAATCATTTCAACATGTAAAGAAGATGTTAAAATAGTTGTGACAAAGCATCTGTTAAATATTTCTGTTGTTGCTAAATCAGAATACAAAACTCAAGTAATGTCAAACAAAACTGTAATGTTAGGCCTAGTTCACATCTATGTTCGGTAATCCGTTTGGGGAGTCTGCATGGGCACCCCCGAACGGACTACAGAACGCATTAGCAAGCAGTAAGCATTGAAAGCACACGGACCCTGTAGATTATAATGGGGTCCATGTGCTTTCTGTGCAGTCTCCGCACGAGTCATGCAGACTTGAAAGTAGATCGTGAAGTATTTCTCTGTCCGCATGTTCTGAGCGGACACCACACGGAAAGTACACAGACCCCATTCTAGTCTACTGGGTCCGTGTGCTTTCATAAGCTCACCACATGCCAATGCGTTTGGTAGTCCATTCGGGCGGTCCCCATGTGGACTCCCCGAACAGATTACCGAACGCAGATGTGAACCAGGCCTTAGGTACACGCATGACACTATATAACACAAGAATAGAACTGGCCCCTCATTAATGATGCCATATTTACCAGAGTGGCAATTGTAAAATGTATATTTCAGACCCTATAAACGTACACTAAACTAACATAAGGTTTACCCTATTGCCACTTTCCAAATACCTACTACAGGGGCCTGCATTTTCCCTATTCCCTTATATTCCTTACCCACTTGTTTATTTTTGGTATAGTTCATAGAACTGTGTCCATATATCTGTTGCTAGCATTTCAGACTATGTTATTATTATTATTATTATTATTATTGTTTATTTATATAGCACCATTAATTCCATGGTGCTTTACATTTGGGGTTTACATACAATACACAAAATATACAGGTACATATCATACTAACAGTGATCGGCTGGCACAGTGGGGTAGAGGGCCCTGCCCGCGAGGGCTTACAATCTATGAGGGGAGCGGGGTAGAGACAGGAGGAGAGGGGGAGACTGTACAGATGGCAGTGTGGTGATAGTGTTATTGGAGGTTGTAGGCCTTCCTGAATAGGTGAGTCTTCAGGGCCTTTTTGAAGCCTGTGATTGTGGGGGTCAGTCTTATGTATCGTGGTAAGGAGTTCCAGAGTATGGGGGATGCACGGGAGAAATCTTGGAGACGGTTGTGTGAGGAGCGGATGAGGGCAGAGCGGAGTAGGAGGTCGTTGGAGGATCTGAGGTTATGTTTGGGCAGGTAGCGGGAGATGAGGTCAGAGATATATGGAGGGGACAAGTTGTGGATGGCTTTGTATGTTAGCGTTAGTAGCTTGAACTCGATTCGCTGGGCTATGGGTAACCAGTGGAGGGACTGGTAGAGGGGAGCAGCCGATGAGGATCGGGGGGTGAGGTGGATTAAGCGAGCAGCGCAGTTTAGGGTGGACTGGAGGGGGGCGAGAGTGTTAGCTGGGAGTCTATGGAGAAGGGTGTTGCAGTAGTCTAGGCGGGAGATTATGAGGGCCTGGACGAGCATCCTCAGTTTTGGGTGAGGAAGGGGCGAATTCGGTGGATGTTCTTGAGTTGGAGGCGGCAGGAGGTGTTGAGGGCTTGAATATGTGGCTTGAAGGGTAGGTCAGAGTCCAGGGTTACCCCAAGGCATCGGGCCTGTGGGACAGGGGTAATTGTGGTTCCATTAACTTTGATAGATGGGTCAGGTGGAGGGGCCATACAGGACGGGCTGAAGATGATAAACTCTGTTTTATCCATGTTGAGTTTGAGAAGGCAGGAGGAGAGGAAGGAGGCTACGGCCGCTAGACAATCTGGAACTCTGGCCAACAGGGAGGTCATGTCTGGTCCAGAGAAGTAGATTTGGGTGTCGTCGGCATAGCAATGGTACTGGAAACCATGAGATTCTATGAATTGGCCCAGGCCAAGGGTGTAGATGGAGAACAGGAGGGGTCCTAGGACGGAGCCTTGGGGGACACCTACAGAGAGAGGGCGTGGTGAGGAGGTGGTGTGCGAGTGGGAGACGCTGAATGTGCGGTCGGTGAGGTATGAGGAGATCCAAGAAAGGGCCAAGTCTGAGATACCAAGGGATGAGAGAATTTCTAACAGGAGGGAGTGGTCAACTGTGTCAAAGGCAGAGGAGAGGTCGAGGAGGAGGAGGACAGAGTAATGGCGCTTGGCTTTGGCGGTTAGCAGGTCGTTAGTGACTTTTGTCAGGGCAGTTTCAGTGGAGTGCCGGGGTCTGAAGCCTGACTGTAGTCTGTCAAAGAGCAGGTTGGACGAGAGATAGGAGGAGAGTTTTGAGTGGACATGCTGCTCAAGAAGTTTTGAGGCGTACGGGAGCAGTGAGATGGGACGATAGTTGGCTGGAGAGGACGGGTGGAGGGATGGTTTCTTAAGTATAGGAGTGACAGTGGCGTGTTTGAAGGCTGAGGGGAAGGATCCATTGGTTAGGGATAGATTGAAGAGATGGATTAGGGCTGGAGTGATAACTTCAGTGAGCTTGGGGATGAGATGTGATTGAATCGGGTCGAGCGCGCAGGAGGTGAGGTGGGATTTGGAGATTAGGGAGGAGAGTTTTTCATCAGTGATGGAGGAGAAACAGGTCAGGGATGAGGAGCAGTAAGTAGTTGGGTAGAGGGGTTGTCGGGGGAGTAGGGTGAGATTGTCTCTGATGGTGTCAATTTTAGTTTTGAAGTAGGAGACGAAGTCGTCACCTGAGATAAGTGATGTAGGACGGAGGAGGGAGTTGAAGGTGGAGAATAGTTGTTTGGGGTTGCGAGAGAGTGCGGATATGAGTGTGGTGAAGTAGACCTGCTTGGCGGCGGTGAGTGCGTTCTTAAATGTGAGAACTGCCTCTTTGTACCTGAGGAAGTCCTCCTGGGAGTGGCTTTTCTTCCAGAGGCGCTCTGCAACCCGCGAGGCACGTCTCAGTTTTTTAGTCTGGTCGGTGTGCCAGGGTTGTCTATTGGTTGGTCGGGCTCTGGAGTTTGTGTAGGGGGCCACAGAGTCCAGGGCTGAGGTAATGGTGGTATTATAGAAGGTAGCAGCGGCATCTGTGTCCTGAATTGAGGATATGTTAGCGAGTGGTAGGAGAGAGTCTGAGAGGGTGCAGGTGTCAAGGCGGTTGAGGTTCCTGCGGGGGCGTGGTGGTTTAGAGAGTGGGGGGTCCATTGGAGAAGAGAGGGCAGAGAACGCCAGCAGGTTGTGGATGGAGAGTTAGAGAGGTTGCATATGGAGCAGAGGCGGGTGAATATGAGGTCTAGTGTGCCCCCTTTGTGTGGGTGGTAGAAGAGGACCAGAGAGAGAGACCAAAGGAGGTGGTGAGGGACAGGAGACTGGAGGCGGAAGGGTGGTCTGTGTTAATGGGGATGTTGAAATCCACCATGATGATGGTGGGGTGTCTGTAGATAGAAAGTGTGTGAGCCAGGTGGTGAAGTGGTCGATGAAGGCAGCAGTAGGTCCTGGCGGTTGGTATGACGGCCAGTCGGAGGTTGGCGGGTGAGTAGATACGAACAGAGTACACTTCAAAGGAGGGGGGCTAAGGGCAGGTAGCGCTTGGATAGGGGCGAATGAGCACTTGTCTGACAGGAGGACGCCTACGCCTACGCCAGGTTTGTTGTTGGGGCAGGGAGTATGTGAGAATTGCAGACCTCCATAGCTGAGTGCAGCGGGGGAGGCAGTGTCTGCGGGTGTCAGCCATGTTTCAGTGAGACCAAGAAATGTAAATTCATTGAGGATGAAAAGGTCGTGGATGTTAACTATGGACGTGGACTATGTTGGTGCTATATAAATAAGAACAAGGAAATATCCCTATAGCCCTTGCAGCAATAAATTGTCCCAGTTACAAATTAATAATAAAGCAAGGTGATTCATTGTGCTGACCTCAATTCTATCACTGCTTATGGAAAGTTTCAGGAAACGCCAGTATTGCCACTGTAAGAAAACGAAGATACAACAAAGTTTTGTTTGCCCACAAACAAGCATTTGGACATGGAGCACAGACAGAGAACTGTCCAAAAATCTGTATGTAATCCAATGATTCAACAGGAATAGAATGAAGACGTGAGTGAATAAAGTTGAATAAATACAATGCTTACTGCTATTACAGCTTCCAAAAAGATCTTACTTTATAGTATTATACAATCAATTGTCTTTGGTGACCAGGCTAAGGACTGTTCCGGAGTGATTATTGGGGTTATTGTACAGTAGCAGCAGCGTCATTTTTCCTATTGCTCATGTGTGTAAATTACAGTAAGAAATACATAGTTATTCCTTCTATATGTCCAGATCAGTGTAAACTTGTGTAAGAAGACACTCTCCAACTATTTTCTACCTTTAATACATATTTTTATCCCAATTTTTCTATATACACAATTCAATCAACACATCAGAAGGGATAGGTTTCCCAACCGAGGATGATTCTGTTGCGATATTCATGAAATCTTATTTATTTCTATTAGGATGGTTTCATGGTGGATTAGTTTAGTTATGTAACTCTATATGATTAACATTAGTGTCAACAAGACGTAATATACAGATTTGGTAAAGAACAGTGATAATGTTACAAAACATTACCTGCGGAATATGTCGTACAGAATTGAATGCAGAGTAGATGGATGTGCGGTATAACAATGGAATGTCACATGCTAATGACTGCCACAATTGTTTTCCTGTACTTGTTTTATTTTTGCAGATAATGATAATGGAGTGGCTTAGCATAGCTCTCGAGAAGTATGTTCTAGTATCAAGAAAATCAGGAAAAAGAACACAGTGTACTTGAGTCGTTCGAGCCCCACCCTCGCAGCACAGAAATATTTTAATGACTGCAAATCAACACCCTTGTTCATACTGTGTGAATATCCCTACTAGAAGCCTTCAAGGATTACATTCTTAGATAGAATTCTAACCTGTAGGAATGTGAAAGTACAGGAAGTGTACACACAAACGTGTAAAGACGAGGCATACAAGGGTGTACAGCATAAATTTATGTGGTCAGGATTTTTCCCAGCCCCATAAAATGCAAGACTGCTATCAAGCATCAAATAGAACTAGTTACCACATTATAAATAGTAGTATCAGATGTGGTGAATAAAAGTGAATATCCACCTTGAAAGCCTTTTAAATCTTATAATAGAGAACTAAATTATCAACAATTATCTTAACCATACGGCTTCTATTGCTCCCTATGCAAACAGGGGAATGGTTGATAATTTATAGAGACAGTAACTAAACACCATGTCACTTCCCTAAAAGTTTTGTCATAAACTGTTATAGTATTTGCAGCAGTCTACACCATGTTCCAAATTATTATGCAAATCATATTTACGTGTCATAATATTTTGATTTTTAATTATACTCATGGATGGTATTGTGTATCAGGGCTTTTTGGGTCACTGAAATCGATCTTAAACACTTGTGATAATTAGTTTGCTAAGCAAGCCCAATTAAAGAAAGCCTAGTTAAGTAGGACGTTCCCCATCATTAAGCAGGGTATAGGTTTCAAGCAGGATGGGAAAGAATAGGGATCTCTCTGCTGCGTTAAATGGTGCAATGGCTTGGACAAGGTATGAAAACATTAGATATTTCACAGAAACTTAAAACATGATCATCGTACAGTGAAGAGATTTGTAGCAACTTCAGAGCACAGATGGGTTTGTGCAGATAAAGGAATAATGGGGAAGGATTCTATATAAGAAATTAATTGGATTAAGAGCAGCTACTAAAATTCCATTATAAAGCAGCAAAAAGATATTTGAGACTGACGGTACCTTTAGAGTCCAATGAACCTCCAGGTGTAGGATCCTTCAGAGGATTGCAGTTATGCATAAATTTACTATTCGTCCACACCTAAACAGTGCTCATAAGTAGAAACTGTCGCAGTTGGCCCAGACACACACGAAAACTACCTTTGTAACAGCACTTGTTTACTGATGACTGTTGTGCAACCCTTGATGATCCCAATGGATGGAGTAGTGATTGGTTGGTTGATAGCCACCATGTCCAGGCAGGACAGCAAAGTCAGCAAGGAGTTGGTGGAGTCATGTTTTGGGCCAGAATCATGGGAAAAGAGATAGTAGATCCTTTAGGTCCCTGAAGGTGTGAAATGACCTCTGCAAAGTATATAGAGTTTCTGACTGACCACATTCTTCCATGGTACAAAAAGAAGTATCATGCTTTCCATAGCAAAATCATCTTCATGCATGACAATGCACCATCTCATGCAACAAAGAATACCTTTCATCATTGGCCGTTATGGGCATAAAAGGAGAAAACTCATGGTGTGGCCACCATTCTCTCCTGACCTCAACCCTAGTGATAACCTTTGGAGTATCCTCAAGCCAAATATCTATGAAGGTAGAAGGCAGTTCACATCAATATAGCAGCTCTGGGAGGCTATTCTGTCATCCTGCAATGAAATTCAAGCAGAAAAGTTTAAAAAATTCACACGTTTAATGTATGCCAGAATTGTTAAGGTGATATCAAAGATTAGGTCGTATACATGTAACTTGACCTGTAAAGATGTTTTTGATTGACATAGCTTTTGATGTGACTGCCCTAGGCACATTTTCTGATGAATCGGATTCCCGGAAACAAAGCATTACCAAACCCCCCGTCCCCATCATACTTACCTATCTTCAGTCTTTTGGCATGAAGTGTCACATCCTCTGCTTCTGCCAGCGTTTGCAAAATAGAGCTTTATTGTACAGTCACCGACAGAAGTAAAGAGTGAATACTACGCATGTGCAAGAAGGTTTACAGAAGAAAATGCTGGCGGGACTGAAGAAACTATTCTCCAGGACACAGAAGAAAGGTAAGTATGATTGATTGTTATAAAGGGCAAATAGATAGATAGGAGTCCGTGGGCTAGCTAGGGAAACAGGGAGGGGGTGTGAGAGAGGGAGTGAAAGGGGGATCATGGGAGTTGCAGGCTAAGACAGCAGGAAGCTACCCATGTACACAAATGCAGTGGATGCCAGGAGTTTCCAGAGAAAGCCAGAAATCACTCAAAACACTGCTAAAGGTACTTTGGGGCAATTATTAACTCATTAATACACTGTCTACCAATAAGTATTTGGACATACATGCAAGTGAAGATATCTGCAGTCATGATGTATGTCACACCTTCCACCGTTAAATAGGAAACAGCATTAGCATTAGTGCATTGGCATCAGTCGCATGCAAGATGCCACGAAGTGCAGAGCTGTTTGATTTTGAGAAAGATATCTGATGGCTATTTTTCCCAACTCCCTTATACACATTCACGATCCACTCAACCAAGAGCTGCACATGTACTGAACTGGGAGTTCGAAGAAAGCCCACTTATGTCCCAAAAAAACCAAAAAAACATCAGGCAACTGAAATCCAATTGCCTGATCATTATCTTCCTTGACATCTTCCAAGACAGGAGAGTTGGGAGACTCCTATAGACATTAGATGGTTGGCTGAGCCCCATACACAGTCACTATTGTTAGTTTTGGTGCCTCATATGCTAATAGGCTGTCTACTGTGAAGTGAGTAGCCTCAGGCCAAAGCAGACAAACTACTTCATCATGAACAGTAAATGTAATAAAGCGCCATGACTAAACATCACTGGTGGCTTTATTAGTGTACAGTAATGTATACACAGTGAATGAAAGATGTTCAGGTGTAAGGGAGCCCATTGTGGGAAGGGCCCAAGTAAGACTGGACAGGCCTCATAAGTAAGTTTATATTTGTATTACAAGATTGATTGTGAGTGATTGGCTTGGGTCGACCTTTCTATTTATACTATAATACTATGGGGTTCACAATTTCATTTTGTCTTAATTTATCTATACTGATATATAATTTTTACATCTCCAGTCTAAAATAAAATGTGATCATCACCTTAGTATATAGCATTGATTAAGGTGTTGCATATACAGGATTTAGACCTTTGTGTCTCTGTGACTACAGACTACAATCTGCTCCTGACCTATATTCTCTTCTAATTGTCCCCGACTTCTTGGTAATGTACAATTCAAATGGTAGATTCCCTTTCAATTCATTATGATATCCAATAGAACTAAATTATATAGACATTCATGGTTAAACACATAAATTGCATAATGCTGTAACTCTATTCAGATATATAAAACGAATGTCAAGTAAAAATGCTAAATTTATTTTAAAAGACACGAAGCAGCAATGTATATAAAAGCATAAATATTTCTAAATTCCAGTTATATAGCTCAGAATCAGACATTATAAATGTCCAGACTTATATGTGTATAAAACTCTTACAGGAAAGGTGCAGTTAATTTTTAACCCATTAGTGACCAAACTATAGACTTTCTACAGGGGTCAATAATGGACCATTTACAATACGATTGGCTTTCTATATCAATTGCATCAGAATGCTGAGGGGTCTCTCACTGGGCATTGACTGTGTACTCACAGACAGGCACCCACTTCTAACTCCTGGGTTCGGAAAACAGCCAAAAATCGGCTTCTTAACTCTTTACATGACAAAGTTAATAACCACAGCATTTACATGGTTTTGAAGGGAGGGGCTGCCTCCATTAAGAATCAACACCCCTTTGAATGCAATTTAATGGCAGGTGGGGGTGTAATGATAGCCCCCATATCTGCCCACAGTATACCCCTAATAAAATGTGTCAGAGGCAAGGCCCAATAGTGTACATAGGGAGACAAAAAAAAACTATTAAAACATAACACACATGTTGAGCATTGCTGCTTCCATAATGACCAGATCAGTACAATTGTAATGTTATTTTACCCGGAAGGTGAATGGCGTAAAAGAAACAAAAAACTAACAAAAAGATGGTTGAATGTTTTGTCTGCAAGTCACCATAAAACGACATTATAAATAGCAAAAAGTATAATGTTACCAAAATAGCATCAAATAAAACTGCAAAAAATAAGCCCTCAAACAATTCCCTTGACAAAAACAGTCTTGAAAAGTGGCAATGCAAACAAAATAGTTATTGAAAAAAAGTAAAATAAATAAATAAATAAATAAATAGCTTTTAATCAGTTCCTGGATCCTGGATAAAGGTATTTTGGACAAACAATTCAAGTTCAGTTAAGTTAGATGGTCGCCGAGCATGGACAGCCCGCTTCAAATCATCCCACAGATGTTCAATGATATTCAGGTCTGGGGACTGGGATGGCCATTCCAGAACATTGTAATTGTTCCTCTGCATGAATGCCTGAGGATTTGGAGCAGTGTTTTGGATCATTGTCTTGCTGAAATATCCATCCCCGGCGTAACTTCAACTTCGTCACTGATTCTTGAACATTATTCTCAAGAATCTGCTGATACTGAGTGGAATCCATGCGACCCTCAACTTTAACAAGATTCCCGATGCCGGCATTGGCCACACAGCCCCAAAGCATGATGGAACCTCCACCAAATTTTACAGTGGGTAGCATGTGTTTTTCTTGGAATGCTGTTTCTTTTTGGACGCCATGCATAACGCCTTTTTTTATAACCAAACAACTCAATTTTTGTTTCCAAAATGAAGCTGCCTTGTCCAAATGTGCTTTTTCATACCTCAGGCAACTCTATTTGTGGCGTACGTGCAGAAACGGCTTCTTTCTCATCACTCTCCCATACAGCTTCTATTTGTGCAAAGTGCGCTGTATAGTTGACCGATGCACAGTGACACCATCTGCAGCAAGATGATGCTGCAGCTCTTTGGAGGTGGTCTGTGGATTGTCCTTGACTGTTCTCACCATTCTTCTTCTCTGCCTTTCTGATATTTTTCTTGGCCTGCCACTTCTGGGCTTAACAAGAACTGTCCCTGTGGTCTTCCATTTCCTTACTATGTTCCTCACAGTGGAAACTGACAGGTTAAATCTCTGAGACAGCTTTTTGTATCCTTCCGCTGAACAACTATGTTGAACAATCTTTGTTTTCAGATCATTTGAGAGTTGTTTTGAGTAGCCCATGATGCCACTCTTCAGAGGAGATTCAAATAGTAGAACAACTTGCAATTGGCCACCTTAAATACCTTTTCTCATGATTGGATACACCTGGCTATGAAGTTCAAAGCTCACTGAGGTTACAAAACCAATTTTGTGCTTCAGTAAGTCAGTAAAAAGTAGTTAGGAGTATTCAAATCAATAAAATGATAAGGGTGCCCATACTTTTGCACCGGTCAAATTTTGGTTTAATGCATATTGCGCATTTTCTGTTAGTACAATAAACCTCATTTCAATCCTGAAATATTACTGTGTCCATCAGTTATTAGATATATCAAACTGAAATGGCTGTTGCAAACACCAAAATATTTAGAACTAAAAATGATTAAGATTAATAGGGGTGCCCAAACTTTTTCATAGGACTGTATACACACACACACACACACACACACACACACACGCAGGCAGCAGTTGGGTGAACTCACCCAGCGGTTTCGATTGGACCAAACAAGAAGAGAGCCCAAAGTATAATAATAGCTTGTAAGTGGTGAACCCTAAAAAATTGTAGGGGCCCCTATGGGATACTATACTGTTTGGTGGGGCCAATATGAGTCATTATACTACGTGAAGGGGCCACTATGGGAGATTATACTGTGTGGAGGGGTCATTATACTGTGTGATGGGGCCACTGTGGATCATTATACTGTTTGGAGGGGCCAATAAGGGACATTATACTTTGGGGAGGAGCTACTATCAGACATATACTGTGTGCTCTGTTAGACATTATTCTTAAAGGGTTTTCCACACTCATCTGTTATTGGTGCTCTGATATCTGTCACCAACTCATGTGTGGCATAGGGCTTCCAGAGATTGAGACATGGTGCGTGACCAAATGGTCTTTGGAGGCAGACACTGGAGTGCTGAGGCAGCTATGTTTTTTTTAAAAAAAATGTTATACCTGCCCAGAGTTTCTAAGTTTTGGATGGGGGGGGGGGGGGAGCCATTTCAATTTCTGCCTGCAAAACAATCATTCAAATATACAGTCCTATGAAAAAGTTTGGGCACCCTTATTAATCTTAATCATTTTTAGTTCTAAATATTTTGGTGTTTGCAACAGCCATTTCAGTTTGATATATCTAATAACTGATGGACACAGTAATATTTCAGGATTGAAATGAGGTTTATTGTACTAACAGAAAATGCGCAATATGCATTAAACCAAAATTTGACCGGTGAAATTTGAAATTCTTCTTCTCTGCCTTTCTGATATTTTTCTTGGCCTGCCACTTCTGGGCTTAACAAGAACTGTCCCTGTGGTCTTCCATTTCCTTACTATGTTCCTCACAGTGGAAACTGACAGGTTAAATCTCTGAGACAACTTTTTGTATCCTTCCCCTGAACAACTATGTTGAACAATCTTTGTTTTCAGATCATTTGAGAGCGGGCTGTCCATGTTCGGCGACCATCAAACTTAACTGAACTTGAATTGTTTTGTAGAAAGAAATGGTCCAAAATACCTTTATCCAGGATCCAGGAACTGATTAAAAGCTACAGGAAGCGACTAGAGGCTGTTATCTTTGCAAAAGGAGGATCTACTAAATATTAATGTCACTTTTCTGTTGAGGTGCCCATACTTTTGCACCGGTCAAATTTTGGTTTAATGCATATTGCACATTTTCTGTTAGTACAATAAACCTCATTTCAATCCTGAAATATTACTGTGTCCATCAGTTATTAGATATATCAAACTGAAATGGCTGTTGCAAATACCAAAATATTTAGAACTAAAAATGATTAAGATTAATAGGGGTGCCCAAACTTTTTCATAGGACTGTAACAGAGTACAGTATTACAGTAGGGTAACAGAGTAACAGGCTTATTGGAGCACAATAAGTGTAGCAGTGGGTGCTGCTCCTTCTGGTCATCACTGACATGTTACTCTTCTGCAGCATCCCCTGAGTCCTCACTGGCATTCTGTATCTCCTGGAGGGCATGGATATTAATGTACCCTTGTGCCTCAACGGTGTCCTTCTCTCCTGCCCTATTTTTGTATTCGATGTTCATTGTTTGATTTTCTTAGTTTTGTTCCAGATGTCACAGCATGGTGAGAGAACATTCCCAGAGAAAAATCTTGAATATGAAAGTAGGTCCCACACGCCTGCTGCTTCACAGCGGGGCATTCGAAGAAGAGGTCTTGGAAGACTGGAAAAATTGTCATGGTATGGTTATCGTTTGTGGAATTTTGTTAGAAATTTTGGTGTTAATAAAGCTGTGGCCAACCCCATACTTACCTATAACAAGTGTGATGTTTTTCATTTAAGGTTATAGGGTGGTAATTGGTAATCGCCATTTGGGGTGGAGTGACGGTAAGTAATCGCCATTTGGGTTGGAGTGACAGTCAGTAATCGCCATTTGGGGTGGAGTGACGGTCAGTAATCGCCATTTGGGGTGGAGTGACGGTCAGTAATCGCCATTTGGGGTGAGTCCATTCAGTCGGTCCTTCCCGTTCCTGTAGGACACATGAATGATCCCATGCTTTGATGAGTGCTCCCATGACATTGTGATACTCCTAATGACTATAATTATTCAGTAATCTATAGTAACAATTGCATGTAAGATACAATGTGCCCATCTCTCTTTAGTAATTTTCCCATTACAGTTATAAATTGATTTAGAGCAAAGTAGACATATTAATGATACATATTTATTAATATAATGTGACATTTTTCTCCATATATAGTTCGCTAATTTTATTAAAGAGCAATTGACAACGACATCCATTACAGTACAAATATGCAGTAAACTGCCAAAAAGAATTGCACCTTTCAATGCCAATAAGTATGTGCTCTTTAACTTAGTCTTTCGTATTTTCAAATGCATACCAGGGCTATTAAGGTCACAAGTTTAGGTCAGGACCTATGATTTGTGCTTCATTCTCCTGTCAAATAATTTTATTTAGCATATGACTGATGCAAACATTACCGTAGTCCAGTTAGCTCTCTGCATTGAACAAGTAAGCATGTTAATAAAGTAGGTCAGCACTTTGCTGGAGTTCCTGGTTGTTTCTGGCTGATGCAAGCTTATACCTGGCTCCTATTCAGTTCTTCCCGTCGGCTACCTACTGCTGTTTTAACCTGATCTGACAACCTGCTAGCCAGTACAAAGTGTCTGGAGTTTACAGTATAGAAACTGGAGAGTATCAGTTACATATTTAATGGGTAATAACCTCTTGACGTCATAAAACAAATATTAACTGAATGTGACATTCCAAATTTTACTCAATCTGATTTTAAAATTGCAAACATAAAAGTCATGTCATTTTAGACAGTGCACAGAACATATAATAAACACAGGTATATAAATATATGTAGGAATATGTATATGCATACACATATACAGTATACATATCACTGCTAGAAACAGATTGATGTTTATTATGCTCATATTAGAGTAATGCCTACACATAATATTGACATTTGTACTTTTCACACATCTACTAACGTATTGTTAATGTTAATATTTTACTGTAGATTGAAAGGGTCTGTGGAAAAATGAAGTTGACACAGTGCTGCATTCATGCAATGTTATCAGAAGAACTAGACCAACACAAACTGTTTGTTCTTTGGGAGGTTTGCCACCTAGCAACAGCTGGTGGAGACAGAGAATAGATCTGAGATCTAAAAGAAATAATGTATTGTTATATCCAAAACCAACCATATTTTCATAACATTGTAAGGAACATTGTCGTGCAAAGAAAATCTAGCATTGTTGTCTTGATAGTGTCTTCTGCTGCCCCATGATATCTAAGTGAACATTAAAAGGTATCCTCTATTCCACGTTGCGGAAACGCAGCTTCTTTTGTTGCAGATTTTGTTGCCTTTTTTTTTTTTAGCCAAAGTCAAGAATGGCTTCAAAAAGAATAGGAAATATACAGAAAGCTCTTATACCTCTACCTTTTGATCAATCCCATTCCATTTTGGTCAAAAAAATGCACCAAAATTTGCCACAATAAAAGATGTGTTTCCGCAACGTGGGGCCTCAGCCTAAAGGAAAGAAATTTAACATAAATTGTTTCATTATGGGTACATATACCACAGCACAAAAAACCTGATAGTAGGATATAGTTAGTATATGTAGTCACCCCCATATCAACATGGGAGGCCGTATCATTTATTCTACTTCACTGCCATAATCTGATAAGGGACAAGCACAAGAAGATCCCACAAGGGATGTCAAGGAAATCTTTTTTTTATCTTATATGCTTTCAGGAGTTTATAGATGCTGAATTTAGGTGTTCCAGGCTAGTTCTAACACAGGGTCTTATGATCAGAACCAGTGCCTGACTACTTGGCCACCCTGCCTCATTTCTTTTTGCTCTTGTTCACAGGTACATAAGTGAAATTTTTCCAGAAAATTAAGTATTTCTCCCAGAAAATTATTTCAGTTAAACCTGTTTTGTTATACACACATTTATTTCCTTTGTGTATTGGAACAGCACAAAAAAAGAAAAAATCCAAAAATGATATAACTTCGTGCACAAGTCCAAAAATGGGCCAGACAAATTTACTGGCATCCTCAATTTAATATTTGGTTACACTCTTTGGAAAAAATAAGTGAAATCAATCACTTGTTATAACCATCAACAAGCTTCTTACACCACTCAACACTTTGATAAATCTGGAACAGTCAAATACTGTCTAGTCTAAGTTTGCACTCTCTAAAATTTACACAGTATTTGTAAATCTTTCTATTTTACAAAACCAAAGAGAGAACTGGACATAAGAGGAACTTCACCAGAAAATTTGAATCAGAAGAAATCAGGTAAGTTAATTATGCATTATGTATTTATTATGGAGTTGTATTGTGAACCATACTGTAGGGCAGAGGTCAGCAACACATGGCAAGAGAGGTATATTTTGCTGGCCCTGCAGCCAGCACAGGACCTGCAAGAATGAAATGAAGAGGGAGAGTCCATTCAGTGCTCTGTTACAGCCGAGGTAAAGGACGCTCCCCCTTCTCTTGCTACCCTCTCTGACCACCAATGAGAGGGGTGAGCAAAACCCAGGAGGTGGAGCTCATCAGTATACAGAACAAGGACTCTGCCTACTACAGCAATGAGCTCCTGCCATGTGCATCCTGCAAAGGAAGAGGAGGAGGAGAACGTCCCCCAGCAAAGTGAAAATAAAAAAACACAAAAGTACATACTGGGGTTACTATTCCTATTAATGTCAGGCATTTTGGGGTTATTAATTGAGTTTTAGTAACTCCACGTGCCTCACATTAATAACCCCATCATGTCCCTTACATTAACCTCTGTGTGCCCCATATAAGGGCTTCTAATATATGAGACTCAGGCCCATGCACACAATTGTTTTTGTAATTGTGTGTCAGGGCCAAATTGAAGCGCTGCAAAATATGGCGTAGGTCCTATAGATGTATATAGTTGCAGCCCTGTCAATTCATTTTTAATGTTTAGGACAGTGAAAAGTCAGTGCAGGAGTCCTAAGGGAGCCTTCACACGGAGTTACGCTCCGTTCATTATGAATGTAAAAAGTTGTTCAGAATGAGCGCGTAAAAACCAGCTCCCATTGACTTGAATGGGTGCCGGCATAGCAATAGGGAAAAAAGCCTCCCATTGATTTCAATGGGTAACGCACGTATGCCGGCACCCATTCAAGTCAATGGGAACTGGTTTTTACGCGCTCATTCTGAATGACTTTTTACGTTCAGAATGAGTGGAGCGTAACTCCGTGTGAAGGCTCCCTTAAGGTTTTTCTTTTCAGGTGGTGACAAACAATTTTAAATGTAATTTTTGCACAAAAACTTGTATTTTAAAAGTGAGAGAAAGAACATATATATATATATATATATATATATATATATATATATATATATGTATAATATAATTTTATATACTGTCAGAAGCTTGTAGTCCTATTTAAGCAAAATGAAAATATTTATTTGACAATATCTTAAGAATTTGACGTGATAGAGCAGAACGGTTTTCAGATTTGAAATCAACATAAAAAACTGCTTAAGAAACACAATGACATTTAAGATATCCACGTCGTGTTTTCCAGTGTGATTGTGGGTTACACATGTACTTACATTGCTTTTAAGGTATCCAGGCAAATAGCAGTAAATGCATGTGGCTGAGAGCACAGTATGACAGCACCTCTGTGTTATGGTTTGTGCTATATGACTTTATTGCACGGCTCTCATCTTTTATTTTTTAATTAAAAAAATTTACATAAAAAAAACGCTGCCTACCCCTGCTGTAGGGTCACTTTAAAATCAGCGTTAGTTACAAGCCACGTTGCAACCACAGGGACTTCTGTAGTACACATAAAATGTCTGTGCACATTAAATAACTATTGAAAAGCGTACGATTTCCAGTCTGCATGGATAGACATTATTGACAGACGGTATTGAATACATTTCTATTTATGATTCTTTCGCCTGACTAGGCTAGATTTCCTAAGTGGAAAAATAAAGATGATATTTCCAAGAACATCTGGATCAGCCTAAATTCTCATTTTGGAATCAGATGACTCAGCCTCAATGGAAAAACAAAGTTTGAACTTAGAAAAATTCTGAACTATTTCTCTGTATGAGATTATGCTTGAGGAAAAAAAATTTCTGCACATATTTTATTTTCTTCCACATTTATAGTCTCCAGTAAGTTTTGTCTATTTTATTACTTTAGTTCTTCTCTTTAGATATGTACAAGTAAAAATAGTAGACTATAATCGACCTAGCAAGCAGGGAACTATACCTGATAAGTTGGGATCTATGGCGGTAAAGGTAAAATATACACTCGATATCATAGTTTCACTACACTGAAGTTAACACTACATTGGTTACAGCTCAATTTCATAAATAACATTTTGTTTGCAAGCTGGATGTTTGCATATTGGCTCCCTAGAATAGAATCTGCACTCAATGACATTGAGCAGAAGTGTGTCTGTGCCCTTCATTCACGTTGTCAGTGAGTCATGTAGGGAGTATAGTTTAAACCACATCCTAACCAGCAGATGAAATCCCTGCTACAGGGGCACTCCAGTCAATACGCCTGTTATAGGCATGTGCTCAGGGTACATAGGGTTCAGGATATAAAAATATTTACACCACCTTCAATGAGTGAGCTAATTCTGAGATTTAGAATACTTAATGTGTGAAGAATATAAACTCAATAAATGCAAAGCAAATCTAAAAAGTGGTTTCTCGTGAAACTGTCTTTAAAGTAAAACTCCTCCTTAGGATTCCTCCTTAGTATAGCCAGCAATGTAATTCGAGAATCATTGTAATATATCTGATTAAGTCCATCTCCTTATTTAAACCAGATTTTCTGGAACAGATTTAATTTCTTAAAATATTTCCTGTTGTCAAAACCGTGATACCACCAAGGATGTCATGTTAGCCCTGAAACATGTTAGGGGCAGGGGGTCAGCCTAACCTGCAATGTTGATCCACACGAACGCAATAACCCGGTGAAGTAGAAGCCAATCATCCTAATCTTGGGGAAAAATTCCTTCACAACTCCAAATCTGACAATCAGAATAAATCCATGGTTTAAAGACCCATCCCAAACTTCTCTGGTGCTATATGCAGGGGGTTGTGGACCACCCATGCCACATACATTATTTGGTCTGCTTCCAAAGGCATTGTCTATTGTCTAATAATCATCCTTTAACCCGTCCCACACATGGGGATCTGTACTTCATTACTGGGACTTCATTACAGGTCACTACCTCTCGGTGTGGTCCTGCTATAGGTTGCAGCTGGCGGAAGTGAAGAGAATCTTCTAATACAGGCCAAGTTTGCAGGCAGGCAGATACTGCTCAGAGCCATGGACAGGCCAAAGGTCAAGGTGGATAACACTGGTTCAGTAGTCAACAGGAATTGGGATGAGCAGATAAATACAGTCAGGGAACAAGCCAAACATCTGTACACAAGAAAACTGTCAATACACAAAACAGCAGATAACCTCACAGGAATGAACTAAGCTGTGAACCTTTATAGTACAAGCTTCAAGACATAGTGGAGCAACTATAAATAGATTCTAAGCAACCAGGATTGACTGGGAAAGATTAGGGTGCATACAAATATCAGCAAGGGAGCGTGCACACTATAGGAGCTGGAAAGAGAGGAGGGAGATGAGGCAAGCAGGAGAGAAGGATGCTGGTGGAGAGCAGAGGTACACTGGTGTCTGTGGCTGCCGGGAGGGACAGTATACCAGTGGGCATGAAATGCTGAATGAGTTGCAAAAAAGTAACCTGGTGGCGGATACAGCAAGGAAGAGCTGCACCATTACCAGGGATACATCTGATAGTTACAGTCTTACTGTTCGTACAGCAAAGAACCTCTTCTAGATTATAGAAACCTTTTTTCTTCTAATTGCAGAGGACAAATCCTTGTTACAGATAAAGTCCTGGGTATGAATAGTTCCTGGCAGAGGATTATATATTTAACATCTTCCTGTCTGTTGGTATGAAGAATTGCGCATTTTAAAGAACACTAAATGAAATAAAAGTTTTAGCCTGGTGGAAGTAAGTTTATTTTATTGGCTCCTTGGGTGGCATAAGATATTGTTTATATATTGCCTTACTACATGTTCTGAGCTTATTATTAATTTGCATAATCTCAGTTCTACCATATATCATATATACTGACCATTTTCTTTGAGTTGACTACCCCCCAGATGTCTTTGCAAAGAAAATTTCTTACATCTCAGAGGGGTTTCACAGGAGACTTTTATTCAATTTTTTTTTTTTAAATGTAGATTGTGAGCCCCACATAGAGCTCACAATGTACATTTTTTCCCTATCAGTATGTCATTGTAATATGGGATGCAAATCCATGCAAACACGGGGAGAACATACAAACTCCTTGCAGATAGTTTTATGCCTTTGGCGTTATAAAAATTTTTCACAACTAAAAAAAACCCAAAGTACTATGTGTACGGCCTGGTTCACACCTGTGTTCAGTATTACATTCGGGGAGTCCGCTTGGGGACTCCCGAATGGAAAGCTATACACATTAAAAAATGGTTAGCTAAGGGAGCGTTCACACTACCGTCTGTGTCCGACAGGTAGTGTCCTCTCCTAGTGTCCGCTCAAAATCTGGCACGGACATTAGGAGCGGACACTAGCTGTGTCCGTGACACCTGTCATTTATTTAAATGGCAATCGGGTGCGTTCTTTTGCACTCCGTGCCCTCCCTTCACTGTACGCTTGTAAAGATGTCCGACTTTTCAAGCAGACAGAAAAACCCGACATGTAGGGTTTTTCTGTCCGCTTGAAAAGTTGGTGTAATTTGTAGTGTAATTTGTGAAATTTGTCTGGAAAGCATGCCACCCATACTCAACTCAACTGATTGGTGATTACTATAGATCCACAATTAGGGTTGTGCAATTGGAATCGGAAAAGATCGTATCCCGATCGGCGATCAAGTAAATTTTGCAATCGGGTTCCGATCCCGCCTAAAAAAGATCAGGAACGGAATTCTGATCCCATTCGCTCAGCTTACCTGCACAGATCCGCTGCCGCTCCCTGTTCTTCTCGCTCCTCTTCTCTCTCATTCACACACCTTCAGAGCACCGTGCGCACCCCTGCCTCCCTAGGCTAGTGTTAGAGATGCTGGGAGAACGCGGGGCTTGTGACTTAGGAGAGTGTGGGTGGGTACTGGGAGGGGAGATGTGAGTGATGCACTCACGTCTCCCCGCCCTGTACTCGCCCACACTCTCTTAAGCCACAACAAGTCCCACCTACTCCCACCATCTCTAACACTAGCCTGGGAGGTGGGGGCGTGCACGGTGCTCTGAAGGCCTGTGAATGAGAGAAGAGAAGCGAGAAGAACGGGGAGCGGCAGCGGATCTGTGCAGGTAAGTGGACATCAAGGGGGACTAAGTAGTTGGGGGATTTTTTTTAAATACCTACACAGCATGGAGTCCAAAAATTGAAGTGTTCAATTTTTGGACTCCATGCTTAGTAGTGAATAGGATCGTTTTTAAAATCCGATCTTTGATCATTAAAAAAAATCCCATTGACTTACATTAGGATCGGAATTGGGAACGGAATCGGGTTTGAATGGAAAATAATCGGAAATCGAATTTTAAAAACGATCCTGAAATATCAAGATCAGCTCAACCCTATCCACAATACATCACTATAGTTCCACAAAGCAGTTCCTCAATGTAACTCGATCTACATAGTACCAAAATACTTCAAAAATAGAAGTATTATTAGTTTAGTTTTGTCAAATAAAATGAAGCGAATGAGACATCTAAATGATATCAATATTTTGCGTGACCATCCTTTGCCTTCAAAACTGCATCAGTTCTACCAGATACACTTGCACACAGTTTTTGAACAGTTCTTATGCGATGATGTTGAGCTCAGGGCTCATCATTTCCAGGAGTCATCCTTCAAAAGACAGTCAGACCAAAATATGATTTGATTTAATCTCTTTTTTGTCCATTCACCTCATCTTGTTAATTGACAAAATAAACTATTGGCACTTCTATTTTTGAAAACATTCTAACTTTGCTATATTTTTCCTACATCTTCCTAAAACTTTTGGACAATACTGTATATATAATACTACTTATGCTAGGTTCAAACCTGCATTCGGGTTTCCATTCTTCTTCTTGGGGATACCCGAACGGAAATCTAATCTGCTTATAAAAGCGCTCACCTTCGGAAATCGGCGGGACTCATTGACTATAATGGGGTCTTCCGGGTTTCTGCCGGTTTATACCCGAAAAGGGCAGAAAATGCAGAGAGAAAAGTGCTGCTTGCAGGACTTTTCTCTCCGCACTTTTAGGCTAAGGCCCCATGTTGCAGAAACGCAGCTTTTTTGTTGCAGATTTTACTGTGGTTTTTTGATCCAAAGTCAAAAATGGCTACAAAAGGAATGGGAAATATATAACAAGCTCTTCTACTCCTCCTTTCTGCTCAATCTACTCCAGGCTTTGGCTCAAAAAACTACAGCAAAATCTACAACACAAAAAGTTGCGTTTCTGCAACGTGGAGCCTTAGCCTTAAAGTGGAATGGGGAATGGAATCCCCAGGTGGAGACCAGGCGCAGGTGTGAACCTAGCCTTAGCTTGTCAAAATCCTAGCATAGTACAACAGTTCAGTAGAATGGAAGATGGCACTCATTGTATGTAACTATTGTTGTTTCTATGGCTATTTATTTTAGCTTGTTTATATAGAACAGCTTATGATGTTGGTAGAAGAGTTCTGCATTCAGCATATTCGCTCTCAGAATTAAACAGGAATGTGCTGTTATTTTACACAGTTATAATGTATCATAACTTTAAAAGAAAAAACAAGACGGGCTCAAAAATGTCTTTCCAAAAGAGCCAAATATCTCATCAATCAAACTGTAGACAGACCATCTGCCTCAGACATGTGCACATAATTGAAATGTATTGTACATTACATAACACAATACCGAATGGTACAGTTACAGATGATACAGTGAACAGTTGGTGCGAGAGTTACACTGCTTTACCTCATCAGATTGATAATGCAAAGGTTTAGTGATGGGCGCACAACACAGTCTGCAGTGTAAACTCTAAGGGTCCATTCACACGGAGGAAAATGGTGAGGAATTTGGTGTGGAATTTCAGCACTGAAAAAAAAAAGCCTCCCATTGACTTCAATGGGTTCTTTTTTTCAGCTTTTTTCTACTTGATAAGTAGAGATGAGCACATTTTTCAAAAATTTGATTTGGCAGTTTCACCAAATTTTATGATATGATTCGATCCAAATTAATTTGTGGCGAATTGCGATAAAAAACAGCTATTTTCTGGTTGCAGAGAGCCTGTATAGTGGTGTAGAACATTGTGCATTGCAGTGGTTTTAGTGATGTCCCACTAGGGACCTGCACAGATCGCTGGTTCATCACTATAGACTGAAACACACGCATAGGCTGACTTCCTCACTTCTGGGCAGGACCAACCATGTACTGGGGGCTACTAGTAGCACGGGGTCACTGGCTAGACCCAGAGCTGCAAAAGATGCTGAGGGGGACAAGTAGCATGGTGGAACCCCTTGGATGCCGCAGTCATGTTTGACGTTCTCAGAGTTCCTTGCCCCATGTCCTCACATGTGCAGTAGCCATTTTATGAAAAAATGTGATTCGTTACCAAGAAGCGTGAGAAAATCTGGATTCAATGTGAATCGAATATTTCCTGGAATTTTGATCAAATTCCACTTTGTCAGCATTGATTCGATCATCTCTAGGAATAAGTAATACGTTTGTGGGGAGTTTTTAAATGGATATCACAGGTTTTTTTAATGGCTTATACATAGAATTGGCCATCAGTATATGATCATTGGGGAGCCAAGCTGTTTGGGACTGTTGCTGGGTCTGGTACTATTAGGTGTACAGAGCAGGAGTCAGGAAGCTTTGTGCATTGCATGGTGGCTGTGCAACAATGCTGCAGTTCAGCCCTTTGGTTCCAGCTCTGTACACTATACAGTACATGGCAGCAGCCCTAATCAGCTATTGATATGTATGTTCTAGATGACAGGCCATCAAAAAAATCTGTAATACCAAGGTCCACATTGCTATCACGCTGCGCTTTGGTCATGACGGAAACGCCACAGCAAAAATCACAGCAGTTAAAAACACTGCATTTTACATTACCAGCAAAATGGATGGGATTATGGGAAATCCCATCCAAACATTGCAAAAAAAATCCACAGCGGAATTAGGCTAAGGGTCCATTCACACAGAGGAAAATGGTGAGGAATTTGGTGTGGAATTTTAGCGCTGAAAATATAGCCTACCATTAACTTCAATGGGTTCCTTTTTCTGCTAGCATTTTCCTCCATGTGAATGGACCCTAAGATCCCACAATGTAGAATAGCTGCAGATTTTTCTGTGAGCCAAACTCAGGAGCGGTTACACAGGGAATGGGAAACATTTCATGCCTGGCTTTGGCTCAAAAAAAAATGCTGCAAAATTTTGAACAAAAAAAAGCAACTTTTCCGCAACTTGGGCCTTAGCCTTAAGGATCATAAAACATTTTACACAATTGTATTCTTCCAACTTTTTGTAATTTGGGAACAATCTTCTTCTTTTCCAGAATTTTTCTATAAAGTCTATAAAGACATGGTGACCTTAGACCCAATGAACACCTTTGGCATGAATTGAAACACCAGATTTAAATCAGACCTTCTCATCCAACATCAGTACCCACCCTCACAAACTCTCTTTTGACTGAGTAGGCACACACTCAAAAATCTTTTAGAAAGCGTTCCTAGCAGTGTAGAGGATATTAGACTGTAGCTGCACAAAGATTCTTTGGAATGGGATGCCCACAAATATATAAAGGTGTGATGGCCATTTGTCCATATGCACATATAGAGTACCTATATTTCAAACACTCATGGAGAGTATAGCTGATCATAGAATTTAGGTTTATCTCAGTAAACGCCAATAGCTGCTGTCCTAGTAAACAGGGGCTGGATAATCCTAACACTAAGGCCCCATGGGACGACGCATTGGGGTTCTTCCCGCAGTGCTTTAAACAGAAAGTTCGCTGAGTTTTCTTCCGTAGACTTTCTGTTACAATTATATCTATGGGTAAACTGACGGCATTTCCATAGATATAATTGACATGATGCGATTTCCAAAACCTGCACCAGTTTTGGAAATCATCGTGTGTCCACGCCCCAGTTTTTACCACAAAGTAGGCATGGGATTCGCAAGAATCCCATCCACTTTGCAGTTTCTGTAAAACGCGGTGGGCAAATTGCTGTGTTTCCGACCCGTGGGGCTCTGGCCTAAAGATGTCTAGTTCATGCTTCCAAAAACACTACAATTAGATAAACATTTTCATAAGACTGTAATGCCCTTGTAGGAAAACATATATTAACCCCTTAAGGACGCAGGGTACTTTGGGCCTTAAGGCTCAGACCCTGTTTTTCAAATATGACGTCTTTTACTTTATGTGAGGATAGCTTCATATTGCATTTACCTATCCAGGTGATTCCAAGATTGTTTTTTCGTGACACATTGTACTTTATATTGGTGGTAAATTTTGGTCATTATACTTTGCGTTTGTTTGTTAAAAAAAGGACAATATACTGAAAATTTCATAAAATTATCAATTTTGAAAGTTTCTGTTTATTCTCGTGAAAACAAAGACAGTCATAACACACAAAATTCTTCCTAATTAACATTTCCCATATGACTACTTTATATTGGCATTGTTTCTTCAATGTCTTTTTACTTTTCTAGGAAGTTAGAAGGCTTGTAACTTTAGGAGCAAATTGTCAGATTTTCAAGAAAATTTAAAGATTTTGTATTCTAGGGACCTATTTAGTTGTGAAGTGACTTTGAGGGGCCTATATAATAGAAAACTCCCATAAATGACCCCATTTTTGAAACGGTAGTCTTCAAACTATTCAAAATTGTATATAGGAACTTTATTAACCCTTTAGGTGTTCCACAGGAATTAATGCAAAATGAAGGTGAAATTTCCAAATGTCACTTTTTTATGCACATTTTCCATTTCAAACCACATTTTTCCGTAACAATGAAGGGGTTAACAGCAAAACATAACATAATATTTATTTCTCTGATTCTGCAGTTTGTAGAAATATCCCATATGTGGCCCTTCTGTGCAACGTGACTCAATACGTGTTCTCAGAAATCAAAGAGCACCTTTAGGGATTTTGGGCAGCAATTTCATTAGGATGGTTTTTAGACACCATGTTGCATTTACAGAGCCCTAGAAGTACCACAATAGTGGGAAACCTCCAAAAGTGACCCCATTTTGGAAACTGCATCCCTCAAAGAATTTATCAGGGGGTGTAGTGAGTATTAGTATCCCAGATGTGAATGCACAGCGGATGGTGAAGAGTGAATATGTAAGCGGTGCGGAGGACATTGGGAGCACCAAATTCCCTACTATGTCAAAATAGCTCCTATGATTGGGGGGGGGGGGGTCGCTTTGGGGGTCTCTTCTATTGTTTTTTCTCTTGTAAGCTGCAAAACTGGTCTGTACCCTGATATACGGTCGCACCGCTTATATATTCCCCTCCTGACGCATTTGGCGATTTTGGGTTTTTTTTGTCTTCACATTATTCAAGCTATATTTTTTTTATTTTTGTGTTGATGTGGCCATATGAGTGCTTGTATTTTTCCGGGGTATGATGCATTTTGTAATGACTCCATTTTTGGGTGCCTATAACTTATTGACTATTTTTTATTAACTCTTTTTTTGCTGGATAAAAAAAAATAAATCAATTCTGGCATTGCATTTTACTTTTTAAATGTTTTTCCACATGGCCTACAGCATAAGAATCATGTGAACTTTATTCTGTGGGTCGGTACGGTTACGGTGATACCTCATTTATAGTTTTTTTTTTAATGCATTAGTAATTTTGCCGAACAAAAAACCATTTGGGGACATAAATCAATGATTTTTGCATCGCCATCTTCTGAGATGCGTAAAATTTTTATTTTTCGATTGACAGAGTTGGTTGAGGGCTTATTTTTTGCGGGACAACCTGTGCTTTTCATCGGTACTATTTTGGTGTACATACGACTTTTTGATCACTTTTTATAGCATATTTTTTAACGTGAGATTGCAAACAAAATCATTATTTTCGTCGTTTTTTTTTCATTTTTTTTCTTCACGTTTACCATATAGGTGAAATAATGTTTTAGTTTTATGGTACAGGTTGTTACGGACGCGGCGATACCAAATATGCATTGTTTTTATTATTTTTTAGGTATTTTTTTATTTAACTCATTTGATATAGAAAAAGGGAATTTTGGGGCTTTATTAATTTATTTATTTATTTCACACACTTTATTAATTTTTTTTTACACTTTTTTCACATTTTTTATTTCTCCTATTAGTGTACTTGAACCAGCAATACTCTGATTGCTGGTCCAGTACTATAGCCTGCAATACACGTGTATTGCAGACTATAGAGGAAGTGAATCTATGCAGACGCATAGATTCACTTCCTGCAGCACGACAGCAAGGATCCAAGCAGGTAAGCAGGGGTCCTAGCAGCCCGGGGTCACTAACCAGACCCCGGGCTACATAAAATTCATCAGGGCACCCCCCAATCTTGCCGCGGGGGGTGCCCAGGGGGGTCCACATGTACCGCAACTCTATCGATGTCGCGGACATGTGTCCGCGGCATCAGGAGGGTTAATACCGCCGATCGGAGCGGAGCTCCGACCGGCAATTCACTGGGGCAGCTTGTCCAGGCCCTCGGCTGTGTAATGCAGCCGAGTGCCGGGTGTAATGGCGCAGGCACAGCTTCTGTGCCGGCGCCATTACTGGTCAGTAATAGTACTGACCTGAGCGCGAACGTGCTACTTGCCAGGACGTACTATTACTGACCAGAGCGTTAAGGGGTTAATTGATACCGTAACTTTTCTGGACCAAAACACGTCACCGTATTGACACATTTTTTGCTCCAGAGAACTGACAGCATCATAACCATTTTAGACGGAGTGCTATAAGGATAACCCTAAATATGTGAAGAGTACAGTAGTTTAAATATACCTAGGTCATACTATAAGGAAAATGTTTGTTTTTGTACCGTGTTAGACAGTGGGTAGGAAATATAAAAAAAACAAAAAACTTGAGAGTCTTCAGTAGTTGATACATTTTTTAATGGCTAACTAATAATGGTGACAGATTACAACGTTTCGAAGCTCTTGGCTTCTTCTTCAGGTATATCTAAAAACAATGAACCCATGTGACAGATTTATCCCTTTCTGCAATGTTTGAAGCAGGGTCATAAACTTGTACTCATAAATCTATCTCTATTTTCTTGATTTAAAATTCCCTCTTAAAACCAAAATTTTCATGTCATTGGTGATATTATGATCTAGGTCCTACTAGTAAGTAAAAGGATTTTCAATTTGTCTGGTGCCTGGTTTCCTTACAGTAAAATGTTCAGTTGTAACTTACAAATGAGACCTGGTCCCAGCATCCGGCACTGCAGAAAACTCCAATCACTGGCATTTAAACCCTCAGATGTTGTGTTCAATAGGATCTGAGGGGTTGTTTACTATTGTAGCTTTCCCTTTCTTTACTTGTCTATCAAGTCCTGCCCAAGACCATACATACTACAGTGTATTGTACTAGGGATCCTATGATCTAGTTCCCTAATGGGGGTAAAAAAATAAAAAATTTGAAAAAAAGTTTTGAAATGCTAAAAAAATAAAAAAACTTAAAATAAACACAAAATAAATTTAAAACATGTTTACATTCCTTATAATGTAAACATTTAATAAACAATAGAAAACAATAAATGTTTAGTATCACTTCGTAACACTCTGTACTATCAATAATTCATTATTTATCTGTAAATAAAAAAAACCCTTTTTTTCCACTAGCGGAACCCAAAAGCTAGCAGAACCCATTGAAATCAATGGTGTGGAGGAAAATTCTACACCAAATTCCTCACCATTTTCCTCCATGGTGAATGGATCCTAATGATTTTTGAAACCACAGCATTTGTACTGCAGTTATTTTTCTGCAATATGTGATTGAATTAGCCAGAATCCTATCCTCTTTGTAGGTACTATAAAATTATGTGGCCAAATTGCTGAGTTTTTGCAATGTTGGACCCTGACCTGGAGCTAAGGCCCCACATTGGAAAATCTGATTTTTTTGTTGAAGATTTTGCTGTGTTTTTTTGAGCCAAAGCCAAGAGTGGCTGCAATAGGAATAGGAAATATATAGGAAGTACTTACACTTCTCTCCTTATCAAGTCACTCCCAGCTTTGCCTAAAAATACCGCAATATAATCTGCAAAAAAAAGCTGCCTTTCCGTAACATGGGGCCTTAGCCTACAGCTACGGCCCCATGTTGCGGAAACGCAGCTTTTTTTGTTGCAGATTTTGTTGCGTTTTTTTTGAGTCAAAGCCAAGAATGGCTACAAAAGGAATGGGAAATATAAAAGAAGCCCTTATACCTCTACTTTCTGCTTAATCCACTCCTCAAAAAACCGCAGTAAAATCTGCAACAAAAAAGCTGCTTTTCCGCAATGTGGGGCCTTAGCTTCAAATGGGTTTTATGGCCCAAATTTTTTATTTTTTTTTTAAATGTCTGTTAATGCTATGAATGGGTTCATAAATGCACCCATATACCTTTAGCAATGTTTTGACTGATTTCTGGATGTCTCTGGGAGCTCCTGGTATCTCCTGTAGTTATTTACGGTTCAGCTTTCTGCAATGTAACTTCCACACTCAGGGTTGGACTGACTGACCCCAAGCCTTGACTATCAGTCCTCATTTCCCCAATGCAGAAGCAATGCTCAGGGGCCCGATCGGGATTTTCAGGGTTCGGGTCGGGCCCCTGTCCAATGCATTTGCATTGACAAAATGAGGACTGATAGTGGCAGGGGCTGGATCGGTAAGCTCATGGGCCCCAGGCGACCGGCAGCACTGTAATGATTAAAGATGGCCGGCTGCCGGCAGTTTCCCAGGGCCCTGACACACAGAGGCCTCCTGCCAGTGCTATACTTTCCCTATTAATATAGGGAAAGTATACATCAGAAGGATTGAGAACACCAGGGGCAGCAGCTTCTATCGCTGCCATCTTATGAAGAAGTTTCTCTGCAGCCCGGACTTCCCCCCTCTTCCTCCTCCTCACAGTGAGTCATCTCTTACATCGTACCGTGTGGCGACACAGAGGAGTCTGCTGCGATATTACACTTTCTGCTTCACAGATGTGAGTATATTTTTTTCTTTTTTTGGTAAAATGTAATATTTAATATGTATATGTGTACATTTTTTAACCCTTAAGTCCTATCATGGTGTCTATCATACATCACTACCATACACATATCACTATGATAGACACCATGATAGGACTTAAGGGTCAAAGTATGTGTCATGTATACTGTGTGAGTGCTGTATGTTTGTATATAGGTATGTATGAGTATATACAGTATGCTATAATAATGTGTATGTGCGAGTGTATGTATATATGTGAGTATATATAGTATTCATACATTCATATATGTATATACATGGCGTATATATGGTATATGAAGGTATAGAAGTGTATATATGCTATTATATATATATACATATGTGAGTATATATGAATGTATACAGTGGCGTAACTACCGCGGAAGCAGCGGAGGAAGCTGCCACAGGGCCCGGGACATCAGGTGACAGCCGCTACCGCCGCGTTTTTTTCTTTTTTCTTAATAGGCGGTTACCGGCTGGAGTTATTCCAGCCGGCAACGGGCCCTATTTACTTACCGATCCTGGCTGGTCCGGGATCGGTAAGTGACACCGCGGACCTCACAAAGACTATTATTATACTCGAAGGTCTTTGCAGACCCCCGAGTATAATGATTGGAGGCCCGGGAGACGTAAGAAACATAAAAAACTGTGTTACTTACCTCCCCAGGCTCCGGTCAGGCTTCAGCCTAGTTGTCTGACGTCACATGAATACGGCATGTGTCCGAGGTCATGTGACGTCCGACGTCATTAAAGAAGGCCGACAGTGGAGGACTGCAGCGGAGCCGGGAGACAGGTAACAGTGTTTTTTTATATTTTTATTCCCCTGGGTCTTTGATTATTATACTCTGGGGTCTGGAAAGATTTGTCCAGGAATTGGAGCAACCTATGTGCTGGGAGGGAGGTGTAAAATAAAAAAATAAAAAGCATATTCACCTTTCACCGTTGCGCCGTTGTCTGCCGCTAGTGTCCATTTAGTCTCGTGCTAGAAACAATTCCATTGGTGGGCCCTAGACACCCCAGTCTGACCCTGTCCACACTAACCTTACTCCCCCCTTCCTCTTTCCCTCCCTCATTTCTCTTTGCCTCCCTCCCACACACCCCCCTCTAGCTATCCCACCCATTACTAGCCATTCCCTACCTAGTCAGCCCAGCCCCGACTCCATTTTGCCTGGATAACATCTTTATGTGTGTATGATAGTTGTTACTACGTTATACCTGGTATTATTATGGGGCACATGTATGGACTTTAAGGTTTGCACGTCTGTATTGGAATAAAACTATTACATCCTGTAATGTTTATTAAGACTGTAAACACTGAAGAAAATATATTATGTCAACAAAGTTTCAAACCGTCACATATTACAAGAAACATGATATTTACTAGTTTCATGACTATTTTTAAGACCTCAAGATACGGACATCACTGTTTACTGAGTGTTTGTGTTGTTAGTCAGCCACGTTTATAGTCTAAAGTGCAGTCAGACAGTAATAAAATAAACAATCACATTTATACTTGTTTACAGTTATTGCGTCTGCACTAGTGTGGAGAATGAATATTATTGTATAGTTTGTGTGGTTGGGTACTGCATTCACCATTGAATGACCAGGCCTAAAAAATTGACAACTCTTTTAAGTTTTAAATCACCTGGGGGAATTGAAAGAAAAAAGTCACCTGTCCCCAATACTCTGGTGTTCTCCCGGCACATTCCGGTATTACCGGATATCAACACAATATTAGTGCAGAGACTTAATGAAATATAAATTCTGTTATTTGTGAGTTAGGCTGAAGCCCCAGGTTGCGGAAACGCAGCTTCTTTTGTTGCAGATTTTGCTGTGTCTCTTTGAGCCAAACCTAGGGGTCGCTACAAAAGGAATGGGAATTTATATAGGAAGTTCTTATACTTCTACCTTCTGCTCAATCCACTCCTGGCTTTAGCTAAAAAAACGCAACAAAATTTACAACAAAAAAAGTTGCATTTCCGCAAAGTGGGGCTTCAGCCTTAGGCTGCTTTCACACGAAGTAATGCTCTGCTCATTCTGACACGTAAACACGTGTCAGAGTGAGCGCAGTAAATCAGAATCCCATCGACTTCAATGGGCTCTGTCTTACGTGCGCTACACATTGAACTCAATGAGAGGCTTTTTTATCTATTGCTTTCAATGTGATACGCGCATAAGGTCAGCGTCAAACATGACCCCGAGGCAGCGGGCATGCTGCCTAGGAGTTATAGTAAGGCCTGAGACTGCAATGGATATATCAGGGACAGATCTATTAGATGGTGGAAACAGTAGTAGTTCAGTCTTAGAGTGATTTAATTTCAGATAGAGCGAAGACATGATATTTGAGACAGCAGAAAGACAGTCGCTGATGTTCTGTAAGTACAGGGGTGACATCACGGGAAGATATGTATAATTGGGTATCATCAGCATAAAGATGGTACCGGAAGTCAAATCTGGTTATGGTTTGTCCAATGGGGGCTGTGTAGAGAGAAAAGAGCAGGGGGCCTAGGACCGAGCCCTGAGGAACCCCAACAGCATGGGAAAGAGGGGAAGAAACAGAACCTGCAAATGATACACTGAAAGTGCAGTCTAAGAGATAAGAGGAGATTGGTGGGATTGGTTGAACCCCAACTTATTAGCAAGTTATGATAGGCCCTAACCTTTGTGGTACAACCCCTTCACTGTTCACACAGGTAAAGCTTTGAGCAAATTAAATACATAAATAAATAAATAAATAACTAATTTGGTTACATACTAGCCCATACTATGCTCATTATTGTTGCACAGTCAATACTAAAAGGAATTTCTTATCTTTTTACCAATGAGGTTATTTGCACATTCCTTACCCAGGATTCTTAGCAGGGCATGCATGTTCTTATAAATCCCTGTATCCCTAATGATGCACATTACCCCTTCTAACCCATTACATTCAAGTAAATCAATAGGGGGTTTTCTGTGTTTTGCTGAACCGATTCATGTTTCTGGATCAAGAACCAATCCTAGGAAATGAAAATAGTGGTTAGAGATGATTTATGGCCATAACTGTAGAGTTTGGCATTACCATCATCAATAATAATCCAAGGTGCAGAATAAATGCAATAAATAGGAGGGTTTCCTTGCAGGAAGATTATTTTTAAAACCTTCTAGTCATTGTGAAATATTGCCAGGTGATATGTTTACATTGCGTAGCATGGTTATTTGCATCGATTTCTTCCTCGCCTTTACGTTGTGCGCTGGTTAAATAAAGTGTTGAACCTTTGTTGACTCTTTATTACAGATGGAAATTACACTGGAGAACGGGAATGGCAACTTTTCTTACCAGCACTAGATCACTGCTAACCAGTCAGTTCCATCTCTAACATTATAAAGGCCTAACTGGTTGCAATCGGCAACTGCTCTACTTTTCCTTTGCAACAGCTTGAACACCTTATACCTCAATAACATCTCTTTTCCTTATAGTACTTTAGTGTCACTCTGACATCAAATTAGGAAAATGTGTTGGTTGCCATGGGCAAAAGCAAGACAATTTTTAGACCGTCTCATAGATCTTCCTGTTTGTATTAGGGGAGCATTGACCCCTTTAGAGGGCTTATTTCGAACCATGGACCATTAGGACCAAGTTTGGGGGTTTTTTTGTACATTTTCTGCCATTTTACTGTCAATGTTTTTTGTGTTTTACATTTTGTGCCATTTAGTGTACGGTGTAACATTTTACCTTTATATTTCAGCAATGTAAATATGTATAGATATTTGATGTTTAACTTTTACAGAACAAATTCCCCCTTTTTAAAGAAATTATTGATTTCTGTCATTGCTTTCTAAGAGCGTTCTATAAGGTTTTTTTTGTTTGATCAATGTACCTAGACTTGTGTTTTGTTGGACAAGATGTAGTTTCCAGATATCTGGTTGGACAGCACTCAACTCAGATATCAGGGTGGACCACCTCCATATTCATTCTTGTCCAGAAAACACTAAAGTTAAATAGCACTTCAAAGGGTTATGCTTCTTAAAGATTATTAAAGCCACAGTTAGGGGCGTAACTCACAAAGACTGGGCCCCATAGCAAATTTTTGACTTGGGACCCCCCTCCACAACATGGTGCCCCCTTTCCTGGAACCCACACAGTATAATGCGGCGGAGACCACGTCTAAAGGTAAGAGACTAATAGCCTTTCTAAAGGCTATTCCGACGTCTTATCCACAAAAAAAAAAAAAGTTTTAATGGTAGAATCCCTAGTATAACCCTTTGGAGTGCTGTTCATCTTTACTGTTATTTGGACAAGATGTTGTTTTCAGTTGTACCATTTTGGGCCACATGGACCTTATTGATTACCTATTATTAATATAAGAGGGTGGATAGAAATATATCAATTTTGATTGTTTTTTGGAGTCCACTGCACAATTTAAAGAGGACCTTTCATCAGATTGGGCACAGGCAGTTCCATATACTGCTGGAAAGCCGACAGTGCGCTGAATTCAGCACACTATCGGCTTTCCCAATCTGTGCCCTGGGTAAAGAGCTTTCGGTCCCGGTACCATAGCGCTTTACAGTCAGAAGGGCGTTCCTGACAGTGCTCGTCCATAGACGAGTATTATCAGGAGGGGAGGAGGCGTTCCTCCCCGCTCACACTGTACAGCGCGATAGGCGCTGTTGTGGAGAAGGACGTACCTGACAAAATGTCAGGAATACCCTTCTGAATATAAAGCGCTACGGTACTGGGACCGATAGCGCTTTACCCGGGGCACAGATCGGGAAAGTCGATAGTGTGCTGAATTCAGCGCACTGTCAGCTTTCCAGCAGTATATAGAACTGCCTGTGCCCAATCTGATGAAAGGTCCTCTTTAAGTAACATTTCCACTTTATTGTACAAATAGTTACAATTATGGCGACACCATATTGTTTTTATTTTTTATACTTTCACAAAATTAAACCACTTTTTATTGAAAGAGTGTTTTTTTTTTAGCCAAATTACAATATCACAATGTCGGTTGGCACCCTATAAATACTGAGAGTGCCAGCGGTCAGTACTATGACCCTTTGTAGTGAAAGCAAGGCTAATTTTCTCATGATGTAGGGATCATGAGGACGTTGTCTCTATATGTTCTATTGATATCCTATGTGAACGGTTCAAAGGTGGGACATGTCCTATTTTTGACTGTTTTCATGGTTGCCTGATAGGTTCAGGTTTATGAGGGATCTGTAAAAAAAAAGTTGTTCCAATTTTTCTAGAATTGTCTAGTATTTGCCGAATCTCAACAAATTCGGTTTGCTCCAAAATCGGTGGAGGATACGCAGACCTTACCTAAAAGTGGGAATTCTTGAAGTTTAGAGTGTTCTCAGGTCAGGACTTAAAAACCCCGATTTTACTAAAGAAAATGTTGGTAACTATCGTTTAAGCTGGGTTCAAAGGTCACAGTTTTTTTGCTGATTAACAAAAACAGAAAGCTAGAAAGCAAGCTGGGGACTGATCAGACAGGACAGACACCAATACATTGGCTATAATCATTATGGTGAAGCATGATATAGATTCGCTCAGAATTTCATAGACTCCAGCACTGTTTCTGAATTCTGCCTGGAATTTAGTAACCTGAGTGGGACTGGTAACTAAGAACAAACCGCCTGACAGCCACATCAAAAGGGCTATGGTTTATAGGCAATGTTTCTATAACAACTACACAGACAGACATCATTTAGCCGTTTTATCTTGTCATTGTGCCAAAAGCAGTTTGGAGCAGTCAGCCCAGTCTGAGCAGAGTTTTGGGTGAAGCACACTGTATGTATATGGTGACCATGTGCGGTCGGATGTGCCCAGTGCAGGCCATACATAACTATCCCTGGGACTACCGGCTTCTCCCCCTACCCCTCACAAACCGGTCTGACAGACAAGCCACGCCCACTACCTGCCCTGGACGTCAGGGGGCCAATGAGTAGGGCGGTGATTGGACGCCCCGCCCCCGCACGTCACGTACAGGTGAGCTCCGGAAAAGAAAACAAAAAACAAGGGGGCGGTGTAACGTGCAGCTGCGTACTGACTACCGACCGCCGAGAGCCCTGCGTGTAGAGGGCGAGGCACACAAGAGAGACCGGGCTGCAGCGGCGGATTACTAGCCGAGTCTACAGCGCTAAGGAAAGCTACGAGCTCCTCCTATCGCTCCCTGAAAGCAGAGAGCGGCTCCTCCTCCCCCGCACGGCGGCCGCCTACTTCTACACGTCTCCCCAGCTTCTCCTCAAAGCTGTACAGAGCTGAGCGGCTCCGGGACTACATAACACGTGTGCGGCCACCAGGAGAAGATGGAGCCTTCCTGGCCACTAGGGGCAGGAGCGACACCTGTGTGAGAGGCGCTGTGTGTGGACCTACCTGCTGTGCCTTGTGTAACCTGCGCCGCTCCTACCCTGCCGGAGGGACATGGCCTGGGTGAAACTATTCCGCCGCCAGGCGGGGGGAAACCTAGGGAAGGTCTACCAACCGGGCAGTGTCCTCTCCTTAGCGCCGACCAAAGGCCTGTTCAATGAACCGGGACAGAACAGCTGCTTCCTGAACAGCGCCGTGCAGGTGAGCGGCCATACTTACCTGTGTTTACCGAGCTGCGTGTAGGTAGCTGTGTGTACATGATGGTGGGTGTAGTGTATCCCTGGTATCTGTGTACATGGTATTGGTTGGAGTATATACTTAGAATCTATTTACAGTGCACTGATTGGTGTATAACCCTGGTGTCTATGTACATGGTGCCTGTGTACATGGCTTTGGTTGGAGTATATCCCTGGTGTCTATGTACATGGTGCTGGTTGTAGTTTATCCCTGGTGCCTATGTACATGGCTTTGGTTGGAGTATATCCCTGGTGTCTATGTACATGGTGCTGGTTGTAGTTTATCCCTGGTGTCTATGTACATGGTGCTGGTTGTAGTTTATCCCTGGTGTCTATGTACATGGCTTTGGTTGGAGTATATCCCTGGTGTCTATGTACATGGTGCTGGTTGTAGTTTATCCCTGGTGTCTATGTACATGGTGCTGGTTGTAGTGTATCCCTGGTGCCTATGTACATGGTGCTGGTTGTAGTGTATCCCTGGTGCCTATGTACATGGTGCTGGTTGTAGTGTATCCCTGGTGCCTATGTACATGGTGCTGGTTGTAGTGTATCCCTGGTGCCTATGTACATGGTGCTGGTTGTAGTGTATCCCTGGTGCCTATGTACATGGTGCTGGTTGTAGTGTATCCCTGGTGCCTATGTACATGGTGCTGGTTGTAGTGTATCCCTGGTGCCTATGTACATGGTGCTGGTTGTAGTGTATCCCTGGTGCCTATGTACATGGTGCTGGTTGTAGTGTATCCCTGGTGCCTATGTACATGGTGCTGGTTGTAGTGTATCCCTGGTGCCTATGTACATGGTGCTGGTTGTAGTGTATCCCTGGTGCCTATGTACATGGTGCTGGTTGTAGTGTATCCCTGGTGCCTATGTACATGGTGCTGGTTGTAGTGTATCCCTGGTGCCTATGTACATGGTGCTGGTTGTAGTGTATCCCTGGTGCCTATGTACATGGTGCTGGTTGTAGTGTATCCCTGGTGCCTATGTACATGGTGCTGGTTGTAGTGTATCCCTGGTGCCTATGTACATGGTGCTGGTTGTAGTGTATCCCTGGTGCCTATGTACATGGTGCTGGTTGTAGTGTATCCCTGGTGCCTATGTACATGGTGCTGGTTGTAGTGTATCCCTGGTGCCTATGTACATGGTGCTGGTTGTAGTGTATCCCTGGTGCCTATGTACATGGTGCTGGTTGTAGTGTATCCCTGGTGCCTATGTACATGGTGCTGGTTGTAGTGTATCCCTGGTGCCTATGTACATGGTGCTGGTTGTAGTTTATCCCTGGTGTCTATGTACATGGTGCTGGTTGTAGTTTATCCCTGGTGCCTATGTACATGGCTTTGGTTGGAGTATATCCCTGGTGTCTATGTACATGGTGCTGGTTGTAGTTTATCCCTGGTGCCTATGTACATGGTGCTGGTTGGAGTATATCCCTGATCACATTTGTACATGGCGCTTGTTGGAGTATATCCCTGGTGTCTGTGTACATAGTTCTGGTTGGAGTATATCTAGTGTCTATGTACATGACGCTGGTTGTAGTGTATCCCTAGTGTCTGTGTACATGGCGCTAGTTGTAGTATATCCCTGGTGTCTATGTACATGGCGCTGGTTGTAGTGTATCCCTGGTGTTTGTGTACATGGCGCTGGTTGGAGTATATCCCCGGTGACATTTGTACATGGTGGTGATGATTACAATCATAGTAACTTGATTGTGAAATGTGATGCTGGTACACATGTAGCCACATAATGCTGGTTGTGGGCATGAATTGAATCATGCTGGTTTGTGTACCTGATGATAAAGTTTGTTGTGTATATATCTGTGAGGGTATGTTATTTCATATTTCTATAGGATGTTGTTTATGCTGTGTGTGTACACTTAGATGATGCTTTCCAATCTGTATTTACAGGATGCTTGCTGTAATGTAATTTTTTTGGACCTGTACATAGAATTCCCCTGGCTGTTGCCTGTGTTTCACAAGATGTTTGTGTGCATTGTCATTTTTTGTGACAGCACCCGTGTGCATGTGTTGGATTTGGCTTCCTGCCTGTGTACATCTATAAGCACCATGTACTAAGCATCTGTGCAGATAAGTAGGCCTATACCTATGTGTGTATATACAGTATGTTTGCCTTTCTTTTATTTATAAACACAGTTTCTATTCTTCGTGTTTATTTTCTCTGTTATCATTAGACATCTGTGCTAATAAATATAATGTACACACTGATACTATTTGTGGCCAGGATCATATGGTATATTGTAGACGTTCCACATCTCTCCAAGCTGCATCCTTTTGTTTTGTTTTTTTTCTGGTTTCTACTGTGAATGTACATAAAGCATTCATGGTACAGTTTCATAGTATTGTGCTGACCTGACAAGAGGCGCCTTTAACAAATGTCAATTAACATGTGAATAATTTACATTGTATTGCATAGTACAGCATGTCTTGGTATCCTATTGATCTGGCGCCATACTGATGTCTTGTATTCATTCATTATTGCTTTGTTACTTAATTACTGAACTGTGACTTTGGGACCATGTTCTGTCCATATCCATCACAACTAAAACTCTCTCTTATCTCTTGTATTGGTATGAGAGCACTGTTGACTCTTTGCATAGATTGGCAAGGGTCTGATAACCAATGTGACATGTTCATGTGACACAATGTTCACCAGTCACATGGCCTGTGAGCAGGTCTGAAAGGTGCACATTCCCTTTAAGTGGGCAGTGTTGTGGATTAGTGTGGCAGTTTTGCCAATAATCTTGGGTACATAAATTACACTAGACTAAAGGAGCCTACTTAATATGACACTGCAATATGGTAAAACAAAAAAAATCATAGTATGAAATAATTGCAGTTTTAGGGTGTGTTAAGCGAAAATTGTTAAAAGGCATACAGCTCTTATTTTGGCACAACTTGGGTGGTCCAGGCAGTAGAAGCCGATAGCAGGTTTCCATTATCATTCATGCCAGTTTTCTGTTGCAAGTTCTATTGTCAGGTCGTGGATGTCCGGCTTCCACTCTCCTCACTCCTCAATCTGCTCGATTTTTGAGATTTTGGAGAACCAATAAAAAGTTGTCATTTTTAGCAGACTCACAACTGAATAAAAAAACTGGTATTAATAAATGCGCTCCACCCCAATTCTGTCTAGTGCATCATTATAATGCAAGTTCTAGTATATGGCACCAAAAATGCTGCTCTTGTCACTACTGTTCTACACTGTGACTCTAACCTACAGCCTTATAATCTCCTGCTGGTAGGACGTGTATTTATTCTGTGGTTTTTGGTCACAGATGACATACCGCCATGTGTCCAGTGGTGTGCCATAACATGCACTACTCTGGTGACAGCACATTTGTATTTCCCCCACCTACAAGTTTTTAAGTGGGTTAGAGGCAGGCCAAATACATTAAGGTGGAATAAATGCAGCAAAGTTAAAAAAAAAAATTTAAGTAGACACGTTAATAGTTTGTTTTGTAAACTAGGAAAGTGAAGTGAATTAACCAAAAAAGGAAATATAAATCACATCAATACTTGGTAGGGCATTCCCCCCCCCCCCCCCATCCCTTTCAAATCAGCATCAATACTTCTAGGTACATGTGCCCACAGTTTTTAAAGGAACTCTGCAGGGAGATTGTTCCACACATCTTGGATAATTTGCCACAAATCTTCTGTGGATGTAGGCTTGCTCAATCTTTCTGTCTCAATGTAATCCTAGACAGACTGGATGATAGGGCTGGGCGATTATGACCTAAATCCAAATTTTGATTGACCGTGCATTTTACCTGTATTATGATTAACTAGCTGTTACCCGCGACTTCGTCTGCGGTGATTGTAGCAGTGGGTATATACAGGCGTGGGTAAGGTTTTCGTACTGTGTATAAGGTATGGGATATGAAATGTAACTTGGTATCTTGTTGTTTCTGTAATTCAGAGAATACGTGAGACTTTTGTGTTGAAGTTAATTTGTATTTGAGCTGCTATACGGTGTTGGTATAAACTTTACATAGTGACTTTGGGACAGAAGTATTTGAAGTTAACCCTTTCCCGCCAATGGCATTTTTTGATTTTCGTTTTTGACTCCCCTCCTTCTAAACCCCATAACTTTTTTATTTCTCTGCTCCCAGAGCCATATGAGGTCTTAATTTTTCTTGGGACAAATTTTTTCTTCATGATGCCACCATTATTTATTCTATATAATGTACTGGGAAGGAGGGAAAAATTCAGAATGGGGTGGATTTGAAGAAAAAATGCATTTCTGCGACTTTCTTACGGGTTTTGGTTTTACGGCGTTCACTGTGCAACCAAAATGACCTGTCCCCTGTATTCTGTGTTTCGTTACGATTCCGGGGATACCAAATTTATATGGTTTTATTTACATTTTGACCCCTTAAAAGAAATCCAAAACTGTGTTAAAATTTATTTTTTTTTTTTTTGAAACGTCGCCATATTCCGATAGCCGTAACTTTTTTATACGTGCCTGTACAGGGATTTATAGGGCGTCTTTTTTTGCGGGACCGGGTGTACTTTGTAGTTCTACCATTTTCGGGAAATGTTATTGCTTTGATCACTTTTTATTAAAATTTTTATCAGAATCAAAACAGTGAAAAAACGGCGGTGTGGCACTTTTGACCATTTTTCCCGCTACAGCGTTTACCGAACAGGAAAAATATTTGTATAGCTTTGTAGAGCGGGCGATTTCGGACGCGGGGATGCCTAACATGTATGTGTTTCACAGTTTTTAACTACTTTTATATGTGTTCTAGGGAAAGGGGGGTGATTTGAATTTTTAATCCTTTTTATTTTTATATTTTTTTTTACTTTTAAACTTTTTTTTTTGCATTTATTAGACCACCTAGGGGTATTGACATGGGTGGGCGGTGTCACGGATTGTCAGAGCGGTGGGGGTCGGCAAACATGGCTGCTCCGGAGCGTTAAAGAGAGCCTCCTGGAGTATCGGTAAGGTGAGGGGCAAGGTGGTAAAGTATATGTGATTGTGTGGGGTTAGGGACGAGGCTGTAGAGGGCAATATGAATTTTGTGGCTTGCTATGGTCCAAAGTGTGTGAGATTGCAGAGATAGTGGTGTGAGTTTGGGTTTTGTGGGGGTCCTGGCACAAACGTATGTGCGCTATTGTGATGAAAAGTAGCCTATTGTTTAATCGGGTGTATTAACTATGTTTGTGGAAAATTTCAGCCAAATCGGTCGAGCAGGTTTTCCGTGATTGAGGAACAAACATCCAAACACACAAACTTTCACATTTATAATATTAATAGGATGGTGATTAAGTCACACCTCTTTTAAACTATGACCCCTATACAGTATTTCTGTGTGTTTGGTGAACCTAGCGAAAATCATCTGGTGGCTTTATTCTAACTGATCACGGCTGAACCTAAACTGCTAATATAATAAGTGGAGGCCCAGGGAAAGTGAGGAAACTTAAGAAAATGTTACTGACCTCTCATTGGCTTTGGCATGACTCCCTGCTGTCTTCAGCGTTTCTTACTGACGCCAGGGACTGCGCCTAAGCAGTCCCTGACAACAGGCAGCAGTTCAGAATAGAGTGGGAAGCCATCCAGGAGAGGTGAGTAACACTGGCCTCTGCTTATTATGTCCTGGGGTCTGAAGAGACCCCACTGCCCGTCCAATACTGAATTCACATTGGCGGATGAAAGTTGCCTGCACAAAAAAAATCAGCGTTTCCGCAATGTAGGGCCTTAGCTTTAAGGCTGAGGCCCCACGTTGCGGAAACGCAAGTTTTTTTTTTTTTTTTTTTTGTTTTGTTTTTTCTTCTTTCCAGCCAAAGCCAAAAATGGCTATAAAAGGAATGGGAAGTATATAAGAATTACTTACACTTCTACCTTCTGCTCAATCCACTGCTGGATTTGGCTTAAAAAACCACAGCAAAATCTGCATTTCTGTAGTGTGGGGCCTCAAGCTAAGACCCCACATTGCGGAAACACTGCTTTTTTTTGTTGCAGATTTTTTTTTTTTTTTTTTCCAGTCATATCCAGGAGTGGATTGAGCAGAAGTGAGAAGCATAAGAACTTTATATATATCTCCCATTCCGTGACAAAATCCGGACCAAAAACCCAGTGTGAATTTACCCTTGGTAAGGGTAAATCCCCATGTAGATAGCCACAGTGGGAAAACCACGATGGAAACACATCAGCTTTTTTTCACAAAGTCTGCAGACTTTCTTCCCCTAATATACCTATACAAAAAATGCTCACGTTTCCATAGGTATAACTGACTTGCTGCGATTTTTGAATACACAGCATTTCCGCTATTTTTTTTTTTTTTTTCTCTCTGCAATTGTATGGATAGGATTAGCCGGAATAACATCCACTTTGTTGGCCGTTTTCCGCCTTACACTAGAAAACTGGAGTTATCGTAAATCTGTTGGGCTGAAGCATCCTGATGTCCGCCCAATTCTATAAAAAGCAGGTGCACATTTTTGAAGCAAACTGCTGTGTGCCAAAAATGTGCTTCATGTGCGCCAGAAACCTGGCATGCTTATTTTAATAAATCCCCCTCCCCCACACTCTCTCTCTGTTGGAGAGTCAGAACTTTGGTCCTACTCCTGAGGAATAGAAGGGGGTGGTTAATTCACCAATACAGCCACTATTAAGAAGATTGCCTTCACTACAACTTAGGGCCAGTTCATACATGCTGAGGTGTTCCGTCCACATGAGGACCCTCCCGGACGGAATACAAGCGCAACTGCAAGCGCTGTGCAGTTCAAGCGCCCGGACCCCATAGACTATAATGGGGTACGTGTGCTTGCCGCGCACTGCCCGCATGAATCATTCTGGACGGAACACATCAGCATGTGTTAACCGGCCCTTACATCATGTACCTTTCTTAGTGGTCAGAGAGAGAAAAAAATTTGTTGGCGTTTTACTTTCTAATTCCTCACGACAATAGGTTATGCTTTTCGGACATTTTAAGTTAAAAATATAAAAAATTGAATATGCCTTGAACAAGGTGCATATTGATATTGTGTATTAACTGTTATGTTATAGAACAGGGGTCGGCCAATTTTTTTTATTTTTTTTTATTTGGCATGTCGAATTAAATGGGAAAAAAAATGACAGATGAGGTCCTCGGAGTGCCGCACAATAATTATAAGACTGACGACCCCTAAACTAAAGTCATATACCACAACCCATAACACAAGGCTGCTGCCACCAGATACTTCAGGTCACATGTGCTTACTGCTATTTCCTTGGATACACCTGTACTTTTTCATTAGAAGCAATGAAAGTCCATGTACAACCCCCAGTTAGAGGTAAATGTACTGTATGTGTCCAGGAGCATCGTATGGCAGCAGCCTTATGGTGGAAACACACTATGTATCTGGATACAAAAACACACCTTTATACAGAATAATGTCCCATAGCGGCCCACACACACAGTGTAATATTCTAGCTTCAATAAAATTCCAATTGGGTCACATTTCTGATTGTATCAGGAATATCAACTGGGCAAATCTCCAGTAAAAATTCCTTGTCTACACCTACATATTTGGCTAGTTTTTATGAGTATTAGTCTAGCCCCATGTTGCAGAAAAATGTTGTTTTTTTTTTCTTTGTTGCAGATTTTGCAACTCTTTTAAGCAAAACCCACGAGTGACTGCAAAAGGAGAGGAAAATATGAAGTAAACACAAATTTTTCTTCCTTCTGCTAAATCTAGTCTTGACTTGGACACAAAAAAACCGTAGTAAAATCTGCAACAAAAAAAAATTTAGGCTGGAGCTCCACGTGGCATAGGTGCTGTGGTTTGGCTGTGGTGTTACAGTCCTTGCAAAATGAATGGGATTCCAGCGAATCCTATCTACACATTGCAGAAAAATATGTGCAGCAGAAATACTGCAATTTCTAAAACTATTGCATTTTTGGTATACCCTTCAGGTATAATTGAAGCAGAAAGCCCCCAGGCGAAAACTCTGAGGACTTTCTGTGAATGCGCTGATGGAAAAACTGCAATGCGATTCTGCTGCGGTTTTTCCCACAGTGCTTTTTTGCTGAGGCTCTCTACCTGGGACCTTAGCTTTACAGCATTGGCATCCATTGACCTCAATATTAAAAAAACAAAAACAAAAAAAAACTGATGCAACCATAAAGTATGCTAAGGTTAAGTAGCCTGCCCTAGGGTATATGGTTGAATGGCAGTTTACTTGTTGAAGTTCTATCTTGCTGTCTCATAGTGGATTTAAAGGGGTTTTCCCATGAACATATACATATTAAACTTTCTAGAAAAAAAGTTGTTAGCAACCCAGTCATGATTTGCTTATTGCAGGCAAGTTATCAGGCAGGGACGCTGTCTTAGAAGATAACAGAAAGCCACCATAAAGAAATCGTAATTGGGTGTTTGACAGTGTATGTCTATGTTCATGGGGAAAATCCATTTAACTGCACTGAAAGCATTACAAGGAAATGTGAACTGAGACTTGCCACAGGTTCTGAATCTGTAAAAGAGTTGTCTGATCTCATTTTCTACTTGGAAAGTTTTACACAAAAATGTCTGGTTCATGGACAGGAAGCTTCCTGATTGAAAGAGTCCTTTTCCTCAGAACTGTTGATAAGTCACCAAGGGACCTTTAAGAGGAGGAAGGAAATGCTTTTGGACTCCAATACATTTCCTTTATGAGTATAAAGAGAATGCGTGTCATATTGAAAGCGCTTGCTGTTACCATTTTTGTACAGTGTTAGGAAATTGTTTAGGAAAGCAGTCTTTTTGGTTTAATACTTGCCTTTTCCTTTTAAGGTCACCATAGCGAATGCACAATAGAACAAGTTTACCTCTTACTTTATTTTACTTGTGTTTTTTTTGCATTCAGACAGACCTGAAATTCTGTGACACGTTTATTTGTATGGAGAAATATAGACACCCCCTGATTTAGGGCAGCGTAGCGGAAGAATTATAACATGTCAGGAGTAGAGATGAGCGAACACTGTTCGGATCAGCCGATCTGAACAGCACGCACCCATAGAAATGAATGGAAGCACCTGTGACGCTGACTTTGCCGGCGTCACAGGTGCTTCCATTCATTTCTATGGGTGCGTGCTGTTCGGATCGGCTGATCCGAACAGTGTTCGCTCATCTCTAGTCAGGAGGATAGGCCTCCATCTATCTACCGTATATACTCGAGTATAAGCCAAATTTTCAAGCACAGTTTTTATGCTGAAAAAGCCCCCCTCAGCTTATACTCGAGTCAAGCACAAATTTTTATTTTTATTTTATTTATTTTTTTTTGGGGGGGGGGGGGAGGGGGGTGTATGACCAGCCACAATAGTAATGTATAGAATCTCCCATAAAATAGTGGGGGGTAAAAAAAGATTTAAAAAAATTAGAATATAAAAATAAAATGTTCTAAATCCCTCCTTTCCCTAGAATACATATAACAGTAGAAAATGACTGTGAAACACATACACATTAGGTATCCCTGTGTCTACTGAATATAGGGTATCTGCAGTTCTCCTGTTCCGTCAGGAAGGGGTTAATAGGAGCACTGCAGATACCCTATATTCAGCCAGGCTGAATTCCTAGTGGGGGGGGGAGAGACACTCAGTTCTCAAGCTCAGGGAAGGGGCCAAACACTCCCTCCCCTTCCCCAGCACCTACTGCACCCAAAAACTCCAACACTTTTTTTAATTTTTGAAATTTTCCAGTAGCTGCTGCCCCCCCCCCCCCCCCCCCCTCTGCTTATACTCGAGTCAATAAGTTTTCCCAGTTTTTTTTTTTGTAGTAAAATTAGGGGCCTCGGCTTATATTCGGGTCGGCTTATACTCGAGTATATACGGTATCTATCAATCTCTCTATCTCTATTATTATTATTATTTATTTTTAATAATCTGCAACAAAAATAGTTACATTTCCACAACTTGGGGCCTTAGCATTAATCTATATCTCTTATATTATTAATAGAGAAAAATCTTCCCTTGTATATAAATTTTTAAATTTTTATTAAAACCCTGCTGGCTAAGAAGGCCATTATTTAGAGCAAACAGCCACATTCCAGCTCTACTTTCCTGATCTATCGTGGAAATAAACAAATTGACCATTTTGAGCAAAGCTTTATTTCAGGACTGGCCTGTTTATTGTGTGTAGTATAACACACTTGACTACATTCCTCTCCAGGTAGGTCAGAAGCGAAGCTTTAAGCTGCTGTTTATCCATTAAAGGCCATTTTGACTTTAAAGAAACATAAAAGCCACTGACAGTTGCTTATGAAGTAACATAATAGGCTATTCTCCTTGTAAATCCAGCACCCGTAACCTACCCTTGCATTGCAACTCTGATTTTTCTATGCACCTTTACATTGAGAAGTGGAATTTCATTTGACTTAGATGACCCGTACACTCTTCCATTGCACTACATGTGGTAACACCCTCCCCCCCCCCCTTCCCTTTACAAGGTGGCCTCTTCATAATTCATATGGACGTCCCTACGCCAGAATGGAAAACTACAGCATTTATTATCTAGTGTAGATTTCCAGAGTTACGCAAACCAAAAAACCAACGCGAGCACACACACACAAAATTGGTGGAACAGACAGCACTGAGTTGCACAAGTCCTGCTGATTCTTAAACTTTGTTTACACAGTGTTTTTTGCATATTAAAGGGGTTTTTTTTTTAAAAAAAAAAAACCTAAAAAACATGCTGTTAATATATAAAAACCTTGTGCATTTTTTTTCTGAAAAAATGCACCATTTAAGTCCACCCTTAGTTGGAGGCATAGGTAGTCTATGGTACTTTCCTCTACTTCATAAATCACAGTAGGGAAGAGGTAATGTTTATCACCATCAGTACTACAGAGAAATGTATCTGCACTGAATATAGGTGGCAAGCTCTGACACTATATCATAAGTTATGTTTTATTGTGAGGGAAAATGCACATTAATAATGCGCACACACTGTGTGAACAAGATTTAATAGACTGTGTCTAGATGTCAACCAGATTGTTCAACTGGTGCATATTAGGATGTTTGTATGGTTGGGCTAGCAGCGAGATGATTTCACTTTATTGTGTTTTGTTTTTTGCATTCAGACAAACTTAACTCCATGACACATTTATTTGTATGGAGAAAAAAAAGACCTGGACTGTTTATCCCAATCTTATACATTGATCCAATGCTTTTTCATTCATATTTTTCATTCTGTTTATCTTGCAGGTTTTGTGGCAATTGGACATCTTCCGCCGCAGTTTACGTGGGCTAACTGGACATGTCTGTTTAGGAGAAGCGTGTATATTTTGTGCATTAAAAGTAAGTCATTGGTTTCTATTTGTGAAGATATCTATGGTAAATGACGCCTTCACTTTTGTAGAGATTTTTCTGGATAAAATATAATCTTTATTGTTCCAATAATAAAATTGTGACTATAATCTAAAATGCCCAACTAAAAGCAGGCAGGCAACGCATGTGTTTCAGTAATGGTGATGGGGTCACCGGATATAGAGAGGCCCTATGTTCTGAATACGATAGGGCTATGTATATACCACTTATTAGAAACACCCACTGCCTGAGTTTACAGGTGCCCAGTAACAGATGGAAATACTTAAATAAAGCAAAGTAATATCTATGTTAATACCACTATTCATTTTAAGCTGAGTTTTATGATGGCACTTCTTTGGTGAGGTTCTTGATTATTTTGGCAGATAAAGAGATAGATAGATATATATATATATAATTTTTTTTTTTTTTTTTTTTTTTTTTTTGCTTTGTCATTACCTTTAGGTTTTCCAGTCAAACAAGTTTCCTATTTGCATTTCATTTTGAGTGTTGACTAGAAAATTCTTGGATAGTTCCAACTGCTGGAATTGTTTACTTGTTTTTCCTGTTGTGACTACTATGGCATTCTTCTCTTAGAAATGTTGTTCTTGTGACATATTTTACTTCTCAGCTTCATAGTATTGAGCAGGTTTTCCAGTGTTATGGACAGAGATGAACCACATTTCATTTGCCGTCAGCACCATGCTGGTCCTCTATTGACTTGAGCAGATGACTCGTATTGTTTTGGACTCTCTAGCTACCAGTTATACCTGTTATCAGGCAGCTTGTACCTAGCAATCTGTGTCGCAGGTTATGCATTTCTTTAGCTCGCGCTAGACTTGGTGCTGAGGACAGAAAAGGGACATTAACTATAGTGGTTTTTTTTGTTTATTTTTGTCCCCTCCACCCATTAAATAAATATTCGAAAATGCAGTCTCCTGTTGTTGATCTATTGTCAGCTAACTAGTCTGTAAGCCCACTAGAATGTTGCAAGCTATAGTATAGCACTTCCAGTGGTTTGTATCATGGAGATGGACAGCATTTTAAGTCCTAAACCCCATATAAGGAAATAAATATCTTGTTGCCATTTACAGTGTAAGTGCGTTCACACTACAGTTGGTGTCCACTCAGAAGTGTCCGTGGCTATTATCCATTCAAGGTTTTAGCAACGGACACTAGCTGAACTGTCAGAAGTTTGGTAAAATTTTCATTCATTTCATGGGGCAACATGGCTCAGTGGTTAGCACTGCAGCGCTGGAGCCCTGGGTTCAAATCCCACCAGGAACAACAACTGCAAGGAGTTTCTATGTTCTCGCCGTGTTTGTGTGGATTTTCTCCCATACTCAAAAAAAAAAAAAAAATCCATTAATTTCAATGAGATTTTATCTGTCGGCTTACACCCATGTCCATTTTATCTCCAGCGAACAAAAAAAAATCCAACATGCAGGACTTTTTCTGTCCGTTAGAATAAAATGGACAGCAAGTGTCATGTACATTAAATTCTATACGAAACTGACATATAATGGGCAGCAGCCCCATACTGTGCTTTATGATAGGTGTCCATTTTCTTTTCTTTTTTTTCTTTTTTTTTTTTTCTAAAATGGACACTTTCATAACAGACTCCCAACGGTAGTGTGAACCCTACCTAACAAATTCTATCTTGGTCGCTGATCTTCTCTGACCAGGATTATCTTTTCGAGCCTGTGGTCACTTAGTTTTTGGTTGAGAGCGGATTTATGAACATTATCTACATTTTGGACAGATGTAGACTAGACCATCATAAGTTGCTCCTATCAAATTATTTGATTCTGTTTGATACATCTGGAATATTGTTACGGTCTGGAACACCCTTCTAACAGTGGGCAGACATCGGTAATGGCACCAATCTCTCCAGCCCTGGGGCAGATACAGGGAAAGCTGACAGTGTGCTGAATTCAGTGCACTGACTACTTTCTAGCTGTATATAAACCTGCATGTGTCTGAGGATGTGAAAGGTCCTCTTTAAGCTAGTCTTTGTAAATCTTTTCCAGTTTGCTACCTGTGTAGTTGTATAGGATTGTATATAAACCTACTGAACGAAGTACCACTTATTTGCAATGGTGACAGCTCATTGAATGGTTATGATTGTAAAGTTGTTTTAATTCTCTTGCCTACAGTCCATATTTTCCCAATTTCAAACTAGTCGGGAGAAGGTACTGCCATCTGATGCCATGAGACTTGCACTCGCTGAGAGCTTTAAAGATGAGCACCGCTTCCAGCTTGGCCTTATGGATGATGCTGCTGAGTGTTTTGTGAGTATTGAGTTTTTTTTTCTTCAATGCTGATACCTTTGGAGCATCAGCTGAATGTGGCTTGGAACACAGTATTGTAACTGCTTTACATGTACCATCTGGCATTAGCCACATTCATAGACTTTTTTTTTTTTTTTTTTATTTTTTTTATTATTGTACTTTTGCTTTTCAACAGTTCACCTGCTACATATTTAATAAGTTTTCTTCCAATTATGTGCCGCTTACAGGAAAACATTCTGCAGCGAATTCATTTCCATATTGTGCCAAACAGTGAGGGCGATATGTGCACTTCAAAATCCTGCATTACCCATCAGAAGTTTGCAATGACCCTGTATGAGCAGGTTGGAAACTTTTGTTAATTTTCATTTTACAAATCATGGCCTTTTTCCTCCTATTTTTCTTCTAATATCTGCTTGTTTACTTCTCAGTGTGTGTGCCGGAGTTGTGGAGCATCATCGGATCCTTTGCCTTTTACAGAATTTGTGCGTTACATTTCCACTACTGCACTTTGGTGAGTGTTCTATACCTTTCCTAACTGCATTCAATGATGAGCATTGTTATATGCTGATCAGCACACACTGTCTTAGGCTACATTTAGGCCGGGGCCCCACGTAGGATAAACGTTATGGTTTGCCCATAACTGTCGGTCGCAGTTTTGGAAATCACAGCATGTCAACTATAACTACGGTAAGGCTGGTGGTTTCCCTATAGGTATAATAGAAGCAGAAAGTCCACAGAGGAAACCTCTGCAAACTTTCAGGGAAAAACCATGATTTGTTGCGGCTGTGGATTTTCTTGCAGCGCTTTTCTGCTGCAGGACACAACGTGGGATCTCGATATCTATTTTATCTATTTACTGACATTGAATCTAATGCTGTGGGGTGATGTCTGGTAAAAAGAAAACAAAAAAAACATCATACAACCATTATTCACTGTTGTGTGAATGTAGCTTCACTCCACTTCCCTAAAATCCAGTGCGCTATGTTGGCCTCAGCTAACCTAGTTATTTTGTAGTAAGAAGGGGATTATGCTGAAACTTCAGCCCATTCACCTCCCTTGTACTTTGTGCTGTGAAAAAGTGTTAACATGTATTCAAGAAATTCCTTTTTAATAACTCTTAACCTTTCCAACCAAATGGCTTACTGTAGAAAGTTGTGAAGGCGTAATGAAATTTAAGAATTCGATTTATGGGTTGTAAAAGGAGACCTATGAATTTGGCTGTCTAGCTTATAAACAGCAGGTGATTCTGGACTTCGTTGGGTGGTATAGCAAAGAAATAAGGATATTGCCAAAAAACAGTATTGGACAGGGAATGTGAAACATGTAATACCTCAAATGATTGTAAAGAGTGTCTGTCGTGTATTGTTTGTTTACCAGGATTCCTCTACCCTACTGTCCTAGTGCTGCTCCCAGCTTTATTATGGACTACCCTCTGTGGTGGTTGTTTGCTTTTAATAGTATTTTTCTGTGGTACTGTAGATGTATTGCTATACAGCCTCTTCTTCCAGATTTAGTTACATAGCCTAATAGCAACTTTTACACAGCAATGATCTTTGCATAGACGATATCTAAGTGAATGGGGAGCTAAAGTCTCTAACCGCTTTTGGAATCGCGGCATGTTATTATTGAGCACCTTTCTAAAGGCGAAGAGCATTTCTCCAGTATCTAGCATTTTCATATTAATCCTGTCAAAAACACATTTCCATTTGTGTTTCAGCCATGAGTGGCAGGAAATTACTTCCCTCCACATTCTTATTTCTAGTGAGTCAGAGGCATTATAAGCTTTGTTGGGAAAAGTTTTTCCAATCTTCGGATAAATAATGCGCAGTTACCGAGGCGTGGGCGGATTTTAGCATGTTAATGTTTTATTTAAATTGCAGCCTCTTTGAATTGTGACTCAAGCTGTAAGTGCACCATGTTATTTGGGCCCAGGGTTCCAGACACAAGCAGATGTTCTTTCTTTGGGCTGCTGTGCTGCCTCTTTGTATGAGCTACCATGAGCATTTAGCTTAGAAATTCTGACTTTCGGAATGAAAATCACTTTCACTGTCAAAGTTTTAAAAAAGAGCGACTACTTACATCATGTCTGAATGGTGAGCTCTCTGCAATTTAGCTGGAGCGTGGCGCCACTAATGGGCTTTAACCTTTGCGAGAAATGAGCACATATAAATATAATTGTATGGTGAGCCTGTATAAATGCCTTGTCTCATGCTGCTTCTAAGCAGGTTCCCACATACCCGTTCACATTAGCTTTCTAAATTTATTGCAACTAACTAGTGTTCTGTAGATGGCTTCTTTGCCAAGGGGGAATTGGAAACGCTAGTGTTATCTACTCCTTTTATATTTGCTGGGCGGGCAGGGGACCTTTGTTTTATAGATGGTTGTAAGAAATAGTGTATGACCATATGAAAACCAGAGTATTATACTTTATAACCTCATATTGAAGTCAGCATTTACACTAGGGATCCCATTTATCTGTATCCAGTGCAGAGAGAATTGCATCAGTCTCATGACCCAGGCATCTGAAATCCATATGCACTTATATAACCTCAAGGGATTACAAAGTTAGCAATCTCAACTAACCTCAGCACCATTGAGGCACAAAGTTAACTTGGGCACACAAGTAGGAAGGAAGAGAATATACCCAGTCTGTAAGATTGAATAAAGGCTTAAATTCATTCAATCTGTTTTCCTGCAGTGATGATCTAGAGGGCAAAATCCATATGTTAGTGCTGTATAGGGGGTTAAATAGTTGCAGAAACATATCTTTGTGGCTACAAACTGATAAAGTAATGCAGAAAATGTAACTTTTTTTTTTTTTTTTTTTTTTTTTTTTTATGGCGATGTAAATCAGCCTGAAGGTGTACCAGGGTGGTGCTAATTTGGGAAATTTGTAGACAAATCTGGCAATTCAGTACATCCCCTGGTGCACTTGCAGGCTTCATTGCATATCAATAAGATGATTCTCTGTAAGAATAGGTATGTGGCCACAAGGGTATGTTTCAATTCCTATTAAACGCTCATTCACTGCTATTTTTGGTTTGGGAAGCATTTTGGACCTGATAGATTCCCTTTAAGGCCGGGGCCCCACGGAACGTAAATGCCACGATTTGCCCTCAGCGGAGATGCTGCGGGAAAAAATCGCGGCATTTTACAGTGCAAGCAAAGGGGGTGCGATTCATGCGAATCCCATGCCCACTTTGCCGTTGCGGCTTTGCAAATTGCAGCATGTCAATTATATCTATAGAAATGCCGGCGGCTTTCTCGTAGATATAATGTTAAGAGAGAGTCTGCGGAGGAAAACTCGGTGAACTTTCTCTTCAAAGCACTACGGAAAGAACCGCAATGCGATCACGCAGCTGTTCTTTCCCGTGAGGCCTTAGCCTAAGAGAGACTTCCAGACCCCTGTTGAACTCCTTGTGTATTCACTATGATCACTTCCCTTGGTAGCTAGTTCCGTTGTCTGCTCTTACAGTAAAGAACCCCCTTTTATGTTGATGTAGAAATATTTAAAAATGCAATTGGGAAAAGAGCAACTATCTTTACATAAAATATAGCTTATAATCTCTAGAGGTTCTGTATACAGTGACTTATGCCTTGAAATGTGAATGATAGGTGATAACTCTATTTAGACTTGCATTACAAAATCAGAGAAAATGTTTAACTCAGTACTGAAAAAAAAATAGAATCATATTTTATTGAAGTAATAGTGTGCAAAGCAACTGTAAAATCTGCCTTGTTAGTCAATATTAATTTACGACTTTGGTTGAGTTTACATTTCTCTGTTTCAGTGTGAGCTTAATATACATGAAAGGAAACTGCAGTAAAAATGAAAGGGCCCTAGGGATCGGTAATAACTATAGCAATAGATAGTAATGAGAAATGAAGCATATAATGAATAGTAAAGACACAGAATGTATTCCCTCTGCAATGTTCTTAACACCTGTGTACCTTCCATGTCTTTTCTAGTAATGAAGTTGATCGAATGCTGGAAAGACATGAGCGCCTGAAGCCAGAGATGTTTGCTGAGTTACTACAGGCTGCGAACACAGCGGATGACTATAGAAAGTGTCCTGTAAGTGCTATAAAATTGTCACATTACTGTGACTCTACATGAATCTTCCTCCTGAGCAGGGAGTAGCTGAAATTTGTGAGCAAAGTCAAATGAGTAAAATGGGGTTTTCTGATTTATGCATAAATGTGGTCAAGGGCAGGGACTTTTGTAACATAAAATAAGAAAAAAAATAAATAAACCCTTATACATGCATCCTTTGCACACAAGTGTCTTGCCACAGTTTTCTGTCTACTTGGCTGCAGTGGTGATGTGCCTGTATGGCAACCGCTGTCCTCAACACTTTTGTGATGTATTCTGCTAAGGCCAGTGATTGACTTTAATGTCTATATTCCTTTAGAGCAATTGTGGCCAGAAGATAAAGATTCGCAGGGTGCTAATGAACTGTCCGGAGATAGTAACCATTGGTCTGGTGTGGGATTCTGAGAACTCGGACTTGACTGAAGATGTTGTTCGGAACTTAGCTACACAGCTCTACTTACCTGGGGTATGTATCCTCATTGTAGTCCATGAAACAAATAAATATCACCAATATGTTTTTGTACATTATAGAGACATTATAATATGTACCAATATATGAACTAGATTTTGATGACATCTTTTACTTCCAGTGTGGTGAACTAAAACATTTCTTGCTTTTCCCTAGTTGTTTTTTAGAGTTACAGATGAACAAGCTAAAGAAAGTAGACTTTATCTTGTGGGTATGATCTGCTATACAAGCCGACACTATTGTGCCTTTGCCTACCATACAAAAAGTGCCAGATGGGTTTTATTTGACGATGCATCAGTGAAAGAGGTAATTGTATAAGTTTTTATAAAATGTCTAGATCTTTTGTTTAAATTTTAAATTTCACAGTAACTTTTTTTCTTTCCCCTTGTTTATTCAGGTTGGTACCAAATGGAAAGATGTGGTCACCAAGTGCATTCGGTGTCATTACCAGCCTTTGCTACTGTTTTATGCAAATCCTGATGGCACTGCAGTGACTACAGATGATGCTCTCAGGCAGGTCATGCACTGGACACCTTACAAAAGAATCTTCACCAATGAGGATACAGGTGTGTTTTATGGAAATGAAGCTTTGCTGTGGTTTCTTTAGTGTTAGTTTTTTTTTGTTGTGATAAGCGAATCTTCAGTGTGTGTGTGTATAGGTATAATAATAATAAATTTTATTTCTATAGCGCCAACATATTCCGCAGCACTGTACAATTTGTAGGGTTCAAATACAGACAGAAAGATACATTACAAAGAAAGTCATTTCACACAATGGGACTGAGGGCCCTGCTCGCAAGAGCTTACAATCTATGTGTGTGTGTGTGTGTGTGTGTATATATATATATATATATATATATATATATATATATATATATATGCGCGACCATTCATCTTAATGGCTGTGATCATAGCAGCAAGGAAAACGTAGACTATCTTTGCTTCTTTTGGCAAAATTGCCTATTTGCCAAGAATGAAGGACTGCTGCTCTTTGAAGAAAAAGGGGTAGTCTTCTGGCCAATCCACCTTTCCTGTTTTCATCAAACTGGTTATTACCACCTGATTTCATGAAAGTGTAAATGTGAAACGCTATAGATTCTCTTGTACATTTTCTTTCCTCAGTTCATGAACGAATATCAACATCCAAAAAGACAGACTACAACAGAGATCGTGATGATTTTGGAGAACACATTTATCAGAACAGTGGTTACAAAAATCAGAATGATCCAGGATATAATGGCAGTGGTGTTCAGTCAAGTGCTGGCAGAGGACCTGGTATGTAAAACTATTTCTAAGTTATGGTCTTTACTATCTAAAGGGGTTGTCTGTAATGGGAATATAAACAGGTGACAATCTTTTCTAGTCAAAGTGTAACTAAACTCTTAGGGTGCATTCACACGATGTCTTTTGGCACGTAATGTGCCACGTAGACGCCGCGGGATCTTTTGCAGGCCGTATACGCTTCCATTGTTTTCAATGGGAGCCGGTACCGTATACGCGGCGCTATTTCGCAGACGTGATTTTGCGGCGTATACGGTACTGGCTCCCATTGAAAACAATGGGAGCGTATACGGCCCACAAAAGATCCCGCGGCGTCTACGTGGCACATTACGTGCCAAAAGACATCGTGTGAATGCACCCTTAGACAACTTTTGATTTTTCTGGCAGTATTTCTGCAATTAATAAAACTTGAAATGTATTTTTATTAACAGCTTTTGGATCCTTTGTATGAAATCCTGCTTTTTTTTTTTTTTGCTTCTGCACGGAGAGCTGTTCCTGCCTCACTGAATAATTGTGTACAGGGCGTACAGGGCTCTGTAAGAAGTAGAGGGGATAAAGGAGGGTCACTTCAAACTGTTATAGCTAGGGCATTATAAAATGTACAAACTTGCTTTTACTGTTATATTAGAGAGGAGATTCTCTATAGATGCAGTGCTTTCTATATTTCTAGAGATATCACTGGTTGAAAACAGTCTGGGTTGGGATATCTACATCACATAATATTATGCAGCTTCATATAAATTTCCTAATTCTGATTGTTTTCAACCACTGCTATCTCTGGAAATAAGAGATGGCACTGCAACCTTAGTGCCATATGAAATAAGAGTATTAACACATTTGCCTCCTTTCTGGTGACGTTAAGTATATTACAAAATTTATTAATGACGCAATTGCTGCCAGAAAATTAAATTTGTCTGAAAGTTTAGTAACGCTTTAAGTATCCTGCCACAATGCAATTTAATATGTGATAGCGTTTTGTGAGTGTTATTTGCAGAGGTTTTCTTATATAGGGTATGCATACCCTGACTGTGCAGGCATCTGTTACTCTAAAGCGGCGTTCACACTGCCGCTGCTGTCAGGTTTCTCAGGGGTTTGCCACGGACACCACGGGGCGGATATCAGATGGCTTGCGAGTGGTCGACTTTAAAACCCATTCATTTGAATGGGGTTTTCAAAGGTGACCGCCTGTGAGTGTTTTCAGCCTCTCTGCTTGGTGTCCGGTTTTATTCCGCAGACACAAAGGACACTTGTAGGATTTTGTGTCCGCGGAAGAGAAACGAACACCAGGCTGAGAGGCTGAAAACGCTGAGGGGCGGTCTCCTTTGAAAACCCATTCAAATGGTTTACCACAGACATTTCAGGGCGGACAGTGGCAGCAGTGTGAACGCCGCTTTATACTGTATAGAAATGCACAAAAGGATTCTCTTGGTATAAAGCATAATGTGCACCACCTAAATGGTCTAATGGTTAACTCAAGCCTTATGTTTTTGATTGAAGTTAAATTAGGTCGGAATGATCACCAGGAAAAGTTAAAAGACTTGTCTCGAGAATGTGCTCAAAGAGCGAATAACCTAAAAAGTTCATCATCTTCTCAAAGAAAAACTGTGGATAAAGCACAGAAGAAGGAACCTGCCAGGCCGAAAGGTAGTTCGATTTATTTCATGCTATTGATTTACAATAAAAACGGCAAATTTTAGAACATGAAACTGTTCATTTCTTGTTTACAGGTTTGAGGACTTGGTTCTAAATCTAAACCTGGTGTCTCATGGTTATGCTAAATGCCTACACCTGATATGTATAGATAAGCCATCTCTTCGTAAACTTGCACTAATAAAATCCCATTTTCACCCTCTTTAACATCTGTTGTTTTCAATGGAAATATCATCTGAACTTTTACCAAATTGACTGCAAAATTCTGCACAGTAGATGATCTTGAGACTGGAGATTAAAATGTTCTCCCGTTTTTTTTTTTGTTTTTTTTTTAAATTTATTAATTTAATTTATTTTCTGTTTCAGAACAATTATCCGGAGGTATGGTATATCCATCAAAATCCTTCTCTGGAACACAACTAAAACCTGCATCTTCCCCTACAAGAAATGGTTTCAGACAGTATCCCGACCCTCACTTCTTCAGCAGTCAAGGAAGAGGGCCATATAAGCAGCAGAGATCTGAACAGCAGCCCAGGCACACTTCCTCCTCCACGACAGGGCAGTCCACAGTCCCTGAATCCAGGCAGTTAAGTAGAGTGAAAAACAATGCTTCGTCTGGCTATGATACAGACAGCAGTCAGGAATACAGAGACAAGACAAATGGCAAAAACAAAAAGCCCTGGAGACCCATGCGAGAAACTCTAAATGTGGACAGCATTTTTAATGAGAATGAGAAAAGTCCATCAAGCCCGCGGCATACAACACAGTCTAATAACAGACACCAGCCTGTCAAGGATCAAAATGCTAATCAAAAAGAGAGTCCTAAGAAAAAGGTCCTAATGACTATCTATGAGGATGAGATAAAACAGGAATCTGGCAGCAGGAGTTCTTTAGAATCTCTTGGAAAAGGTCAGAACGAGAGAAACAAACTTAATTCAGAGTCCAAGATTTACCATCTTGACAGCTGGCAAATGCAGAGGGCCGAATCTGGGTATGAAAGCAGCGATCACATCAGCAGTGGCTCAAGTAATCTGGATTCTCCAATAATTGAAGGAACTAGCTTTGCTGATATGAAGGGTCTTCAGGAAAGTCTTTGCAGGTAAATTAGAAACTGTATCATAACTTTGTAGTACAGGTATGGGTGCTCTTATTGTGCAGTTTTGATGGTTTTTTGAAGCCAAAGATAGGAGTGGATTTAAGAAATGTTGAATCTTCCTGCATATTTCGCCCCTTCACCAAAATGGTACATATGAGAGCAGGTTGATGTTTCTTGGTTCACCTCACACCTTTTAACAGCCAACTATACTGTCAAAATATCCAGGTACAGTGAAAGATCATTGAGATGACCACCTAAACTGCTTTGAAAAGTGATAATTTTGGAGGATGAATTTCAAAGGGGAATGGGGTGGAGCTGGAAATCTGTCACAGGAAATCTGGTCTAGATAAAGGGATGATCAGAGTTCCTTTAGACAGGATGTAAATTAATGTAGGTGTGATGTACTTGCTTCATATAAAGTACCAAGCTTCCTATTATCTGAATGTACCCATGGTCTCATGCACGTTAGAGCCCTATGCACAGAGCTGGCGTCACTGCTTTCTAAGATGACTTCCATCTATTGGCAATACACCCACCCCTTAGCTTAAAAGCTTAGCTTCCTTCTCGTTCTGGTGATTTAATGAAGATATGTGGATATAGGAGTTAGGCCTAAGTAATAAGCATGAACTCTGCATGCATTAAACTCTTATTTACGGGAGGTGTGGTCCATATAAGTTTGTTTTGCTTACAGATTTAGCAACTGATACAAATTTATATGCAGGTTGTTGTTTTTTTTTTTGTTTTTTTTTTTCCCCCAAAGTTGTTCTGGCAACCAGTGGTGAAAAATATCCAAAACCCACAGCAGCAAAAGGGTTAATGCAGTTCTCCTGATGTGAGACTGTTATATTTAAAAATGTTGTTATTCACATGCCTGATTCTGTAAAGAAATTGCAATTCAATGTTTACAGACGAAAGGGGGCATTTACACTTGTGCCACTGTCTGCTCACCATGATTCCACCGAAATTGTATGAAAAACAGCTTGGGGACATCTTGCATATGGCCATTTTAAAAACCCATTCGTGTGTGTGTGTGTTTGTTTGTGTGTGTGTGTGTGTGTATGTATGTATGTATGTGTATGTATATGTATATATATATATATAATGTGTATTACCATATATACTCGAGTATAAGCAGACTTATCCTCGGCTTATACACAAGTCAGGGTCCACGGAGCACAGAAAACTGGAAGGGGGAGGTGCTTTAGTGCTACTGCTCTGTGATTGGCTTGTCATGAGGTCATGTGACTGACGTCATCAAAGGTCCTGTAGCCACTGGTATGTAACTGTATCTGCAGATAAGGTTGAGTCTAAATCCTAGTAGCTCTGCCCACACGAGTCTGATCACATGGTCATGACATCATCAGAGGTCCTTTAGCACACTAGGATGTAGCATCTACCCTGCAGATGAGTGGCCAGGATTCATTGTGTCTTATGGAAGATGTCTGTTGTATGGAGGAGAGGAAGCTACAGTAACGTGACACACACAGGGACCTTCCTTTAGTTACTCTGCCTATTAATGTCAGGCATTTGGGGTTATTAATTTAGTTTCAGTAACTCAATGTGCCTCATATTAATAACAGTTAACCCCATCATGTCCCTCATATTAACCCCTGTGTGCCCCATATAAGGGTTACTAATATGTGAGACACTTGAGGGTACTAATGAAGGACCTTAATTATGAAGATACCTAATTATTACCTCCATATGTCCCACATATCAGTAACTCTTATGTGAAGCACACAGGGGGTTAATGTGAGGGACATGATGGGGTTAACTGCTATTACTATGAGGCACATGGAATTACTAAGCTGACCAGACTTTTTATCTGCAATGGTGGATTCCCCCCCCCCCCCCCCCAGGCTTATACTCGAGTCAATAAGTTTTCCCAGTTTTTTTTGTGGCAAAATTAGGGGTCTCTGCTTATATTCAGGTCGGCTTATACTCTAGTATATACAGTAAATTCAAATCAACCCACTTTCCCTCGAACACATTTAAAAGTACTTAAATACTGTGAAACACACAAACAGTAGGTATCCCTGTGTCCGAAAACGCCCGGTCTACAAATCTGTACAAATATTTTTCTCGTACAGTATATGCTGTAGTAGGGATAAAAAAAAAAAAATCAAAAGTGCTAAACTGCAGGTTTTTTTTTTTTTTTTTTTTTTTTTTTTTTTTGTTTTGCACCTGATTAAAAATTTTAATGAAACATGATCAAAGCAATAGCAGTTCCCCAAAATGGTATAAGTAAAGAGTACAGCTGGTCCTGCAAAAAAAAAAAAAAAGAGCCTTATGCTTACACGGAAGTATAAAGTAAAGTTACAAGTGTCAGAATATGGCGATGTTTGGAAAAATAAATACATTTTCACACAGATTTGGATTTTAAGGGGTTAAAATGTAAATCAAACCATATAAATTTATCCTCTGATTCTTACCGAAACATAGAATACGGGTGACTTGTCACTTTGACTGCACAGTGAACGCTGTAAAAACGAAGCCTGTAAGAAAGTTGCACAAATGCACTTCAAATCCCCCCCCCCATCCTGACTTTTTTTTTTCCTCCAAGCTTCCCAGTATATTGTACAGAATAATTAATGGTTGTATCATGAAGAAAAATTTGTCCTGCAAACATTAAGACCTCATATGGCTCTGAGAGCAAAAAATTTTTTTTTTTTTAAAAAAAAGTTATGGGGTTTGGAGGGTGGGGAGTCAAAAACGAAAATCGGCAAATGCCCATGCAGGAAGGGAGTTTAAAAACCCTTTGAAATGAATGGGTTTTTAAACTGACTGTATGCAAGCCATCCCTGAGCTGTTTTTTCTGCGATTACGGCTGGCGGACAGAGGTACAAGTAGGAACGCCCCCTTAGAAAATGCACAGGTTCCCTCTGAGTATCGTATTGACAGTTTTGTATTCATCAAGAATTCAGAAGAGAAGGACCTAGGGGTTCTGGTCTCCGACAGCTACAGCAAAGAAGCCAGGCATTGGGGAGAGCATTTAGAATCCTGGGCTGTATAGCTAGAGATATAGCCAGAAGACAGAGGTTGTGATCCTGCTGTATATTGCACTGGTGAGACCACACCTGGAATACTGTGTCCAGCTCTGGAGACTTCACCTAGAAAACACTGAGCTAACATGGAACAGGAATTGTATAAATAAGATTCAGGAGGGAAGTGTGTGTGTGTGTGTGTGTGTGTGTGTGTTAGTTAAAAAACAGAAAAACACCCCAAGGACAAAGGAACACAATGTCAGGGAATATTTCAGTGAAACACTAGTTGATTGGTGGAACACAAGGTAACAATGTAAGGGCAGGCTAGATGGGTCATGTGGTCTGTTTCTTTCTCTGTTACATGTATTCATTGGTGCCATTTGTATTTCAGTGACCATCAGCAGTCAGGAAATGGATATCTCTCTACCTCTCCACACAGTAGAAGCCAATTAAATGGTAAGCCATTGGCAAGGTATCTGAACTGTAGTTATTTTCTGCAATTGTGGTTTGTCTTGTAGGGCTCGTTCACATGGGGCAAGAGGGGGTGGATTTTGGCGCTGAATCCTCCTCAAAATCCGTCCCCTCACAAAAGATGTCTATGTAGACCACTAGTGTTCTTTTTTTTTTTTCTGCTAGTGGCTTGTTCCCGCTAGCGGAAAAAAGAATCGAGCTGTCCTTTTTTCAGGGGGATTCCACGGCTGATTCAGCCGAACTAGACCCATTTATTTGGGCCTACTCCGGAGCAGGAAGCCGGAACTGTTGGAAGCCACCACGGTCACGGCAGGTGCATTTTAGTCCTATTCTGATGCACCCTGTGTGAACTAGCCCTTATAGCTTTAAAGCAAACCTGAGCAGATGTATATATTTTTGGGGAAGGGTTCAGTATAATTTGTCATTTATTCACTGAAATATCTGCTAATTCTATGCTGAGAGGTCAAATAGGTAGTCCTAACCTTAACAGCCTAACTCTACATGACTGCCTCCTTGACGTCTCCGCAGAGATGTAAGTGACAGGTTTGTGTGTGTGTGTGTGGGGGGGGGAATTCTGTGTAACCTATGTATCAATCGGTTCAGCTCCTCCTGCTCTATAATATGCTGCCTTCGTTTTCCATGGGACAGGTTCTCTTAAAGGGGGTTATCCAGCTTCTAAAAATTCTCTGCAAATACATCCACAGCAGTGGAAAATACTCTGTTCCCTTGTGCAGGCTTTTGTTCGTTCTATTTTACTTTAAAGCTTCTTGTATCTCTGTTATTTACATTCAGTGAAACTGTGAAGAAACTACATTTTCCATGATGCTTCTGTCTGCTCTCACCCTGTTTGCTGCTCACAGAGGGGGTGGGCTTGCAAATGAAACATCACACCATGTGACCTCAGATTTATGTGATATCATTGGAGGGGAGAGCAGGGAGATGCATCATAGGAAATGTAGTTTCTTCACAGATTCACTGCATATAAATAAGTGATTCAAAGAGTCTCAGGTAAAATAAAGCTAAGAAAAGGATGTACAAGGGAACAGTTAGTTTTTTAGCAGTAATGTATTTGCAGATTTTTGAAAGCTGGACAACCCCTTTTATCACCATAAGAGTGTGTGTGTGTGTGTGTGTGTGTGTGTGTGTATATACCGTATTTTGTGGACTATAAGGCGCACCGGACTATAAGGCGCATTACCCATGAGCGCCTTATAGTCCTGCCTAGGTCCATATATAAGGCGCACCGGACTACAAGGCGCAGCGCTGTCCGGTGCGCCTTATATGATTGAAAGCGGCGGCCGGCAGACTTTGCTTCTATTGAAATGAATGGAAGCGCTTGGCACACGAGGAGTTAAAGGGATTCTACCTTTAAAAGAACTTCCTTCTTGATCACGTCGGAATAGCCTTAAAAGACTATTCGTCTCTTACCTTTTTACCATAGCCAGCGCCGCCTTCTCCCTGAGCTGTGTTCGCGCCTTCCGTGTCGTCTTCTTTGGGCCTCATGGATGACGCATGCGCAGTCGGCTCTAACAGGCTCTCACAGCCAGAGCCGACTGCGCATGCGTCATCCATGAGGCCCAAAGAAGACGACACGGAAGGCGCGAACACAGCTCAGGGAGAAGGCGGCGCTGGCTATGGGAAAGGTAAGAGACGAATAGTCTTTTAAGGCTATTCCGACGTGGTTAGGGGGAAGAAGTTCTTTTAATGGTAGAATCTAGAGTTGAGCGAGTACTGTTCGGATCGGCTGATCCGAACAGTACTCGCTCATCTCTAGTAGAATCTCTTTAAGCAGCGGCCGCCGGCAAAGTCTGCATGCCGCTTCCATACATTACAATGAGAGCGCGCTATTCAAATAGTTAGAGATGAACGAATACTATTTGAATAGCGCGCTCCCATTGCAATGTATGGAAGCGGCATGGAGACTTTGCCGGCGGCCGCCGCTTAACTCCTCGCGTGCCGCCGCTTCAAGCCTTATATAAGGCGCACCGGACTATAAGGCGCACTTTCGATTTCTGAGGAAATCGAAGTATTTTATGTGCGCCTTATAGTCCGGAAAATACGGTGTATATGTGTATGTATATATATGTGTGTGTGTGTATATATATGTGTGTGTGTGTGTATGTGTATATATATATAATGCATATGTATAATGCAATGTATGTATATAATATATATATATATATATATATATATATATATATATATATATATATATATATATATATATATATATATAATGTGTATGTGTATATATATGTGTATATATATATGTATATATATATGTATATATATATGTATATATATATATGTATATATATATGTATATATATATGTATATATATATAATATATATATATAATATATATATATAATATATATATATAATGCATATATATATATTATAATTTTTTTTTTCCCAGTTCCTTGTAGAATAGTGCAGGCATAGCCAAGTGTTTGGAGACCGAAGAGAAAATTTTAGTGAGGTGTTTGTATGGTATTCTGATGTAAAACTTAAAGGGGTATTCCCACATACAAAGTCTCAATATTTACAGTGCTGTTTGGCGCTTCTTTTTCAAGACCTCTGCAATTCACCCTGGTTACTGGATGTCGGCATCTGGGCCAAATTCTGACTTATGGCAACCTTTTCTTGCCCAGTCCAGTGGTAACCCTTTGCATACAGATGCAATTCTGTTAGCACCTGTTTTTATTCCATTAAATGAAGCCATTGAACAGATGCAGAAAACTCCCTAAGGCGTTTTTGCAGACGGATTTTGACACTGAATCCCATTCATTTCAATGGGAGCTGCTCGCTTCTTTTTCCCGCTAATCACCTTCGACCCCCTTTTGGTACGCTAACTGTAGTTTACTTGAATTATGAGGGGACTGGATCTTGTGGCCATAATGCAGCGAATTACCCCAGGTCCATAGCGTCACATTCACTGGTATAAATGCTTAAACACACCAAACAGCACTATCCTATAAGGTTCTGTCTAAAACAAAAAAGTAACTTTCCACATGAAGTCATAAGTTGGCCCACCTCCCTTGTTCAGATAATGCAGCATTGATTCTACAGGCCAGAACACGAACATCTGCCATATTTAGTTTTGCAAAGAGCCCTGGGCCAAGCTTCTCAGCCGAATCACAAGCTAGTTTTAGCCATGCATGGTTCTCTGTGTCAGCAGAAGAGAAAAATAACGCTTCTATTTTTACATGGACTGGAATCCTGAAGACAAACCCTTCTGGTGTCAGTGAGCATTACTCACATGGAGGCCTGCCTCCCTCATAGTATGTAGTGTCCCTGGTGGATCACTGCCGCCATCTGCTGTGTTCTTTCTGTCACTACTGTTGAATAGTTTATTCTTAATAACTATTAAAGGTAGAATGGTACTATACAGGATGTCACACGTCATCACGTAACTGTTTGATCTTCAAAAATGTACTGAAAAAGTTCATGTATTTTTAAGTTACAGAAATACTTCTATTTTAGGCTGGATGCAATTGTTGCAATGGATGTGGCTTCTTTGTGGTTTATTCTAGTTCAGCATGACTGTATCACTATACTGACTATATGACACTATATTTTTGTGTTTTTAAGGTTACTTCAAAGATTGTAATGGTATTGAACGTAATAGATATGAAGATAGGTTATCGCCAGTTCCACGTGAGCCCATGCACATACACAGTCCAACTGGTCAAAGGTAGGAGTGGAATTTAATTTCCTGTTTTGTGTTATCAGGGAATTTTTTTTTTATTTTTTTTATTTTTTTGTCATCTTTAACTCTTAACCCCTTAGCGACCCTTGACGTAACTGTACGTCCTGGGTCGCATGGGGATGTATGGAGCGAGCTCACACGCTGAGCTCGCTCCATACACGGCAGATGCCGGCTGTATAATACAGCCAGGACCTGCCAATAACAGCAGCGGTCGGTGCCCGAGCCGATCGCTGCTGTTAACCCTTTACACACTGCGGTCAAACGTGACCGCAGTGTGTAAACGGCGCCGGCGGCATGGGCGCCGCCATGTTTCGCCGATCGCTGCCCTCCTGAACGTCACATGAGGGCGGTGATCGGTTGCTATGACAGCCGGAAGCCTATTGAAGGCTTCCAGGCTTGTCTCTGCACTAGATCTATTAGATGATGCCAGAGGCATCGTCTAATAGAAGTGCTGCGATTTTCCTATTCACTGCAATACTGTAGTATTGCAGTGAATAGTATGAGCGATCAGACCCCCTAGGTTTCAAGGTAACTAAGGGGTCTGATCATAAATGTAACAGAAGAAAAAAAAAAGTTTTTAAAAGTATTAAAAAAATAAAAAAAATATAAAAGTTCAAATCACCCCCCTTTCCCTAGATTAGCTATAAAAGTAATTAAAGAACATTAAACATAAACATATTAGGTATCCCCGCGCTCCAAAATGCCCGAACTATTAGAATATTAAAACATTTATCCCGTACTGCGAACGGCGTAGCGGCAAAAAAAATAAAAACAACCAAAAAGCGTTTTTTTCAACACTTTGCCTCCTATAAAAAATTGAATAAAAAGTGATCAAACCATCAGATCTTTCCCCAAATGGTATCAATAGAAACGTCATCTTGTCCCGCATAAAAAGACACCACAACCAGCTCCATACATGGAAATATGAAAAAGTTACAGGTGTTAGAACATGATGACACAAAATTTTTTTTCTATTTTGCAAAGTTTATCATTTTTTTAAAAGTATCAAAACATTTCAAATACTATATAAATTTGGTATCACCGCGTTCGTACTGACACGTAGAACACAGGTAACATGTCTTTTGTACCAAACAGTGAACACTGTAAAAATTAAACCCATAAGAAAATGGCGCAAATGCATTTTTTCTCCAATTGCACCTCATTCTGAATTTTTTTCCAGCTTCCCAGTACATTGCACAGCATATTGAATGATGCCATTACAAAGTACAATTTGTCCCGCAAACAATAAGCCATCATGTGACTCTGTGAACTGAAAAATGAAAAAGTTATGGCTCTTGAAATGTGAGGAGGGAAAAACGAAAATGCGAAACCAAAAAATGGCCTGGTCCTTAAGGGGTTAAACATTCATGGATACAGTTGTGTGTGTATATTAGTATATATGGCATCTGATAATTCGACTTCCTGGATCATTACAGATTATACGATACTGGTTTCCAACTACTGTTAATCTGAACTTTTTGTGACGTCCAGTCTCCCTTTCCTTAGGCCACTCGCCTCAGCAGTCACATGATATATCCTAGACAACCCCTTTAAGGCCAAATTATAAAGTGCTCATGGAAAACTGCTTCTACAGTAAACAGCAGTTTGCCATGCTGCATGTAACATGTAAAACCTGGAAGAGAAGTTGTCTGCCAAGTAAAGCTTTGAAACCGTCTGTGTTAGATTTTGCTACAAGATTAGGAAGTGATCAGATCTTAGACTGTTTTATAATCTTATATCAACTTCTTTCTCCTAAAGGAAACAAATTGGTGACCGCAAAAAGGACATCCGCTCACCTACTCTGTCATTACGTAAAGAATACAACTACAAAGAGGGACAGGTGACCAAACCAGAAGACTCTCGGGAAAGGTCTTATCACCTGTCGCCCTGCTCTCCAGAAAATTGCTGCTTGCACATTGAACATTCGCAGATGATGCAGACGAATGGACAAGCCATCTCTTCTAGCAGTCTTTCTGCACAGTGCAATAGGGTACAGTATATGAACACACCTTATTTTGCATCTGATGAAAAGCAGTCCAGCATCAGAGAGGACGGCTGCTGTGTAAATCACCATGATCCTACAGATTTACCTCCTCCTCTTCCTCCCAAGAAGTATAACCGAAGTGCTATGTCCAGAACTGAGCAGAATTTGGCACTAGCAGCCAGTGCTGCACATCTAGACACCTTGTCTCATGTACATTCAGTCAGCGCTGAGAGGCATTCACCTGGCGAATTTATCCGACCCGATACTGATGTAGACTACTATCCAAAGAAAGATGCGTTTCACAGCAGTGATCTACAAATAAACATGCCAAATTTGTCTGGATCTTCAATGTATGACTGTCGGTCAAAGATGCTTCAGCAGACCATGGATCCTGTTTCCCATGTAAATGATACAGTCTCCCTCACTACATATTTCTCTGTGGACAACTGTATGACTGACACTTACAGGCTAAAATACCATCAGAAGCCCAAGGTCTATATGACTGAAAGTACATCATTCCACAGGGATCCTGGGCACTTACAAGTACCTGAGACAGTCACTGAACCTTCATACCATAGAAACCTTGATAATGCTCATCATTCACTTTCAAGATCAAAAGCGTTTGGGAGTGTACCTTGTAATAGGTAAACTGAGTGACCACCATGTTATGTATGAGCTCAAGTCTCCTTATGTAGAGGTATCCTATTTGACTGGTTGGTCAGACATTGCTGAGGGTCGATTTAGTTACATGGCATTCATGTTACTGGAAACAAAATTGCAGATTTGCTTGCAAAGTTAGAACTCTAACAGCCCATGAATGTGGCTGCTCCTATTCTTAACTTTAGAGGCCACAGAACATTGCTTATTTTGCACCATATCTATGTATAGATATGTATTGATGACCTCAAATCTATAACCCAGGAAGTCATAATTGGCTCATAAAGAAGCCAACATTTCACTCCAGTTAATAACTGAATGAGATTTCATAGGTCATGGTAGACCAGTTACTTGGAATTTGCACATAGAATTAGGAGTTACCGTAGTTGGAAGCATAAGTGACATTTTATTGGGGGCGAGATTTACTGTTTAGCAAACCTGTAACCTATTTTAGTTTTGACATCTATATTTTTGCATAACAAGAGAAAAAGTATAATAAATTAGTTGAGACTGCCATCTACATTGTTTAAAGCCCCATCCAAGCAAAAAGTTTTGCCTCCTGGCCCTGTAGTGCAGTGTGTACGGATACAAAGTGAACGATCCATTCACTCATTCGGCACCGTTCACTTTATTCAGCCTTCAAACATTGAGAAGGCTGGATATGTGATGGATAGATCAACCTGCCAATTCACACATCCTGATTTTTATGTAAGTCTTTAAGAGTGTAAGATCCAGTCTCTCATAGAAAAATGGACTTCCAGCTGGTGTGTGAAGCAGCAGGTCATTCTTTCCATCATATGACCAGCAATTCACTGCTCTGTGGGCGAGTGCGTTTTTCACTTTGTATAAGTATACCCTATACAACAGGACCAAGATATAAAACGTTATGTCAGAATGGGGCTTTAATGTTCAGTTCTGCTGTTGGCTTGACTGCTGTTTTGATCAAGCACAAAATGAGTGACCTTCTGTCGACAAGGAACAGGATTGCATTGACTAATGTGTCTATGAAGTGCCCGTTGTCATTGCTGCCACACCTTGAACATGCAGAGGCTTAAATGGAGGTCCTGCATATGTAGTTTCAATATGTATTTTATATATGATATGAAATTTTATATATGCACTATTTTCTATGTTAACACTATTGAGTTAAAACTTGGTAAAAAAAATTTAATCGGCAGAACTGTAGTAGTAATGTATTATAACTTCTCCTCGAGCATCCCATACACTTAAGATTTTGATCAGTTTTCTGCAAGAAGGGTTGTATGTAGCCACCACCTACATGACACACCAAACTGACCGAACAAGGAGTTGGTGGAAAAAACAAACACTGGAGCAGATTTATGGGAACTCTTGTAGGAGGGTCTTGGTTGCCTCTTCTGCTGACATTGGTTGTCATAAAAATTGTCTTGCTATGTTTATGGGCTGACACTCAATATTCAACTAGCATTGGCACTACCAAAAGCAAAAGTCAAATCTTGGTTTTACACTTTCATTACAATTTTCCTGTTTGCTTGGAAAACAAGTAATCATATGCCCTAAACATGCCATGTTTTCTGGAATTGCCACAAATATTGCCTCTATGGGTCAGAATATGAACCCTTTTCTGTGATTTCAGGACTAAGCACTATAGACTGGAGAAATTAACATGATCATGCCAGTTTTCTGACTCAAAAATGAGTCTCTTGGCATTTTGCATAAAAAAAAAATGCTGCTTTGTACTTTTCACCTTGCTAACCCTATAGACCAACAGATTTACAACTTGTGTAAATCCTAGTTGAAGTCTTTGCCAGTTCCTGGGACATCTGTCATAGGAGGAATTGATCAAGATTGGCATAGGAAACTCCAGTCTTAACACACTTCTTCCTGTGTGTGGCACCATGTAGGCTGATTTAACACAGTCCCTCAGCGTCCTTATCACGAACCCTGTGCCATGTATAGTGCCATGGCACTATACATACCATATTCTCAACTGGAGGCAATGTGTTTTTGGGAGAATAGCTGTGTAATATCATGAAATGGATCATTTTGATAAATTTGGTCCAGTCAAAAAATCCTGGGAACTCTTCCAAGAAGATATTGCTGTAAATCCTTCTTTACTAAACAATGGCAGTTTTGCTGGGGATTAAAAATTGGGATTAAAACTAGAGATGAGCGAACAGTGTTCTATCGAACACATGTTCGATCGGATATCAGGGTGTTCGCCATGTTCGAATCGAATCGAACACCGCGTGGTAAAGTGCGCCAAAATTCGATTCCCCTCCCACCTTCCCTGGCGCCTTTTTTGCACCAATAACAGCGCAGGGGAGGTGGGACAGGAACTACGACACTGGGGGCATTGAAAAAAATTGGAAAAAGTCATTGGCTGCCGAAATCAGGTGACCTCCATTTTAGACGAATAGTGGATTTCAAATCCGGGTCATATGAGAATGTGAACTTTGTGACTATGAGACAGGGATAGCTGTACAGGCAGGGATAGCTAGGGATAACCTTTATTTAGGGGGGAATGTTATTAAAAATAACTTTTTGGGGCTCTATCGGGTGTGTAATTGTGATTTTTGTGAGATAAACTTTTTCCCATAGGGATGCATTGGCCAGCGCTGATTGGCCGAATTCCGTACTCTGGCCAATCAGTGCTGGCCAATGCATTCTATTAGCTTGATGAAGCAGAGTGTGCACAAGGGTTCAAGCGCACCCTCGGCTCTGATGTAGCAGAGCTGAGGCTGCACAAGGGTTCAAGCGCACCCTCGGCTCTGATGTAGGAGAGCCGAGGGTGCACTTGAACCCTTGTGCACCCTCGGCTCTGCTACATCAGAGCCGAGGGTGCGCTTGAACCCTTGTGCACACTCTGCTTCATCAAGCTAATAGAATGCATTGGCCAGCGCTGATTGGCCAATGCATTCTATTAGCCCGATGAAGTAGAGCTGAATGTGTGTGCTAAGCACACACATTCAGCTCTACTTCATCGGGCTAATAGAATGCATTGGCCAGCGCTGATTGGCCAGAGTACGGAATTCGGCCAATCAGCGCTGGCTCTGCTGGAGGAGGCGGAGTCTAAGATCGCTCCACACCAGTCTCCATTCAGGTCCGACCTTAGACTCCGCCTCCTCCAGCAGAGCCAGCGCTGATTGGCCGAATTCCGTACTCTGGCCAATCAGCACTGGCTAATGCATTGTATTGGCGTGATGAAGCAGTGCTGAATGTGTGTGCTTAGCACACACATTCAGCTCTACTTCATCGGGCTAATCAGCGCTGGCCAATGCATTCTATTAGCGTGAACTGAGTTTGCACAGGGGTTCTAGTGCACCCTCGGCTCTGCTACATCAGATTGCTACATCTGATGTAGCAGTGCCGAGTGTGCATCAGATGTGTAGTTGAGCAAAACTGACTCAGCACTGCTAAGTCTCTGCATTCGCATAGGAATGCATTGGCCAGCCTTCGGCCAATCAGCGCTGGCTCTGCCGGAGGAGGCGGAGTCTAAGGTCGGACCTGAATGGAGACTGGTGTGGAGCGATCTTAGACTCCGCCTCCTCCAGCAGAGCCAGCGCTGATTGGTCGAGTTCCGTACTCTGGCCAATCAGCACTGGCCAATGCATTTCTATGGGGAAAAGTTAGCTTGCGAAAATCGCAAACTGACAGGGATTTCCATGAAATAAAGTGACTTTTATGCCCCCAGACATGCTTCCCCTGCTGTCCCAGTGTCATTCCAGGGTGTTGGTATCATTTCCTGGGGTGTCATAGTGGACTTGGTGACCCTCCAGACACGAATTTGGGTTTCCCCCTTAACGAGTTTATGTTCCCCATAGACTATAATGGGGTTCGAAACCCATTCGAACACTCGAACAGTGAGCGGCTGTTCGAATCGAATTTCGAACCTCGAACATTTTAGTGTTCGCTCATCTCTAATTAAAACCCCATTGAATTGGGCTAGTTGTATTTATTTGTATTCTCCTTCCAGACTGGTCAGATTTGTCATTGTATAACTAAAGCAGACACCCTGTCTATTAAATGCATTAGGTCTTACTACTGTGCAGTAGCAAGCAAAGGGACACATTTGTCAATGGCCGCTTGCGTCTGGGTAGTAGCCGAATATATTTTTTTTTATCTCTATACAGAGCACTAAAAAAAATAAGCCTGATTAGGTGTTCCTGGTAAATGGTGGTGTTTCACTTTAAAATCTGGCATTGAGGCTACTAGACTGGCAATTTTGGCACATGCATGTTCATGATGCCTCATCTTTCATAGGGATTGTACTTTGTGCTGCATTCATTTCAGTGAGACTTCCTCATTTCCTGCAAATACACAGCTGCTGCTCCATTCACATGGGGGATACCAGACTCCCATTCTCAAGATCAACGGGTTGGCAGTCAGAGACTTGCCAGCTATCTTGTGTATAGGCCATAAGCATGTTTTTCGATGTCCATAATATGAGTTGAGTTTAGGAAACTCAAAAATGCACCTGCAAATCTACCAAATTGCTTTGATCATATAGGACCAATATTCCAAATCGCAGAAGAGCATCCATAAGGCCTTGTTTGAACACGGTAGACATTTTTGGTTTGTCAACATACAATTCTTTAGTATAATATGTATTATGTGGTATAATACATGGAGATTTTGCAATGGACTTGAGGAACAACTGAGTTGGCTTTGAAATCATCTTAAGGGTAAATTCACATGGATCAGATTTGTTTCATACATTTCTGTAGTTATACCATACACTTCAATAAGATTTTCAGAAATTCATGCACTCTGGTTTGTGAACATACTTTTAGGCTGTGTTCACACTGAGGAAATTGCTGTGGATTTGGTGGCGGATTTTGCCCCTAAATCCGGAGCAGATGCCTCCCAGAATCCTCCTCCCAATATGGGGGCAGATTTTGCCCCTAAATCCAGAGCAGATGCCTCCCAGAATCCTCCTCCCAATATGGGGGCAGATTTTGCCCCTAAATCCGGAGCAGATGCCTCCCAGAATCCTCCTCCCAATATGGGGGCAGATTTTGCCCCTAAATCCAGAGCAGATGCCTCCCAGAATCCTCCTCCCAATATGGGGGCAGATTTTGCCCCTAAATCCGGAGCAGATGCCTCCCAGAATCCTCCTCCCATTGTTTTCAATGGGAGGCAGAGATTGCAGCAGGACGTGGAAAAAGAAACGTCTTGCTCGATCTTGGTGCGGATTCCGCAACTGATTCAGCCGTGGTGTCCGCAGCTCAAGATTTCTTGCTGACTAGGCCCATTCATCCAGGCCTAATCAGTACCTGGTTGCCGCGTTGGAATGCTGATGCACTGCATCGGCATGCCATCTTGGCTAGTAAATGCCAGTGGCGGAAAATGAAGAGTACTGTATATACTCGAGTATAAGCAAACCCCCCCCCCCCTTCAATTTTGCAACAAAAAACTGGGAAAACTTACTGACTCGAGTATAAGCTGAGGGGGGGGGGCTTTTTCAGCACAAAAACTGTGCTTAAAAATTCGGCTTATACTCGAGTATATACGGTAATTCATTTTCCGCTGTGTGAACATGCCCTTAGAATGCACTTGTTATGCACTCCCCTATTGGTAAGTGCTGCTTTATGAATTTCCCACGTGAGAAATGTGATATTAAAAAAGATAATGAACATCTGCAATCCATGGTACATTGTCTCTTAAATTCTGTCGGACTCTGTTAACTACAGATGATCGCAGTTGCAGGGTGATATTGTTTTATAGTCACCATGATGTGCATTGAGTTAACTTTTGTCTTATATTTTTAAACACTAGCTAAAATAACTGAGGTAATGTTATATTTCTCTGAGGATGAATGCACATCTTAAGATCCACTGACTTCTGGATTGGACTTAGTTCAGAAGTCGACACACTAGTTTGTCCAGCCCTGTCTGGAACAGAGGCCTTGAGTCTATTGACTGCTTAGAAAGCATTGCCTGTGTAAATGTAGTTCTGTCTGCACACAGTTAAGCCTTTCTTCAGATACACTCCAGTGAAATTTGGTTTTATTAAATCTGAGCGCTTTATTTTACCGGTTTTATAATTTCAATGAAATGTGTCTTGAGTACAAGTGACAACCTCTTCTTTGTAGAATGTGACCTCTTCTTCTCTTTGTATGGCTTTGCTTTTGTGCCTATTTATAAATATATATTTTGTGTCCTAACATGAAAAATATAGATTTGTACTACAGGAAATTCTATTTTAAAATGGCTTGTAATATTAGAACAATCTTTGTCGTAACATTTCCTTGTTTGTGTTGGGTTTGAAAAATTGAATTTTTTGTCTTTTTTATGTTGACTTTGCAATGTGTTTTTGAATTTTGTTGCATATTTTTTGTAAATTTTTGTAGCGAGCTAGACAATTGATATTGTGTTGATATCAAAAGAACGTTTAATGTGCAATATTTAGTGGACAACTGCTTTTCTAGAGTGATTTACTAACCTATGAGCCTAACCTATTTTTATATAGAGTAATATGAATTATCCAAATCAAATTTATCAACATGTACGATGTAGAAGATGCCCAAAAAGTGTGAACTGTGTTGGCCCCGAGTTGCACCCGCTTTCCTAGGGGTTGGACTACAAATCTTGAAGTCATACGTCCATATTTTATAATAAGCGAAATGCAGAGTACTTTCTTGTGAATGTAACTGAAGGATCTTTTTATAGTAAAGCGTTATCAGGGATGTGAGCACATTTATTGCTATCAGAGTAACTATTGCACAGAGATGATGAGCACAATATTTTTTTTTTCTCAGTAAAATATGGTACAGAGATGTTGTTTGCCTTCATGTGTAAAGTTGGGGCACTACTTTAATACTGATTATGCTACTGTATAATTAGGACTTGAGAGCTTTAAATCGCAAAAAATAGGACAAGGGGTACTACTTTTTATATTTAAGGGCAAACTTTGCACTAAATCCATCCAGCTCATTGAGCACCATTGATCCAACACTGGCACAGAATGATTGTGTCTGCTAACTTCCACATTCTAAGCACAGAAGGTTAGCTGCCTCTGCGGTGTTCCCAAGCTACAATAATGCAGATAAACTTGTCCAGCAATGATACATAACAAGTGTTCTCTGTAGCAGTGGTAATAAGGAATATTGGAAGGTTAGGGGTTACATTGTTACAGTATGACATCGAATTGTATATTGATCATATTATAATCTCTGTATAAAGCCTCTGAATATGACCACATGTGAAGACAATCAAAGAACAAATGTTTCAGTAATAAATTGTATTTTTTCCAAGATATACAGTTGTCTTGATTTCAATATATTACTTGCGCTATGTTCACGTCTGCATCGCTATGTCCATTGTTCTGGTCTCTTGCAGGACCAGAACAAATAACACACACAGAGCGCTCAAATGGCCAATACCAACAGTGCCTGGCAGACTCCGATGGGATCCATCAAGTATCAATTCTTTTAAACTGAAAATACCAGACAAGTCGGACATCAGCATTTTTTTTTTTTTTTTTTGATCCAGTGTGTTTTGCTGGTCTTTGTGACAGAGTCTCCAAATAGAGACTTTGACGCAAATTTGAACTAAGCAACTAATGTACTGATAACTTGTCAAAGCCAAATTACAGGCTATAGAAATTTATTAAAGAGGACCTTTCACCACTTTTGGGCACATGCAGTGTTATATACTGCCAGAAAGCCGACAGTGCGCTGATTTCGGCGCACTGTCGGCTTTCCCGATCTGTGCCCGGTGTAAAGAGCTTACGGTGCCGGTACCGTAGTGCTCTATGGTCAGAAGAGCGTTTCTGACCATTAGCCAGAGATGTCCTTCTGCCTCGCGGCGCCTATCGCGCTGTGCTGTGGAGCGGGGAGGAACGCCCCCTCCCTCTGCTCGCACAGCTCGTCCATAGACGAGAACTATCAGGTGCGTGAGGGGGGAGTTCCTCCCCGCTCCACAGCACAGCGCGATTGGCGCCGCGAGGCAGAAGGACGTCTCTGGCTAATGGTCAGAAACGCTCTTCTGACCATAGAGCACTACGGTACTGGCACCGTAAGCTCTTTACACCGGGCACAGATCGGGAAAGCCAACAGTGCGCTGAAATCAGCGCACTGTCGGCTTTCTGGCAGTATATAACACTGCATGTGCCCAAAAGTGGTGAAAGGTCCTCTTTAAGTGTTAAAGCACATGTCTGTATTACATCTGTTCTGTATAAAGTGCAACACAATATTATAGAGGTGCATGAACCATCTACTGTATCTTCATATGACTCAAATTTTATAAGGTTTGCTTTGTTGGACTTTGTACAGAGATTTTCCTAAAAAATGCCGCCCTTAGGGTGTACTATCTGGCTTTTGATGGTAATATGTGAAGTTCATAAATCTCCATAAGGAACCTTATAGCTTACAGGCTGCCTGCAGAAGCCTCTATTGTGTGCATGAGCCCTAAGGCTTCATTCAGATGAGGATGTTATGATTTTACTTAGTTCTTTGTATTTCCAAATAAAACACAACTAGAAAAGATAATTCTACTTAGGCTGGGTTCACAGCTGCGCTCAGTGACCGTTCAGGGACTCCATCCCCCGTTCTGCTTTAAAAAAAAAAAAAAAAAAAAAAAGAAAAGACCTGAAGGACTTATATCTGAATTTTTAGAGCCGAAACTTGGCAGAACCCATTATAGTGTTATGGGATCTGCGGATAATTACTCTTAAAGCCGGGGCCGGACAGGACAGAAATGCTGCGATTTGCCTGCGGCGGAAACACCATGGGAAAAAGCGCAGTGTTTTACAGTAAGGACAAAGAGGATGGGGTTCCAGTGAATCACATGCCCAGTTTGCATTAAAAACCGCGGTGTGATTTCCACATCCAGCACAGTTTGGGAAATCCCAGCATGTCAATTATATCTATGGAAATGCTGGTGGTTTCCCCATAGGTATAATTGTAACAGAAAATCCACGGAGGAAAACTCTGCGCTTTCTGTCTAAAGCGCTGTGGGAAGAATTGTGATGCTTTGCCTATTTGAAGAGTGACCTGGCTGCAACCTTTCTAGTTCATCCCAAAGTGGTTCAGTTGGGTTAAGGTCATGGCTCTGTGCAGGAGTCCATTTCTTCCACACCAAACTTGTTCTGAGATTATGAACGTTTCCCTTCACTTGAGCTAAGGCGTCTAGGCCAATCCCCGAATAACAAACCCATAATCATTATTTCTTCTCCACCTACCAGCCTTTACAGTTGGCACAATGTAGTCAGACAGGTAATGTTGTTCTGACATCTGCCAAACCCAGACTTGTTCCTCAGAATGCTAGATATGATTTGTCACTCAACAGAACACTTTTGGAGAACGAGGTTTGAATAGTACAAAAATAGTCCTCCGCTCTGCTACTTCACTCTGGAGTTCCCAAACGCCGGTTATCTATGTCAGCCAACACAAAAAGTTCTAAGTTGAAGGCAGGCTGCCCCTCTAATAGCTCAAGTTACAGCTAAAGATAAATGTATTCCATTTATGATGTATTTCCGACCACTCACTGACTCTTGGGTGGTGACCACCAATGTAACCCTAAAAACATGAATACAGGATCAGATTAAACATTCAGGCTGGAAATGATGTATCGTGCAGCAATGTAGTTTCATAATTCTATACGTGGTAATTTCATCTACTGCGGAACCTCTGAAACATATAGTGACTATGCTATACACCACTACATTGCCCGTATACCCCACTATTATCTTTTATTATGTGCTATTCTCCAGCTTATTTGTGAACGTAACTGATTTGCCACGAACTACAGATCTACAAGTTTCATCTGAACCAAAGGTACAGTAGAGTTCTTGAGAGATGCGGAATTGTGAATATTCTTTGACTATATTGTATAGACCCTTTCCAATGGATTCCAGGGAGACTCTGCAATTACCACTCAAATTATTTGGATCCAATATTTGTGCAGTGGTTGAGCCCTAACCTAGCTAATCTAATGTGCCCAATTAGCATGTAGTTATGTCTTAAGTCAATATGTAACTTATTGTTGACTACACGAAGAGGTTGTATACAGTAAGTGCTTCCCCTGCTGACTTATCATAAGCTGTTCAGAGGCTGCTTTTGGGTAGTGAACCTCTTGGTGACAAACAGTTCACTGGTAGATATGCCTGTATGATGCACTGGACATTTCGCCCAGTGACACACTTTGAGAAGGTGGCACTTCCTTGGACTGAGAGCAGGATGGTAATTTTGATGAATTGTCTACCATCTAAACTACTATAGCCTAGCTGCTAGGTGCAGAGATTGTGAGGGCAGGCACACAGCAGGAAGGATACTCTGCTGACAAGCACAAGCAGCTCTGTTTCCTTGTCCATCATTTACACCAGTGTTTTCCAACCTTTTCAGGGCACCTGTTAGGAATTGCTGACATGGGTGGTGGCACCTTCAATACATTCCTGTCTCTGTCCAGACAGTCTCCAGGCACTTAGCAGGAGAAAACTTGGTGTCACAGTGCCCATTACATGTCCTGCCTTTGACGGTCAAAAACTGTTGCCTTCATTTGCAGTGGTGTCATGATTGAGAAACCTGATATGGATTAGAATTTTATGCGTTAGCAATGAATCCTTGTTCTGTTCAGGATCCAACAGTCAGGCTTGAGTATGGAAGCCTTGTAGTGAGAGGTACAATCCTATCTTTGCTATGGAGTATCACACTGCCCTGACTGCTGGTTTGCTGTTTTCCGGGGCCATCTCATATAACCGTTTGTCACCCCAATGGTAAGAGGAAAACTACCAGTTTTGACTGGCATTTTTCAGGAGGATTATGCATTTTTCACCTTCCCTGTACTAAATTATATATATATATATATATATATATATATATATACACACACACACACACACATTCCTGCATACAATATGGGTCTGGAAGCATACAAACTCTGCACACTGCATACTAGCCAGGCACCTTCTCTGCATCTCAGCGTATTGATCTGCAGTGAAGGCACTGGGCTACTATACATAAGATGGCGGTTTCTGCTTCCAACCCTATGCTGTGTACAGAACGTGCCCTGGAAGTAGTTCCGTACAGTGGAGCGCCAGGGACAGCTGAGTTTGCGTTTTTATTTATTTTACACTTCCTGCTTGTAACGGTAACAATTCTTGGAGCCATGCTGTTCACTTACCATGCAGACTGCAGTAGTGCACATCGTATGGTAGGTGAGTAGCATGGCATTATTACTTGTAGCCACACAATCTCAGTATCGCTGATCTGCAGGGGTCCTTGCAGTGGGCCCTAGCCATCCCAGTCCGACACTGCATACAGCAGGGGTTACTCAAAAATGTCTCTGCCACTTTCATGGCCCGTGTAATTGCCATATTTATCAGCAATTGGGGAATTATGGGACCGGCGGTGATGGCAGCTTTGGCAATTTACAAGTGTATAGGTCCTACAGCCACTGCTGTAACATCTGTGCGCAAATGTGCCACAAGATACCATGTAGAACCTACTCATCTATATATCATTTTGTATTCAGACTAGGAGTGGCCCAACAGAGCACTAGAGCTTTCGTTAAAATGCAATTTTCCCTAATAAACTTATCCTCTTGCTCTAATATTGTAATTATTTACATATATCATTACATATATACAGCATGATTTTATTTATTTTTTTAATTTGTGTCACCTTCCCTGACCCCTGGATCAGCACTGAAAATCCTGTACAATCCCTTTAACTGTGAACTTACAAATTATGCTTACCGCATTATCTCTAGGATCATCCAGAGCCTTTGGGGTCTTTTTGTATCCGTTTACATGTTTGTGCAAGGCAATGATCTCTTAACTCTTTAGAGCACTCTCCCACAATATTTCTAACACACAATCACACATTACAGTCAACTAAACTCCAGCCAGGCCAGGCAATTCATGTGTTTTATTGCAAGCACGCCTGATATCATTTACAAAGTACTTCATTACTTGCATCGGATGTCCTTGACAAGAATGGTGCCACAGGATATATCGCTATACCGGGCCACAAAGGTTTTTCACTTCTCTAAGGATTGATTAACATCTGCGTTGGAATTCCATTCGGGAAAGTCCGCATGGAGACCCCTCGAACGGAATACCAAACTCAATTGCAAGCGCTGGTACAGTAAAAGCACACGTACCCCATAGACTATAATGGAGTCCATGTACTTGCTGCCAGATCTCCGCACAGAACATTCGGACAATCTACTTTCCTGTCCGCATAATTTGTGCGGGCAGCACATGGACCCTATTATAGTCTATGGGGTCCGTGTGCTTTTACTGCACAGCGCCTGCAATTGCATTAAGTATTCTGTTCGGGGGGGGGGAGGAGAATACCAATGCAGTTGTGAACAAGAGGTAAGTGAAACAACATTCCCAGAAATGATATCTGTACAGCTGAAATGAATCGGCATTTCACTAAATAGGAAATTGCACCGGTGGCCCCAAGATTGGATGTGGCTACAGCAGCAGTAAGTATATTTTGTGGCGCTACCCTTAATGTGTTATGACGGATTTTGTTCAGAGTTGAATAATTCTGAGACTACGGTGGTCAATAATGGCAATATTTTGTGTTTAATATAGGGAAACCACTTCTTATATTTATGTGGACATATCTACAGCTGAACTAGAGTCAGAAAAACCATGTTCTAGTTTTATATAATGGTGGTGAGCATGGGGTCTTTATCTATAAAGAAAAACATAAAAGCCAAAATCAAAGTCACAGACAGTTAATATAATAGAATAATTTTATATTTTAATAGTAGTTATGTAATTCAATATTAATATTCTTTTATATCCTTCACACAATATCTGTAAATTTATCTTGTATTTTTATTGTATAACCTTACTTTTTATGTAATTATTTAACAATTACACTCCATCATTCTTGTCAAGCAATAATGCCAGGTTTTTTTCTGTGGCCTACAATAATTTATAACCCAAAGACAAATATAGTAAGAAATACAAAGTCATCACAGAGATTCTTAATGAGAACCTTTTTGGTCATTTTACAGTGCAATTCTCAAAACTTTAAGAAAAAAATACCAGCCATTACAATCAAAAACCGCAGCTATCAAACAAACATTCATGGCATGTGTTACAGATATGCCATAGATGCCTCAGATGATACCCCATTACGTTCTGCCAGTCTGTTGTGGGCTCACTGCCAGGAAGTTCTTTGAATAAAGTTCCTTCAGGTCAAACTGGATCATACTGGGAATTAAGGTAAGAAAGTTGTTCACTTTGCTGGAGTCTTCCTACAGTGATGCACACACTTTACAAGGGGACTTAGAAGTAATGACGGATACACTTTGAAAGAACAAATGAATTATGACTTTTGGTTTTCTTAGTTCTCGTGATTCTGAACAACATGAGAAAATAAATATTTCATAACAGGAAGGAAAAGCAACTCTTAGTTTGAGAAGCCATCTTTACAAAATCTGCATGTTCAGTTGAGGAAGCCTTGTAGAAATCAGGGTCATACTTTCTTCAGAGTTTCAGGCAAGTAGAAGACAACTTCTATTAGAAAGTTCCTGAGAGTCCTGCAGAAACAAAATTCAGTACTGAATTAACTTCAAGTCTCCTTATCAGTAATCCAACTCAAGACTGATCTGCTCATACTCTTATTCTGAGCTTGATCTAAACAACATTGTGTAAAACCAGTTTATCCTGCTTTTCAGTTCCAAGGTGCATTAGTAATGAAGACATTATCTAAGGCACAAATGTCTGTTTAAGGCTCAGTTCACAACTGCACCAGATTATCCATTGCAGAACCTGCCGAAAGTCGTTGGAGAGAAAAGCCCCGCAAGAAGGACTTTCAATTTGAAACCAGAAGACCCCTTTATAGTCAACGGGGTCCACTGATGTCCAGGTGTAACCCATTTTAGCAGTCCAGTGCACAAGTGAACCTAGTCGAAGGCTAAGGACCATGTTGCTGCTTTTTTTTGTTGCAGATTTTGCTATGATTTTTTTTTTTGAGCCAAAGCCAGGAGTGGAGTCAACAGGAATGGGAAATGTATAGGAAGAACTTGTTCTTCTCTCTTCTGCTGCTGCTTCTTTTGAGATTTTTTTTGTGTCAAAGCAAAGACTGGTTTTAGTAGAAGGGAGAAGTATAAGTGCTTACGTCATAATTTCCATTCCAGGGTTTGTCTATAAAAAAAATAAAAATGCAGCTTTTCAGGATAGGTTGTAATGTTTTTCTCGCCATGATATGACTTATAGTGTACATGTTGTAGTCTGTAGTTTGCATTCCTCTCTGAAGTGGTATATGGAGACTAGATGCTCACAGTAAGTACAGGAGAATCTGTACTAGAATTACCTCTCACTCAGCAATGGCCCTGGGATCATTCAAGACATGTATAGAATTACTGACTTGATGCAATAAAGGAGAATCACTTCATGAGAAATTCCAGTATTGCATGTGTTATTAAGTTTTAGTATTTTTTGGTGGTGTTTTTTCTGCATTTATTTTCCAGGCATTTTGGTCCTAATTAATTTCCAAATTAATTTGAAAACATCTGTAAAGAACAGTAATCTGCCCATTCATTTCTATGGCCCACACTTGTCTTTTCACAGTCTGATGTATTGACCGTGAGCACAACTCAGGAAAGTCCTATTCCTGTCTATCTTGTGGGCCAAGCTCACTGGCCCCAATTAATGGGGCCGCAGAAGCATTGGCATTGTATGTGCAGCACACAGAGGACACCATAGTCGTGTGCATGTTGCCTTAGGAGGGGGAGGGAAGCAGTTTGTTGTTGCAGATTTTGCGGCGGTATTTTGAGCCAATGTCTAGACTTAGGGTTGGTTCACACTAGCTCTTGTATTCCGTCCGCATGGAGACCCCCCCCCCCTCGAACGGAATACCAATGCTAATGCAAGCGTTGTGCAGTTAAGCACACGGAGCCCACATACTATAATGGGCTCCGTGTGCTTGCCGCGCCATTATAGTCTATGGGCTCCATGTGCTTTGCAAGCACATTACTTGCGATTGCATTCCGTCCGGGGGGTCTCCATACAGGCGGAATACAAGCGCTAGTGTGAACCAACCCTTATTCTTATTATAATGGGAGATATGAAGGAAGCACTTATACGTTTCCTCTCTGTTAAATTTGTTCTTGGCTTTGGCTAAAAAAAAAAAAAATCCAAGCAAAATCTGCAACAAAAATACATTCAGCCTTATGCTAAGGCCCCATTTTGTTAAAGTGTAGCAAAAACATAATGAAAAACTTATGAGGCCTTATCCTTGGGCCCCACATAGCGAGCCACAGCAAAAAAAAAAAAAAAACAAAAAAAAACAAAACATGGTGGAAATGCATCACATTTTTTTCCACAGAAACTTTCCAAGAAGGTTTTCTTCTGCGGACTTTCTGCCCCTATACAGAAAATGCCAGCATTACCATAAGTATAATTGTCATGCTGCGCTTTTTAAAAACTTGAGCATTTTTGGAAATTCAGCTTTTTAACTTCAGATTTTTTTTCTGCAATGTGTGGATGGGATTGGCCAGAAACCCATTCACTTTGCAGGTAATGTCAAACACAGCATATTATTGCCACAGGCGTAAATTCAGCATTTTCACAATGTAGAGTTCTATCCATAAAGTGTTTTCCAAGCAATATAACCAAATTTAGAGGGTGTTGAAGCAAGTTTTGAAGTTACCCACCATTAAGAGGATTCTCACCTAGAATACCCATTTTTTCCGCCATGTTGGAATGGCAGGTTGAACATGTGCCCCTATTGATAGAGGATAATTTCAACACTTGCTGCAACCTCTATAAATTTGTAGACAAAAGTTAAAGGGTTTGTCCAGGTAAATAGGACAACCCTTTTAATGTTTAAATCATTCGGGAGCATTGAATAATAAAAAAAAAAAAAAAAAAAAACCTACTCACCTGTCTCCGATGCTCCAGTGTCCTCCCGCTCGCCCCGATTCTTCTGCTTTCCCGGGTGTCTACTGAAGTTCCGCTGAAGCCAGTCAGCAAAGGGCCTGAATGTCACTACCTGTAACATCACAGATCCTCTATCTGAGGCTACCAATTGGCCTCAGTGGAACTCTGGAAGAGACCCACCGAAGCAGAAAAGCCAGGACAAGCAGGAAGAACACCGAAGCATCGGAGACATACAAGTATGCATTATTTATTTTTTTATTCAATGCCCTGGCTGATTTAAACATTAAAAGGGTTGCCCATTTTTGCCTGGACAACCCCTTTAAACAGTTTTGTAAATATAAATAATTCAAAGTTTTAACGATTTTAACCATCTCACTGATGACAGTCTTGTCTAGATCAGTTGCCAATGAAGACAACCATGAATGCAGGAACTTTCAGCAGTCTGGCACTGGTCAAAAATCCAGCCATGATTTTGTTATTACAGCAGAATTCTCTGCTCATGCAGGAACAAAGAAGCCGTCAGGGACACTACATGTGCCAAAGATTACCTGGTCACAATAAGGAAATCACATGGCTGGGTTTTTTACAAGTGCTATGGTCGTATCCATTGATGCTGCAGATCCACCAGCTCAAGCACAACCCATGATCAACTGCCATCCCCTAGAAAAGCAGTGACGGAGCCAGTGAGTCTGAGTGTACACTGCACCTACAGTGCCTATGAATATATATATATATATATATATATATATATATATATATATATATATATATATATATACACACACACACACACACACATATGTATAATATATGACCAAAAAAAAAAATCACATACTCTAGGTTCACACTTGTGCTCAGATTTCAGTTCTTCGAATCTATGTGTGGATCCAAAAAATGGAAACCTAATGTGCTTACAAAGAGGGGTTTCCGCCCCCAAAAACGCAGAGAGGGCATTTTTCAATCAGATACAGGAATCTGCGCACTGATGTGAACTCTGCCTAATACAGACATGTAATGAAATCAATGACAGATGTGAACACTGCCAAACCAGTGGGCGAATCCATGGGGAGGTTACTCTACGAGGTTCCTATGCTGACACTCAATAAAGCTTCTGTTATAGACGCAGCATCCTGTATAAGAACCCCATAAAACAGAATACACACGGGGCGATCAGGCACTCACCGGTTCAGGGCAGCAGGTAGATGAACACTAACAGGACTAGGTCAAATAGGAAGAAGACCCAGAGATCGAACCAATACGAGTGGCAGGACAATGTCTGCAGGCAGCCCTGGGCTTCTTTCCTGCGCTCTGCCAAGTCTGCGGGCACCGAACTTTGCCCGCCTTCACTTTGTTGCTGTGACCGCTGTCGAGTCTCCATGCTGCGCTGCGCCAATGTATCACCGGGCGTCGGTCGAGTAGTGAGGACGTATGCAGGGAGTGATCACGTGACAGGATTCAGTTACGTAGTCTCTATGGTGAAACTGGGAGCGCCGCACGTATTGGGCGCGGCGTCGCCTGAGGCAGGAACCGATGGGAGCCCTCACTATGGAAACCTTCCGCCTCCTTCCTTTGAGTTACATAAAATGCGCTGGTTCTGAACATGCGCGGTGTGTCCCGGGCGGCGCTGACTGGAATGTTCTGTAGTCACTGCTCAGGCGGCCCGGCTCTTGTAATAAGACTTCTATACCAGATCCTTTACCCCCTTCCAGACCAGTCAAATTTTAGGGTTTTTTTTGTATGTATGGTTTTGAACGCTGCAACATTTTTATCATATATGTTATTAAACTAATTTCTGTGTCTTTTTCAGTGACACATAGGGCTTTAATTTTTTTTTTATATCTGGGAAAATATAGGCAAAATAGGAGGGAAATCATGTCTGTTTTTCACTTTTTTTTGTTTAATAACAAAGTGCTACAAAAAAACTTTATAAGGGTCAGTTCACATGTGCACTGTCTGCACGGGTTTTGACACAGAGAGACAACTGAGCCGATACAGGAAGGTGCTGCCGCTAGGCGGAAGATGCGGCCCAGCGCACCGCGGTTTCCGCCTGAAGATAGGACATGTCATTTCTTTTCTCCACTAGCAGCAGCCCGCCGCTAGTGGAAAAAAGAAGCCCGGCGGTCTGCATAGACCACCACTGTAAAGGGGCGGATTTTGAAAATCCACCCCTTTGTTCACGTGTGAACTGACCCTAAAATAGTTTTTCCTCTCCATTATTTTATTTAAATTTTTTTTTAAAAAAACTTTTCAATCCTTACTTTTATTTTTTTTTAAATGTTTTCAGATTGTGTCCCCATAAGGTCATAAGAGACCATCTGATCACTGTTTCTTTTGTGTTGGAGACTGATTTCCCCTGCAACTGCGGCTGGTACATTTAGCCTCCTGCACGTTATTATACACCTTATAGAGCTGATCTGGATCCTGTAGAAACCGATGAGCCCGGCGGATCACGTGACCGCCAGGTCAGAGGGCGGCTGCATCATGGCGGCGCCCATAGCTGTGTATACAGTGCTCATTGAGCGCTGTATACACAGTGATCAAGAAGGCAGGGAAGATAATAAACCTTCCCTGCCTTCTCTCTTGGAGCTCTGGCTGAAGTTACAGCCGGCTCCCTGTATCAGCAGCTGCACAATCTCTGTTTGGATGTAGCGGCACGTCCTGTCAGAACAAGGCAACCACCTTCCAGATGTTTATAGTCTATGGGCGGTCGGGAGGTGGTTAAGCTAACTCAATGTCACTCTTTTATTATGCCAGGAGGCTGGGGAAGGTGAAAAAAAAAAATAATAATAATTAAAAAACACTCGCCAGTCCCTAGTGCTTCAGTGTCCCCCATTGCTGTTCAAACCTGCTCACCTGAGGGCTTGTTCCGACAGAGGTCCTTACCGCACATGACCGCCAGGTCTGGTTTTAGACAAAATATGGCACTGGGCAAAATTAAAAGCGAGGCCTTAAATCCTGACATACCAACAACACCGTCATATTTAGTCATTTAAGAAGTCAGCTCTGCACTTCCAATGCATTGATATAGTCTTAAAAGATTAGGGAAAAAAATTGTAAACATATAACTTATATAGTTGTGAAAGCACCATTTGTGTACCGCTATACTGAGGAGAATTATTACTAATATGCAGAAAATTATCAGACAATACACATCATATAAAGACCACTAATATCTCTATATTAGGCCCAGGTAGCACACTACCTCCACACGGTGACTACATCCATGAGTTAGTCGTGCAATGCACATACTTCTAACAAGCACCAGATCAAGTAAAGGGGTTTTTCTGCCTGATTTTTTTTATACTTATAACCTATCCACAGGATAGGACATACGTATGTTAGTATTTAATCTGTCAGGGTTTCAGACCCAATCCCCACACAGATCAGCTGTTTTAGCAGCTTCTGGGTGCCAGTCGCTCCTTGTGGACAGGATGCTGCACCGCTACTATTCAAGTAATAGGAGCTGCGCTGCAATTACCCAAAACCACCACGATACAGTAGATGGGGCTGCTGTGCTCCTCCTATTGCTTGAATAGTAGTGGTGCAGCATCCTGTCCATTACTAGTTTTCAGCACATGGAGGCCACTAGAACATTCGGTCCCCGACAGATCACATACTGATGTCCTATCCTGTAGATAGGTCATCAGTATCAGAAATCAGTTTTTGGCTGGGAAAACTCCTTTAAAATAGTGATCTAATAATACCCTTTTCTTCCTCCTGTAATAATATCAGAAACCCTTATGAGTTATTATACTGCCCTCTTATAAATCAATCCCCCATACTCATAATAGTTTCTTCTTAGAAATAATACTCTCCTAGTAAACCCTAGCTTTATTACTAATAGATAATCCTTATAAATAGCTCTCTTATTAACAGGTATTAGTTTTCATAAGTCCAGGATAAACATTACCGTATATACTCGAGTATAAGCCAAATTTTTAAGCACAGTTTTTGTGCTGAAAAAGCCCCCCTCGGCTTATACTCGAGTCAAGCAAAAAAAAAAAAATTATTTATTTTTTTGCTAGTGGTCTATGACCAGCCGCAATAGTAATGTATAGAATCTCCTATATAATAGTGAAAAAAAAAAGCTTTAAAAAATATAATAAAAAAATAAAAGTTCTAAATCCCTCCTTTCCCTAGAATACATATAAAAGTAGAAAATTACTGTGAAACACATACACATTATGTATCCCTGTGTCTGAAAGTGTCCGGTCTACTGTATATAGGGTATCTGCAGTGCTCCTGTTCAGTCGGGAAGGGGTTAATAGGAGCACTGCAGATACCCTATATTCAGCCAGACTGAATTCCAAGTGGGGTAAAAAAAAAAACAGTCCTCAAGCTCAGGGAAGGGGCAGACAGACAACCAAAACACCCCTCCCCTTTCCCAGCACCCAGCAATGACTGCACCCAAAAACCATTTTAATTTTTGAAAATTTCCAGTAGCTGCTGCATTTCCGCCCCCTCGGCTTATACTCAAGTCAATAAGTTTTCCCAGTTTTTTGTGGTAAAATTAGGGGGGGTCGGCTTATACTTGAGTATATACAGTATTTATAAGGAGAGATATGCTTTTTATTAGCAGGATCTATTTTTTAAAAAAGCTAGGGGGACTATTACCCCTCCCCCCATTAATAATAGTTCCCCCACTATATTTTTGTATATGTATTTATAAGGCGAGAGTATTATTAATAAGGCTAGGGGGTATGTATAAAAAGTACTATTAGCTAATCCCTAGCTATCCCTGCCTGTACATCTGTCCCTGTCTCACAGTCAGATAGTTCACAGTCTCATATGACCCAGATCTTAAATCCACTATTCGTATAAATTGGAGGTCACCTGATTTAGCCAGACAATTACTTTTTCAGATTTTTTTCCGATGCCTCCGTTGTTGTAGTTCCTGTCCCACCTCCCCTGCACAGTTATTGGTGCAAAAAAAGCGCCAGGGAATGTGGGAGGGGATACGAATTTTTAGTGCGTTTGCCTCGTGGTATTCGATTGGAATCAAATACCTCGAACGGCCTGATATTCTATCGAATATCAATTCGATTGAACGCTGTTCGCTCATCTCTAATGACTACTTCTTGAAGCTCATCAAGAGAATGCCAAGAGTGTGCAAAGCAGTAATCAAAGCAAAAGGTGGCTACTTTGAAGAACCTAGAATATAAGAAATATTTTCAGTTATTTCACACTTTTTTGTTAAGTATATAATTCCACATGTGACAATTCATAGTTTTGATGCCTTCAGTGTGAATCTACAATTGTCATAGTCATGAAAATACAGAAAACTCTTTGAATGAGAAAGTGTGTCCAAACTTTTGGTCTGTACTGTACATCACCTGTGATGTCCTGTTCCTTTCCTGAGGCTGCTGAAAAGATTGAATCACCCCCTTTCCCAACTTTAGATAGTGTTTAAAAATTATTCTATAGTTCCACCCCATTCTAATTTTTGGGAGGTGGGGAGTAAAAGAAAAGAAAAAAATGGCATTGGTGGGAAGAGGTTAAATAACTTTAACGAAAGTTATGTTTTATATATTTTTCGACCTTGGTCAATGATATGTTTATGTAAGTAACATTTGTAAACTTTTCCTAGGCCCAGTTTACATTTGCGTTCAGTATTCCGTTCGAGGAGTCTGCTTGGGGAGCCCTCGAAGGGAAACCTATACATATTAAAAAGCGGTTAGCAAAGAAACCACACAGGCCCTTTAGACTGTGGTTTCCACTCGGTGTCCGCACGAATCATTCAGAGAGAAAAGTACTGCAAGCAGCACTTATGTTTCATGCAGAAACCACACTGACTCCATTATAGTCTATGGGGTGCTTGTGGTTTCTTAGCTGACTGCTTTTTGATGCGTATAGGTTTCCGTTCGGGGAGTCTGCTTGGGGAATACTGAACACAGGTGTGAACCGGGCCTTAATTGACTCGACAGAATATGTGTAAGATGCTGTGCATCTAATAAATCATACAATATAATAATTCGATAATGTAACATTTAATAATTCATTATTTTTATTTTGGTGTTGGTAACTTTTTTCCAATGTCCAATGTTACCCAAAACTTACCAATGATCCTGACTCCCCAGCCCTACATTATACACAGTATAAATTATGGCATAACCTCACACCACAATTTGTATAAGTAAAGAGTACAGTGTGTGCATGGGGGGTAACGCTTATTCGTGTTCATAGTTTGTATGTATTTCATCATTGTCACCAATGGACGATGTATGCCATACTACGGCATACGCTGGCACCTTCTGTCATTGGTATACATTTGTAACCAGAGTGCAATGTTTGAAGATCCAGAAGCATTTGGGCTTATGCGTTGTAGTCTCTATTAATACAGCACACATTCAGCATGGTCCTGCACTGCACTGTGCATTTGAATAGGATTCTGGTTCAGTTGTTGCTTACTGGTGCTATTTTCTGAGCAGATTTCCTACAGCTTTGGGTTTTTACCAATTTTACTGCAATTTATTGAGCTAAAGTCAAGGCTGGATTGAAAAAAATGGTAAATATATTCTCTTCTAAACCAGGATCAAGGGTGACTAATTGAATACAAAAGCAGAAAAGTGTCCCCTACAAAACTAAAATAAAATATAACTTTTATTAGATAAATTTAAAATCTTTGTGTAAGGCAGACATATTACCTATGGAAGTGAGCACCTATATATATATATACTCCACTATGAAACTGTAACTGTCATGAAATGATGTCACTTGCTCCTAGACAAAGGTATACCTAAATTTGTATGCATTTCTCTATTGATTGAGAGAATGTACAGGTTTGTAAATACAAAGGAGCTATTACTTTCAACTGACAGTCAGAAACAAAGCGGATGACGGTGAGCTGCTGTTATTGTAAGGCAGCACCACCAAGTGGAATGGAATAGGCTAGTACTCCTATACAACAAGTGCTGCCCAATATATGGTAGCCAGCCACAGCACTAGTCCGTTCCAGCCCTATTCCAACTCCACGGTCAAGGTACCGAAAGTATACAGGAGTGGCTGTGTTTGATATATAACAGCCGTTTTTACTCCTAAAGTAGCATAGTTCGTCTCAACGCGTTTCGTTAAATCCTCATCAGGAGACTATCAAAACCCTGCCTACCGGGTTCTAACCCTGCCTATCGGGTACTAACACCAGGATGATGGTGTGCGGTGAAAACCGCAGTTCACGGGACCCATGTGGTAGGTGCCGCTACTTTCATGTAGGGGACACTTTTCTGCTTAAATATATTCTCTTCTGTTAAATCCACTCCTTCCTTTTTATTTGATGACCTATTCTTGTAGGGCGCTGAGTTTTCCGCGGCCAGCTGTTGATTGCTGGGGCCCCCATAATAGCAGACGGGGAAAGCCTATTGTGCATATTGTTAATGGAGAAGGGCTCGGCAAGTCCAACAGATGCCAGTCCAGGGGAGGTGATTAAAAATAATTCATCTCTCCTGGGCTTCTGACGAACCTGGCATCCTCTCTGGGGCTCAGGGACTGTGACTGAGGTTACATGGGGCCCAGTTGCATAATGTTGCCAGCGCACGACACGTGACATCTTAGGCCCAATCACAGGTCCCAGAAGTGACGTCTTGGGTGCGTCATCTCACTTGCAGGCAAAAGAGGACTTAAGAAGATGCTGAAGAGAGCTGGATAGAGTGAGGATGCCCACGAGAATGAGGTAAGGTGAGTTTAAGTGTTTGTTACTTTTATTCACCTCCTCTGGGCCTCTACTTATTATATTCTGTGGGTCTGAAGAGACCCCAGAATATAATAGCACTGGAGAATATTATACTGAGTGGGGATCACTGTAGAGCACATTATACTGAGTGGAGGCCACTGTGGAGCACATTATACTCTGTAGGGGCCCACTGTGGAGCACATTATACTGTGTGGGCCCCTTTATTGTTCACGTCACACGCCATCTGTTTTATAGCCCCGTGCACTATTATTACAGGCTGTAATTACATTGCATGGTGTTTGCACAGTATGTCACAGTACTCACAAAAGCACCACAGTATCTTCAAACAGTTCATCAGAAGGGCCCCAAGTATTGGATCAGATCAACTGTTTCCCACAGTACGCAGTTCCCAGTACTATTTACATGCCCGTCGCTGAGCTGCTCAATCACCATATTCTTCATTCTTCATATAACTTCAGTTGTGGGTACTACAGCTGTATCCCTTACAAGTATCTTAGATACCGCTACAGCACCTGTAACCATCACTATCAAGAATTGTAGGAAGGGGGTAGGGGGCCCCCGGATAAAAGTTTGCAGCGGGGCCCACATGACTTTAGTTACACCACTGCAGATTACGTTTGGATCCTGAGTGTGTCTAAAATCAGGGATGGGAAAGTCCTCCAAGCATGACATTTTTGTTCTGCGAGTACTTTGAAAAAACAACGTATACCCACCAGTCCCCATTAAAGTCAGTGGGGTCCCTTGAGATCTGTTTGTCATTAGACAAATCTGTCTTTATTTTTTAACCTTTTCTTCTAAACAAGGTAGATGTGAATGGACCCTTATTTGTAAGAATCCATCAAGACTGGCAGGTTTCCACATTAAGTTAAAAAAAAAAAATTTTTATGTGTAAACTGGAATAAAGAGTCATCCTTAGAGTTGCACTGTGGCATCGAATAGGTAATGATAGCTTACAATAAGACCATATGAAAGAAGCTTTAAGAATTGTTACAGCCGGCTTAGAGGTTGATATTGGGTCATAATGTCTAATAATTAAATAAAAAAAATAGTAATTCTTACAAATAAATGTATAATCAATCAAATATTTTTACTATTAGAACTATTATAAATCCTCGTTTTATGAGACAGCACCAATTGGGTATGTAATTATTAATACTGAGCACTAGATGGCATCCTCTGTCCACATACAAGTATATGGAACTCCCATCATCTGGTGTCAGAGGGAACTTGAACTCCATATTATCCAATATTCTGGATTTTCACAAGCAAATGTGGTATAACAGTGAGTGAGAGTTTTACTTATACTGTAAGCAGGGCAATAATATCTCCTTCCATCAAGCCCAGAAGATAAAGCAGGGAACAAAAAAATACCAGAGTGGAAAACTGCTGTTAATACCGGCACTACTCTGCCGCTTTGAGGATGACTAAGCTTACTCCTTGAAGGAATTGTTCAAGTTTGGAAAACCAAACTGCTTACAGCCTGAAAAAGCCCTGTTCTAGGGTTGTATATGGCATTGAAGTATAGCCATCTAATGGAGATTACCTGCAATATTAGGACAGACTATGGAGTGTAGCGCTTCGGTCTTCTGAGAAACAACCCCTTTTTCTCTACATTAGATAGTCCCTTTAAATAAAAGAACATTAAAGGGATTCTACCACTAAAATGCTGTTTTTTCTGCTTTAGATGTCGGCGCAGGCGTCTGAAGTTGGACCGAGACGGAAGCCAGAAGAGGCGGGGTTGCAGCTGAAGATGGAGGTAGCTCTCGGGCAGCAGTGGAGACGCCCCCATTGCTGTTTGAGCGCTGGGGCCTGCCCTCATTGCTGCGGAGAACTCATTTGCATACCGGTTAAAATGGGTATTTCTAAGGAACGGCGCCGCGGAGACCACGTCTAAAGGTAACAGACGAATAGCCTTTCTTAACGCTATTCCGACGTGGTAATTAGAAAAAAAAATAAAAATGTTGCTTTAGTGGTAGAATCCCTTTAATGGGAACCTGTTTACCGGTTTCAGGCCCCTAAACCAACAGCTTGCTGCTGGGGTATAAAGCTCCAAATCTGGTCATCTCTGTGTCATTCGTCACTCTGCTTTAACTTAAATATATCAGAAATGAGTCTCAGTCTGAGAGTACCTCTTCATAAAGGCCAGCTGAATGCTTGGGAGCCCCAAACCTGGTGAACCCCTACAGCAGGAGTGACATGGTGTAAGTTGTGTATTTGCCTATAAAGATTATATCTGTGCCAAAAAAAAATATTTGGCTAAAGAAAGTCTTATATTCGCTGGTCTCGCTACTGATTTGCCTGACCCCTCTGGATATAACAGAACTTTAGTGCGTCTTCACTTTAGTACTAATACACTAACTCAGGATGCTGGCAGTATATTATTAACAGCCATACACTATGTTGGGCCTTGTGGTAGACAGTACTGGTAATTTCCCAGCCAATCAATCATGTTTTCATTAACTATTTGAGTTGACGATATTTTGTGGATTTTTAGTGTTATACTATACCGTGTGAGCCCTTTATCAGCAGAACTAAGTACATTTTTTTTAAATCAAATTTTTGTTGCCAATACCATTACACTATTGTTTGTAATAGATCTGGTGTATGAAGCCCCATGGCTGTATTCAGGATGTGTGATATGAATCGTGAATATGATGGCGATAGCTCCACATTGGCTCATAGACTTTTCTTCCTTATGGATTAAATTATTGGCATTCTCCAATTCATACTGTGTAATGAAAGTGTCCCACTCCTGTTTCCACAATATTACAATAGTGGGAAGGGGGCTGTAAAGAAAATGTGGATGGGGGACTGAAATGGTAGGGGGCGCTACACAAGTTTGATATCATTTTCATGTACTTTTATGGAGACAGTATTGTTAACACACCAAAGAGTACCAATGGGTATAAGAATACAGTAACAATCTGCTGGATTATCTGTGGCCAGTTTTGGGCCACGGTTTTTTAGTTCTTGCAAAGTGGATGGGATTCTAGCAAATTCCAGTCACACTTTACAGGAAAATAGGTGCAGCGGGAATGCTGGGTTTTCCAAAACCATTCCAGTCAATGATACCTATGGAAACACCAGCAGTTTCCCCTATAGGTATAATTGAAACCATGACCATGAAGTCTTCCTTCTTTCTCTTCCGTTTTTTTTCTCCTTAGCTGCTATGGACTCCTAGTATATCTTCTCAGCATATATGTGTCTACGTCTGTAATATATCACTGTGTATTATCCTGTATCTGTATTACTATGCTGCTGTAACATACTGAAATTTCCCCAATGTGGAACTATTAAAGGATTATCTTATACAAAGTCCACAGAGGAAATTTTTGCCAACTTTCTGTGAAAAGCGTTGTGGGGAAAAACAGATCTCTGCCTCCCCCCCCCCCCCCCCAGATCGCTTTTTTGCTGCAGCTCGCTACACAAAAACTATTGAGGAGCTCCCTCTTATATTGGAGTTCTGTTATAAAACGAGACGCTTAGGCTACAGATGATAAAAAAAAAAAAAAAAAAAAAAGTCAGCTGAGAGAACTCCTGCACAGAGGACTTTTCTGTCCTCCAATTTTATATGGTGAACCCCATAATAGTCCATGGAGGAATAATCTTTCAGGCAGAAACCCTGCAGACCTCCTCAGTTTATGGGGGCCACGGGTCTCTGCGGATTGGGTTTAAATTCCCCCTCCAGAAGAATGGACTCCCGAGCACAAGTGTGAACCTAGCGTCAGCAATGCATCTGACAGTGATGTGCAGAGTTTGTGCAGCCCATTATGAAAACTCTGATGCTGAAGTCCTTAGCATATAGGGTAATAGGAATCCGTTAGGGTCAGTGCACAGAGTTTTTTGGTGCTGATTTTGACACACACACACACACACGATTTCAACCACTTTGTGAAGGTTTCAGGATGACCCTCACTTTACAGTAAATGTATAAGCTGCAGGGTACTGAACTATATCTTAATTGATTAAGAAAATAGCAAACCCAGGGTCATTTAGATAACTATCTTTAATATATACAATGGATGAACCAATAAAGAGACATTTTGCTGTGTTATGTATAGTGGGCAGTATTGAGTTTTTCCAATAGCTTTAGATACAGTTTAGGCTCTCTTGAAGATTCTCTTGGCTTCAGTTCCCTCATAGAGGTAGGTCTAAAAGAGATTAGAGAAGCATGAGTGTCACTGTCAGAAAACATGGAATTTATATACAATGGTTACATCAAGTAATCATGTAGACAAGTTATTGGAAAGCTCAAATTAGGCATTTAAGAGTCAGTCCAATAGACATTGAATAAGGCTGCAGTTCCCATGCTTGACTGCGCTCCACTAAGCTCAGGCATACTGTTAAGAAGAACAGCCAACGCTGGGTTCACACCAGCATTCGGGTCTCCGCATTAGGTTTCTGTCTTCTGCTGGCAGAAGACGGAAACTTGTCAGACCGAGTTTGTCTGTAAGCGACAGTGAGTGTTTTATGCTCTCCACAGCAAAACTAACACACATATGTTGGCGCTATATAAATAAAAAATATATATATATATATATATATATATATATATATATTTTAAACCAGACATGGTCCTGCATGTCTGGTTAAATAAAAAATAATTTCGCCACAGAGAGCATAAAACGCTCACAGCTGGACTCGGTCTGACACGTTTCAGTCTTCTGCACGCAGAAGACGGAAACCTCAGAACGGACATCGAACACTGGTGTGAGCCCAGCATAACACAGAACCCACCCTTCCTTTTTAGTAATCATTTGGGCACCCAGTAATCTCCTAGGCGATAAGTGTTGATTTTGGGAAAACCCTTTAAGTAATGCACAGGAAGTGGCTAATGTAAAGGATCAGCTTCAATGTTGTGGCACAACAGGGAAGGAGAAAAAAAAAAAAAATAAGTTATGGATTTGGGCGGCAGGGATTATAAAGGCAAAAAAGTAATATATCTGCAGTAGGGATTAGGAAAAACCCAACTCACCTGCACAAGTTCATCGCCAACTATTACTCTGTGTGTTTTCAGTTCTTTGCCGTTGTCTTTCCTAACAAATGTTCCTACAAGTTTGTCTCCTTCCAGTGCCCAGGAGCCCTGATTGTGAGAAAAATTATTCAGAAGTCAGTCATACAGCCCCAAATAGCTAAATCACATTTAACAACTAAAGTAACATTACTACATACACACAAGATAGGAATATTTATACAACATAAATACAAAGATTTATGTAAACTGCATCTTGATTGGCATGTCATTCTAACTATGACAAAGTTGTTCTGTCTTTTTTTTTTTTTTTGGTCCAGTGGCTGGTTGGTATAACAGAGTTTTCTCAAGTGACAATATTAATTGGTTCTGAGACAATCATTGGTCTCAAGTTATAACACTATGGAAAACTAGTAATTAGTTCTAAAGACTGCAGAAGGTCACCAAAAACATCAGATATCTGTCTCTACACATACAAGTCATACAGAGCTGCTGTAAGCTGTAAGTGACAATCTATAGTAGTGATAGATTAAGAGTCCTGAAAGGTGTTCACATTGCCTATGAAAAATGACATTGGGATACTCTCACCTAGGGTCTAAAGTAGCAGCTCATACTGGCACAGGTAAAGAGAAGGACATAACATGTAGTACTGCTCTACAGTATGGAGAGGTGCTACCAGTCAGCCAATCACTGTATGCACTTCACTAATAGCAGTGAAATGAACTTGCTGACCTGAGCCCACAGCCAAGCTTTGTATGGAGAGCCTGGCAACAAGTGGTCCAGTCTGAATCCATGGTAGTAGTACAATCGTATGGATCAGTACCCATATTTTTAGAATATAATGAAAATGGGGTTTTCTGTCTTATAAACGCGTAACAAATATAGTATATATGGTCTTAATAGGATTGATTATAATAAACGAGGCGCAGTGCAGGGAACTGCAGAGAAGATCAATTTCAGGTGAAAGGGAATGACTGCAGTTCCGAGCACAGCTGGACAGATAGTGTTCTGCTGCACAGGAAAACCTTAGAAGGAACAACTTGCAGGGGTTAAACCACACTGGGTCCCATTGATTTCCTAAATTGAGTTCTAGAAGTCTAACATCTACTATAAAGTGGTGACATATCTAAAAGTTTTGCCTTTAATTTTGTAAGATGGGAATACTGCATCAACAATTGCCATTTACACTAAGGTCCCACACAGTGAATTGATGCAAAAAAAAAAAACAAACAAAAGAAAAACAAAAACACACACAACACAGCTTTCTGCCCCATTATACCTATACTGAACACCAGTGTTTCTGTAGGTATAATTGACATGCTGCAATTTACAAAGCATCAAGTGTTGGCACTCACAGCTTTTGTGCTGCAGATTTTTTTCTGCAGTGTGTGAATGGGATTAGCCAGAGTCCCATCCACAGCATGAATCTCCTTACAGGCTCCCTTTAGAACACCATGGGCTATATGGAGAATCTGTGTGAATTCTATCTAAGTAGGTTTAGGTGTCCACTTACTGAGAGTTCTGTTCCATCAGCCAGAGAGTACTCAAAGGTAACTCCAAGGGTGAAGTTGATCTCAATGCTTCTGAATGTGCTAGATTCCTTTACGCTAAACTTGTCTCCATCTTGCTGGATTGTGATCTTCAGGTTATCATGTGCAGCTAGTTTTCTTTTCATTACATTAACACCTGCAAAAGAACATGATAAATGTCAACAGAAAACTGAAGAGAGTATTCCTTTCAGCCAGCCTGGATGTCGGACCTGTTCTATGTATATGTGTTATCATGTGGCTTTTCTCATTGCATAGTAAGGCACCTGCAAGTTCATGATTTTAAGTGAAAGAATGGAGAAGAATAAGTAACTTACCCATAACTTCCATGAATTTCTCATAGTTTTCACTCCTGTCAACTTTCCAGTTTCCATTGAAGGCCATGGTGGTGACTGATTGTGAGGTCTAGGATGCACAGACTGTTCAACCTGAGATGCAGATCTGTGCGTCTGTGTCCAATTTATTTCTTTCTGTTATCTATAGGTCGCTCACCATGTGATGTGGCTGGCTAAAGTCTGATTTCAGGTCAAGATGTTAGCTAATTGATCCTCCGCCTACTAAAGGACTCACCTCATTATTGCTAAACTTTGCCCCATTCTCAATGAATTGATTTCTGAGTCGTGCATACTATGTTGATTGAGCGAATAAGCCGTGAAAGATTTATGACTGCACAGAGCATTTAGTGCAGACAAGTAGTTTTTTTCATGTTTCACTGTGAGCAAAATAATAAAGAAGATTTTTTTTTCCATGTAAATGATACAAGCATATTGGGCACATTTAGCAATGTTTGCGCCTTTCTTGCTCCTTTTTGCCCTTACGTCAGATATATGAAGTATTTGCGCCTTTTTCTACATGAGAAATCTTATCCTCCACTTTATGATTTTGGTGAGAAAGGTAGGCATGGCTGCTCCAGTGAACGTGTGTTGGCCGGATTTATAATTTGCACCTTTTTTTTTTAAACAAAAAAGCGCATAAAAAGACGCAAAATCACTCTACTCTGGGAGTCATGTACAAAACAGTGCAGACTATAGGACACAATTGCACAAGCAGAAGACACACACAAAACTATGCAAAGTTAGCAGACTTAATATTTACATCAATTTTAAAAATCGTATTAAATTACTTGTGTCAGATCATAAAATACATTGCTGACTCAACTGCATGGCTGCAGAGCAGAGGTGTAGCTAGCAATGGTCAGAGGGTCTTCTGAATGGATTTGATGCCATCCAGGGGAGATGTATAAAAAACAAAATTACAAAATACTTATACTCACCTTTCCTGGGTTGAGCATCTACTCCAGGGCTCTATCTGCTGGTAACTGAGGTCACGCAAGTGGTCACATCGGGTGCGCTGGCGTAATGACGTCATCGTGCCCCATGTGACCGCTGGAGCACAAGACTTCAGTCAGAAGACAGAAGAGGATCCCGCAGACCACAGAATGGAGCGAGGATGTCCCAGAGAGGTGAGGTAAGGTGAGTATATGTGTTTGTTATTTAATCACTTCTTCTTGGCCTCTACTTATTATACTGTGGGGTCTGAGTAGGAGGGGTGCATATAATATTGTGTGGGGGCTTCTGCCGAGCACATAATACTGTGTAGGGGCCACTGTGGAGCATATGACACTGTGTGGGGCCACTCCTGAGCACATAATACTGTGTAAGGGCCACTGCTAAGAACATGATACTGTGTGGGGGTCACTGCTGAGCGTATAATATTGTGTGGAAGTCACTTCGAGTATATAATACTGTGTGGGGGCCTGTCTTCATGGCTCCCTCTTACATTTGACTGTATTGAGGAATCTGTAAAAATGGGCGAAAATAGAACATGACCTATTTTTTGACAGTCCATTAAAACAGACCGCAAAAATTTGGTCATGAAGATAGGGCATTCGCACATAGTGAATTTAATGCAGCCGAGCAAAGTCCTTTTTAAAAATGACCTTCACGCAGCTGTTTATCACTGTTGTGTGAATATAGGGTTATTTTCGCATGACTAGCTCATATAAGGAAACTCTGTATCCTGCTCTGAGCCATAATCAACCATGGTATTAAAGAGGTTACCAAGTTTTTTAGGGTACAACATCAACAACATCAGTTTTAGATTGGCAGGTATCTAACTACCATACTTTTAACCCCTTCCCACCACAACCATGTTTGGACATTGTTACAGAGCCCCATTTTTCAAATCTGACATGTCAATTTATATTACCCAAGTAATTTCGAAAATGATTTTTCATGACACATGGCACTTTATTTTATTGGCCGTTGTGGTTGAGATTTTTTAGTGCTTATTTGAAACAGATTCAGTTATGAAGAGTCTTTTAAAGGCATATAAATTAGAAACCCCCATACATCACCCTATTTCAAAAGTGCCCCTCTCAAGCTATTCAAGACATTTTTTTTTTTTTTTTTTTTTTTTTTTTTTTGGGGGGGGGGGGGGGGCACATGGTGGCTCAGTGGTCAGCACTGCAGCCTTGGAGCGCTGGAGTACTTGGCTCAAATCCTGCCAAGGGCAAAAAACCAAGGAGTTTGTATGTTCTCCCCGTGTTTGCATGGATTTCCATCCCATACTCCAAAGACATACTGATAGGGAAAAAATGTACATTGTGAGCTCTATGTGGGGCTCACAATCTACATTAAGAAAAAAAAAAAAAGAGACAACATTTTGGAAGTTTGTTTGTTCTTTAAGCGTCTCATAAGAATGAAAAATGGATGTTAAAGAGGACCTTTCATGTCCTCAGGCACATGCTGTTTTATAAACCGCTAGAAAGCTGACAGTACACGGAATTCAACGGCCTTCCCGTTATGTGCCCTGGGGAAGAGATATCGGTGCTGCTACCAATAACTCTTCACTGTCAGAAGGGTGTTCCTGTCAGTCTAGCTGGGCTGTGAGGAACAACCCCCCTGAAAGTACTCATCCATAGCGCTGTACTGTCAGAGGTGGCGTTCCTTACCACCCAACGATGACGTTAAGCTTTGAGGCATGCCCCCCCCATCCCGACTGTACTCTTCTATAGACCAGTACTGGGGGGCGTTCGTGACGTGAAAGCTAAAGAGTGCTACTTTTGGTGGAATCATTTTTAGGCACCATCTCTTGCTCTTACTGTGTCAAAGGCAGAGGAGAGGTCAAGGAGGAGGAGGACAGAGTAATGGCGCTTGGCTTGTGCTAGTACAATCGAAACTCAGAAAAAGTGGCTTTTGACAACAACTCCTCAGGGAGCAATTGTGGACTCTGAGAGACAATAAATGATGAACCCCAGAGATATTACACCATTTTAGAAGCTACATGGGGTATATTGATTATTTTGACTAATACCAAAATGTCATTTTCAGTAGATGTTGCACAAGCCAAGCGCCATTACTCTGTCCTCCTCCTCCTTGACCTCTCCTCTGCCTTTGACACAGTTGACAACTACCTCTTGTTAGAAATTCTCTCATCCCTTGCTGTCTCAGACCTGGCCCTTTCCTGGATCTCCTCATACCTCACCGACCGCACATTCAGCATACCATCTCCTCACCAGGCCCTCTCTCTGTAGGTGTCCCCCAAGGCTCCGTCCTAGGACTCCACCTGTTCTCCATCTACACCCTTGGCCTGGGCCAACTCATAGAATCTCATGGTTTTCAATACTATTGTTATGCCGATGACACCCAAATATACATCTCTGGACCAGACATTACCTCTCTGTTGGCCAGAGTTCCAGAATGTTTAGCGCCGTAGCCTTCTTCTTCTCCTCCCGCTTTCTCAAACTCAATATGGAGAAAATGGAGTTCATCATCTTCGCCCCACCCCATATGGCCCCTCCACCTGACCCATCTATCAAAGTTAACGGAACCACACTTACCCCTGTCCCACAGGCCCGATGCCTTGGGATAACCCTGGACTCCGACCCATCCTTCAAGTCACACGTTCAAACCCTCAACACTTCCTGCCACCTCCAACTCAAGAACATCCATCGAATCCGGTCCTTCCTCACCCCTGAAACTACTAAGACGCTCGTCCATGCCCTCCCGCTTAGATTACTGCAACACCCTTCTCCATTGACTCCCAGCTAACACCCTCGCCCCCCTCCAGTCCACCTTAAAGGGGTTGTCCCATCAGAAGGATAGTATCTATACTGCTTGTTAATGTGGATGTAGGACTTTTCCTAAATACACTGCTTCAGCAAAACTGCTTTGTTTGTCCACTATCTTACTTTATTCAATTCATTGTTGACACAGCCCTTGACTTATCTGCTCAAAAGTCAAGTGATGTATCTGCTGCTCTCAGGGGGGAGGGAGGAGGGGCTAAGTGCACGGGAGCGAGCCTGTGTATCTAGCTATTCCTGTGTCTACACCATGTGACCTAGCTTCCTGCTATCAGATAGAAGAGAGGATCTACTTTCATTTCTGAACGTCTGCTGTTCTCCCAGTTATCAGGCTAGCTAATTCAATTGTGTTCATTATGGCAGAGACAGGCAGTCTCTATGTAACACAGAATGGAGTTGCTGCTGCCTGTACTTCATAGTCCAATATGGGTGGGCGGAGCTACACACAAATTTGGGGGCGGAGCTAAACAGCAGGTTGTATGTAAAACCTCGCCCATGAAATGATGCAAGAAACCAGGAAGAAAGAAGATTTTACAGCAGTGAAGACTGGTGAGTATGCGATGTGGGAATACCCCTTTAAACTGCGCTTCTCGCTTAATTCACCTCACCCTACGATCTTCATCGCCTGCTCCCCTCTGCCAGTCCCTCCACTGCCTACCCATAGCCAAGTGAATTGAGTTCAAGCTACTAACGTTAACATACAAAGCGATCCACAACCTGCCCTCTCCATATATCTCCGAACTAATCTCCCGCTACCTGCATGCAAGTCACCTTAGATCCTCCAATGACCTCCTACTCCGCTCTGCTCTCATCCGCTCCTCACACAACCATCTCCAAGATTTCCCCCATGCATCCCCCATACTCTGGAACTCCTTACTAAGACACATAAGACTGATCACCACATTCAGAGGATTCAAGAAGGCCCTGAAGACTCACCTATTCAGGAAGGCCTACAACCTCCAATAACACTATCACCACACCACCATCTGAACTGTCTCCCCCTCTCCTTCTGTCTCTATCCCCCTTCCCTCATAGATTGTAAGCCCTTGCGGGCAGGGCCCTCTACCCCACCGTGCCAGTCGGTCACTGTTAGTATTATATCTACCTGTATACTTTGTGTACTGTATGTAAAGCACAATGGAATTAATGGTGCTATATAAATAAACAATAATAATAATAGTATAAATTGATATTTTAAATAAATACACCGGATCTGTGCCCACCATGTGCCCAGATTTTGTCAGCAGAGTTAACCACTCCAAAAACTGTTGTATGTTCACACAGACTTTTTTGGCAGCGGATTTTAACGCGGAATCTGCCTGCCAAAATGGCTCCCGTTGACTTCAATGGGAACCGCTCGACCTTTTTTTCTGCTAGCTAGTAGCAGAAAAAAGAAGCGAGATGACCTATCTTGCCGCAGATTCCGCGGCTGACTCAGGCGCGAGACTCCGAGGCGCGAGACTCCTTCCCGATTAGGTCCATTCATTCGGGCCTAATCTGGAGCGGAATGCCGCAACGGGATACCGATGCACTGCATCGGCATTCCATCGTGGCTAGCCGCACGGTATGCTCACACATGGAATCCATTTTCCGCCATCTGAACGTATGTTTCATATCTGCGGCGGTAATCCGTTCGGGGGAGTCCCCATGCGGACTTTCCCAAACGGATTACCGAAGCAGACAGGGGCGTAACTACCGGTTTAGGAGTGGTGGCAGCTGCCACAGGGCTCGGGACATTAGGAGGCCCTGCGACAGCTGCTGCCGGTGTGTTTTTGTTTGTTTTTTAAATAGGCCATTACAGGCTGCAGTAACTCCAGCCGGTAACGGGCCCTATTTGCATACCTATCCTGGTTCCTGCCCACGGCCGCCTGAGGAGGCTGCTGTGGCAGGAGCGGGGGGATGGGTAAGTAAGGCCACGGGCCCCATAACAGTATTACTATGCTTGGGAGGCTTGAGACCAACTTGAGTGATGTCCCTGACGTCGCGACGCAGGCCCGGATCACATGACGTGCCATACGTCATTGAAGATGGCCGATATCAACAGGGATCGCATCGGAGCCATGGATAGGTAAGTAACAGTGTTTTTAAGTTTGTATCCTCCCCTGGGTCCCCGATTATTATACTCTGAGGTCAAAAAAGACCCCAGAGTATAATAATTGCACATGTTTGTCCATAATGGGGCAATAATAATGTGTGCAGGGGCCACTATGGGGTAATAATAGTGTGTGCAGGCAGGGCCGCCATCAGGAATTTTGGGGCCCCATACAGCCCAAGTGTCTGGGCCCCCCTTCCCCCCGCCCCGCCATTTTAAAACTACTTTATTTTGGGACATACCAATTATGTATTACCTCCCAACTTTTGAAGAGGAGAAAGAGGGAGAAAATGTGCGGCGCGACAAAATTTAGCCCCGCCTACTTTTCTGTTGACTCCGCCCATTCTCATTCATTTTTCATGTGCTCCAACACAGTATAATCCTCCTACAGTCACCCGTAAATTATATGCCTCCCCTCCATCTCTCCCCCAGTTTCATATACACCCTTCCTCTGCCCCCAGTTTCATGTCCCCCCTCTCCATCTCTGTCCCCAGTTTCATGCTGTTCTCCCCCTTTCAACTGCACAGTTTCATGTCCCCCCGTCTCTGCCCCATTGTCATGCCGTTCCCCCCCCTAATCTGCCCCAGTGTCATGCCATTCTCCCCCCTTCATCTTCCTCAGTGTCATGCCATTCTGCCACAGTGTCATGCCATTTCCTCCCCCTTCATCTGCCCCAATGTCATGCCGTTCCCCCCTTCATCTGCCCCAGTGTCGTGCTATTACCCCCCTTCATCTGCCCCAGTGTCATGCCGTTCCCCCTCTTCATCTGCCCCAGTGTCATGCCATTCTCTCCCCACCCCCTTCATCTGCCCCAGTGTCATGCCGTTCTCTCCCCACCCCCTTCATCTGCCCCAGTGTCATGCCGTTCTCTACCCACCCCTTCATCTGCCCCAGTGTCATGCCGTTCTCTCCCCACCCCCTTCATCTGCCCCAGTGTCATGCCGTTCTCTTCCCACCCCTTCATCTGCCCCAGTGTCATGCCATTCTCCCCCCCTTCATCTGCCCCAGTGTCATGCCATTCTCCCCCCCTTCATCTGCCCCAGTGTCATGCTATTCTCCCCCCCTTCATCTGCCCCAGTGTCATGCCGTTCTCTCCCCACCCCCTTCATCTGCCCCAGTGTCATGCCATTCTCTCCCCACCCCCTTCATCTTCCACAGTGTCATGCCGTTCTCTCCCCACCCCCTTCATCTGCCCCAGTGTCATGCCGTTCTCTCCCCACCCCCTTCATCTGCCCCAGTGTCATGCCATTCTCCCCCCCTTCATCTGCCCCAGTGTCATGCCATTCTCCCCCCCCTTCATCTGCCCCAGTGTCATGCTATTCTCCCCCCCTTCATCTGCCCCAGTGTCATGCCGTTCTCTCCCCACCCCCTTCATCTGCCCTAGTGTCATGCCGTTCTCTCCCCACCCCCTTCATCTGCCCCAGTGTCATGCCGTTCCCCCTCTTCATCTGCCCCAGTGTCATGCCGTTCTCTCCCCACCCCCTTCATCTGCCCCAGTGTCATGCCGTTCTCTCCCCACCCCCTTCATCTGCCCCAGTGTCATGCCGTTCTCTACCCACCCCTTCATCTGCCCCAGTGTCATGCCGTTCTCTCCCCACCCCCTTCATCTGCCCCAGTGTCATGCCGTTCTCTCCCCACCCCTTCATCTGCCCCAGTGTCATGCCATTCTCCCCCCCTTCATCTGCCCCAGTGTCATGCTATTCCCCCCCTTCATCTGCCCCAGTGTCATGCCGTTCTCTCCCCACCCCCTTCATCTGCCCCAGTGTCATGCCATTCTCTCCCCACCCCCTTCATCTTCCACAGTGTCATGCCGTTCTCTCCCCACCCCCTTCATCTGCCCCAGTGTCATGCCGTTCTCTCCCCACCCCCTTCATCTGCCCCAGTGTCATGCCATTCTCCCCCCCCTTCATCTGCCCCAGTGTCATGCCATTCTCCCCCCCTTCATCTGCCCCAGTGTCATGCTATTCTCCCCCCCTTCATCTGCCCCAGTGTCATGCCGTTCTCTCCCCACCCCCTTCATCTGCCCCAGTGTCATGCCGTTCTCTCCCCACCCCCTTCATCTGCCCCAGTGTCATGCCATTCTCCCCCCCTTCATCTGCCCCAGTGTCATGCCATTCTCCCCCCCTTCATCTGCCCCAGTGTCATGCTATTCTCCCCCCCTTCATCTGCCCCAGTGTCATGCCGTTCTCTCCCCACCCCCTTCATCTGCCCCAGTGTCATGCCATTCTCTCCCCACCCCCTTCATCTTCCACAGTGTCATGCCGTTCTCTCCCCACCCCCTTCATCTTCCACAGTGTCATGCCGTTCTCTCCCCACCCCCTTCATCTGCCCCAGTGTCATGCCATTCTCCCCCCCCCTTCATCTGCCCCAGTGTCATGCCATTCTCTCCCCCTTCATCTGCCCCAGTGTCATGCTATTCTCCCCCCCTTCATCTGCCCCAGTGTCATGCCGTTCTCTCCCCACCCCCTTCATCTGCCCCAGTGTCATGCCATTCTCTCCCCACCCCCTTCATCTTCCACAGTGTCATGCCGTTCCCCCCCTCCCCTTCATTTGCCCCCCAGTTTCATGGGCCCCTTCATTATGTTCCATCTTAATGTTAAACACAAAACAAACACTTACACTTACCTCTTCCATCGCTCCCCCGATGCTCCTCTCTCTGTTCATTCCACTGACATAATTGTAGGCGTGATGTGATGACGTCATCGCGCCTACACACGCCGAAGCCGGGCATCAGCGTTTAAAGCAGGAGCTGAGCTGTCACAGCTCCTGCTTTAATCACGTATCTATTCAGCTCAGCAGCGTCCGACGGACGCCGATGAGCTGAAATCAGGACCGGCAAGTGCTGGGGCGGGCAAGTGCCGGGGGCCCCCCAGAGGCTCTGTGGGCCCCGGCACTTGCCCGACTATGCCCTGCGCTGATGCCGGCCCTGAATGACTGCTGCGGGCACAAGGGGGCCGGCACACGGTGGCGGGCCAAAACCGGGCCCCCTCCATTTTTCAATTTTGCCGGGCCCCTGACGCCAGTACCAGTAGTACTGGCCTATCGGCGGCCCTGTGTGCAGGGGCCACTATGGGGCAATAATAGTGTGTGCAAGGGCCTCTATGGGGCAATATTAGTGTGTGCAGGGGCCACTGTGGGGCAATAATAATGTAATAGTGTGTGCAGGAGCCACTATGGGACATAATAGTGTGTGCAGGGGCCACTATGGGACAAAATAGTGCATGCAGGAATGCGCGGGGGGAGGGGGGCGTTCGGTCGGGGTCGTTGACGTCGGTCAGGGGGGCCCTATGTCAAAAGTTTGCCATGGGGCAATTCCTAATTACGCCACTGGACACAGACGTGAACTAGGCCATAAGTACACAGGCCAGATACAACAGCTTTTGGAGTGTTTGTTGACACAAGCTGGGCACAACATATTGTGAACTGAAATGGCGTATTTCTGGAAAAATTGCAATTTTCAATAACAGCTGTGGATTCATGTCTGGAAAATAAATTAATGCAACACTCAGGGGGTTAAAATGCTTATTATTCTCTTTGATAAATTGCTTAAGGGGTGTAGTTTACAAAATGGGATTACATCCCCCCGGAAGGGACATTTTGGAAAGGAATTTATTAAGAGGATGAGTAAGATATAGTTTTCCAGATGTGAATACACAATGGATTGTGAAAAGTGAATATGCAAGGTGTGCAGAGCACTTTAGGTACCAAAATACACACTATTTACCTACTAGATCAAAGGAAGGTTGGGGGTATCCTGCGAGGTAAATTCTGACATATCTTCCCTTGTAAAGCATATACATTCTTTATATATTCCCCTCCCACTGCAGCCAATGTTACACCCAAAGAATGTGATCTTTTAATTTTTTGTTCTCACATTCTACAAGCTAAAACTTTTATTTCACGTTGAAGTAGCCATACATGGATTTGTTTTTTTGTGAGATGAGATTAATTTCTCAGTGACACCATTTTGGGGTTCCTTTCAGTAGCATAACTAGGAATGGCGGGCCCCGTGGCGAACTTTTGACATGAGCTCCCCCCTCAACCGACACCAAAGACCCCGACCGAAAACCCCCTGCATTCCTGGGCGCACTATTATGCCCCATAGTGGCCCCTGCACACAGTATTATACCCTTAGTGGCCCCTTCACCCAGTATTATGCCCCATTGTGGACACCCATGAACAATTATTATACTCTGGGGTCTCGGAGACCCAGGAGGGATACAAACACTGTTACTTACCTATCCCTGCGCTCCCCACTGATGGCAGCCATCTTCAATGATGTCCTGGACGTCTTGTGACCCAGGGGGCCTGTGTCGCAACGCAAAGGACGTAGGTCCCAGTCATGTGACATCAGGGACGTCCCACAAGTAGGCCCGAAGCCTGCCCGGAGCCCAGAGAAGTAAGTAACACTGTTTTTTTTATGTTCGCTTACCTCTCCTGCGTCTCTGATCATTATACTCGGGGGTCTTTTCAGACCCGCGAGTATAATAATAGTGTTTGTGGGGCCCACAGCGTCACTTACTGATCCTCACCCCTGGCAAGATCAGTAAGTATATAGGGCCCGTTATAGGCTGGAGTAACTCCAGCCGGTAACAGCCTATTTAAAAAAAACCCCAAAAAACGCAGCAGTAGCGGCTGTCGCCGAGCCCCCTAATGCCCCGGGCCCTCTGGCAGCTGCTACCCCGGTAGTTACGCCCCTGGTTCCTATGACTTAAATTTCATAATTTATTTCTGGGGGGAAAACTAAAAAAAAAATTAACTCTGCTATTGGTTTTAATGTTTAAAACTGTTAGACATTCACTGCATGGCATAAATAACTTGTTACCCCTACTCTATAGGCTGGTACAATTACAGCAAAGTTTAATCCATATATTATTTTTTATGCTTTACTAATTTTGCAGAATAACAGGCAGGCATAACATTTATATTTTTCTGGTGACGTAGGTAGCATATTTTTATGGGACAAAGCACTTTTTATCCGTACCATTTTAGGGTACATAAGACGTTTTGATCACTTTTTATTCCATATTTTTTGACGCAAGATGGCAGAAGGCATAATTTATGGTGTTTATTTTTTCCACCATTCAACAAGCAGGTTAAGTAATCTTTTATTGCATGGATTGTTATATGGATATGCATTTTATTCTATTTTTATGTATTATTTATTTATTTCATATTTGTGAACTTCTTAACCATTTTTTTTATTACTTTTTTTTTAATTTCACTATGGAGGTAGCAGTAATCTGACCACCATTATACAAGACAATACTAATGTATTGCAGTGCAAGCATTTTTAACCCTTGAGTTTATTTAGTTTCCAGAAATGAATGAGCAGCTGGTAATAAAAAATTAAAAATGTACTTTTTCCATAGATATGTAATTTCAGTGCCTGATATGTAGTGTCCAGCTTGTGTCAGAAGCGACACACAGTCCAAAAACTGTTAAGTGGGGATCCCGGGCACAACAGCTTTTGGAGCCTTTATCTCTGATACAAGCCAGGCACAACATATTATGCGCTGAAATGATGGATTCCTGGCAAAATCGCAATTTTCACCTTTCACAATTGGCTGCATATTCATTTATGGATAATAAATTACAGCAACACTTGGGGGTTGAAAACGCTCACTGTACTCCTGGATAGATTCCTTCAGGGGTGTAGTTTCCAAAATGGGGTCACATGTAAGGGGATTCCAATTTACTGTTGTTTCAGCTCTGAAAAAGTGCAATGGTGTCCAAAAACCAAACCATCCAAGTCTGTGCTCCACTTTGGGGGTCACTTCAGGTTTATTTTTCCTCATAAGCTCAAAATCTGGAGTGTCCCCTGATATACGCTCGCCCAGCTTATACATTTCCTTCCTGACGCAGCCAGTTGTTTTCTAATGATTTGGAAATTTTTTGGGGGGGGGGTTTGTCTTCACATTGTACAAGCTATATTTTCTTTATTTTTCTGCTTATGTAGCCATATAAGGGCTCGTTGTTTGCAGGATGAGATACATTTTGTCATGACACCATTTTTGGGTGCCTACAACTTATGAAATACATTTTATTAATTTTTCTTGCTGGATTTAAAAAAACAAACAAAAAAAAACCCATCAATTCTGGCATTACGTTTTACCTTTTACATTTTTCGCCATACAGCATAAGTAAAATTTTACCTTTATTCTGCGGGTCGGTACGATTGCAGCAATACCATTTACATAGTTTTTTTATGCGTTAATAATTCGGTCGAAAAAAAAAAAACTCATTTGGGGACATAAATCAGTGATTTTTGCATTGCCATATTCTGAGATGTGTAACATTTAAATTTTTTGGTTGCCAGAGTTGGTTGAAGGCTTATCTTTTTGAGGGACAACACGTGCTTTTTATTGGTACTGTTTTGGGGTACATATGACTTTTTGATAACTTTTTATAGCATATTTTGTAAAGTGAGATGGCGAAAAATCATTATTTCCGGCAGGTTTTTTCCGTTTCTTTTTTCTTTTTCACTGTGTACATTATATTTTGTTTCAGTTTTATTGGACGCAGCAATACCAAATATGCATTGTTTTTATAACTTTTTAGGGGTTTTTAAATAATTTATTTTCTGTAGAAATAGGGAATTTTGGGGGCTTTAAAACTTGAATAATTTTTTTCATAGACTTTTTTTAAATTTTTTTCATGTGTCCCTTTAGGACACCTGAACGAGCGATACTCTGATCACTGATTCAGTACTATAGACTGCAAGACACGAGCATACATATGTCTTGCAATCTATAGAGGAAGTCAGCCTATGCAGACGCATACACTAACTTCCTGAGGTCCTGGCAGGATCAACCAGGTAATGGGGGGGCAGCCTGGGGTCACTGGCCAGTCCCTGGGCTGCAGAGTATAGATATTAGCATCCCTATCTCGTTGGGGGTGGGGTGGGGGGCTGGCAACATGGCAGAAGGACCCCTTGGATGACCGTGGCATCCATGGGGTTAAAACCTCCTATAGGAGATCAGCTCTGACCGGAGGTTATGGAGAAGGGTGTTAAGTCAGTAGCAGCTAACAGCTGTCTGGGTCCGCTGCTGCTACCACTGAACTTATTCTCCCACAATATGTATTAGGGCCCGTGTACACGGAGTTAGCGCGAGCATATTTTAACATAACACACGTGTATCGAATACACGTGTTAAAATAACACTCCCATTGACTTCAATGAAATTTTTTACACATGTAAAAAACACGTCAAAAAATGTGTTGCGTTTTTTGACGCGTTTTTTACACGTGTACAAACTTTAATTGAAGTCAATGGGAGTGTTATTTTAACACGTGTATTCTATACACGTGTATTATGCTAAAATGCGCTCGCGTTAACTCCGTGTGCACGGGCCCTTAGAATTAGATCCCGCCCTTGAAGTCAAATGGCACCCCATGAAGGTATGAAAGCAGCAGGGAATGAAGGTGGGTCTGCCTTATCACTACCCCTAGATGCTGCTTTCATGTTTTGACCGTGGAATCAAAGGGGTTAACACCCATGATCGGAGCCATCTCTGACTGTGGGTGATACAGCAGGGTTTTATATGTATGTTGAGTTGAGTAAACACTGCAGCTAATCTGCAGTAATCCTGGCAGATGAACCTGTGCCGATCTAAAATTGTTGTCCCGACATCCAATTTAAAAAGCTGGATGAACCATTAAGATGGCCAAGTTGACAATTTAGATGTAAGAATGACATGTAAGCTTTATTAGTATCATAGTCTTTTCTATCAGGTTTATACTGCAATACTTCTGCTCATAACTATAGCAGGATGATCTCAAGTGTTAGGGATAAGGGAGCGTTCACACTACCGTCGGTGTCCGACAGGTAGTGTCCGCTCCTAGTGTCCGCTCAAAATCTGTCACGGACATTAGGAGCGGACACTAGCTGTGTCCGTGACACCTGTCATTCATTTCAATGGGCATCGGGTGCGTTCTTTTGCACTCCGTGCCCGTCCTTCCCTGTCCGCAAGTGAAGATGTCCGACTTCTCAAGCGGACAGAAGAACCCTGGTTTTTCTGTCCGCTTGAGAAGTCGGACATCTTCACTTGCGGACAGGGAAGGACGGGCACAGAGTGCAAAACAACGCACCCGATGCCCATTGAGATGAATGACAGGTGTCACGGACACAGCTAGTGTCCGCTCCTAGTGTCTGTGCCAGATTTTGAGCGGACACTAGGAGCGGACACTACCTGTCGGACACCGACGGTAGTGTGAACGCTCCCTTATTCAGATGACTGTAATATGTCTGTGTGATACCGACCATATTAAAGTCCAAATCCTCTCCAGACCTTGGATCTTATGACCTGATAACTAGCTGCATCATAGATCCCTTCTCCACCATACACCTGCACACTTGGCTTAGCTTAGCATGCGTATGTTTTTGATGGGAAGGGGGAGAAAGCAGCTGCCAGATAGTCTAGCGGTTCTACGTCTCCCAGAGAACAAAAGCATTGAGCATGTTGAAATCCAACAGCCTGATCCTTTTTTCACCCGACATCTCCCATCAGTAGAAAGTTGGAAGGCTACCAGGCACATAAATGGTCAACCAGCCCCATAGTCAATCCAATATGTATGACCAGCATCAGTATGTGGTCAGTAGTTAGCATGGTCAAACAATCTTGTAGCTGTAAGGTATATCAATTACATAGTTCACTTAAAGTTAAGAGAGATTATAAGATTAACGCTGCAAGATAAGACGCACCTAATAAAAATGTTATTTTGTATGGAGCCAAATTATCTATCCATTTCTATCCAACATACCTATTGAACATTGATCCTTCTGATAATTAGTTCTCTTTATCACAATGAGACTGTCTCTATTTGAAGGCCATAGTGATACAACCTTTAGTGTTATCAGGTATTATAAATGTGGTGCAGCGAGATATTCTCCTACAAGGACAGTGAACTTTGAAATTTGATAAAACTGACTAGAGTTCAAGATTGGAAAAGATTTGTGAAAGGATCATACCATTGTTACCACATAGGTATATGATTAACTCAATGAAATCATCTTCACTGGATTTTTTAAAATATTTTTATTCAACTTTGCTGCTCAGGTAAAATTGACATTGCTTCTATGATAGACGTAGAGATCAGATTGTACAGAACAGATCATCAGTACTGTCATTGGTTATTGTGATTAGAGATGAGCGAACACTGTTCAGATAAGCCGTTCCGAACAGCACGCTCCCATAGAAATGAATGGAAGCACCTGTGACGTACACTTTGCCGGCGGCCGGTCGCCGTGCCAGGTGCTTCCATTCATTTCTATGGGAGCGTGCTGTTCGGAACGGCTGATCTGAACAGTGTTCGCTCATCTCTAATTGTGATGCATCTACATACCAAATACACTAAAGGTTTGTCTCCCAATGTTTATAACTGTTATACCGCTGATATAGGGTTCTGAGCTCTACAATGCTGGCTGTACAGTTCACACACTGAAGAGTTTTTATGGCTGTCTCTGCAGAATCTACGTGTAAGGAACACAATGGTGGTCAGTGATTTTCTCCAGTTGTCAAAATGCTAAGTGTAAAAAACAGCTAATTCTGTTAAAGGGGTTTTCCGGCCCCAAATCATTTTTTTTATACTGATGTCATTTTAACAGGATAGGTCAACAGTATGTGGTCTGTCGGGGTCTGGCACCCAGACCCCACACAGGACAGCTGTTCCAACAGTCTGTGCTTGCTAGCAGCTGCTAGTGGACAGGAAGTGCGTGCAGTAGCTCCATCTGCAGCATAGTGGTGCTTCTGGGGAATTGCAGCGCCCATCCTATTATTTGAATAGGAGTGGTGCTACATGTACTCCCCATTCACTAGCAGCTTTCGGCACCCGGAGGCAGCTGCAACAAGTATGAGATCTGGGTGTTGGACGCCCACAGATCACATACTGGTGACCTTAAAAATAGATCATCAGTATGAAAACTGATTTTAGGATAAAGCCCCACATAGCACCCCACAGTAAAAAAGCACTGCAGTAAAAACTGCGTCGTTAACGCATTGCAGTTTTTCCCATAGCGCTATTCACAGAAAGTTTGCAGGTTTCCTCTGTAGACTTTCTGCTTCAATTATACCTATAGGGAACCCGCTGGCATTTCCGAATGTATATTTACCAAGCTCTGATTTCCAAAACTGCAATGGCTTTGGAAATCACAGCATATCTGCTGCACGTATTTTCCTGCAAAGTGGGGATGGGATTCACTTTGTGACTGTAAAACGTCAGGGTTTTTTTGCGGCATATTTCCTCTGAGGTAAACCACGGCGTTTATGCCATGTGGGGCCCTGGCCTAAATCTGGAAAATCCCTATACATAAAAATATTAACTGGCTCATACCTGTTCCGAAAAAGAAAACGTAGTATGGTCTTGGAAAAATGCCACAGCAGTGTACCACTGAAAACCCATGTGTTCCTCTGCAAACTGGAAGTGGCAAAAAATCACACAAAATTAGGCAGTCTTCACTGAGGTTCCCTTGCAGGTTTCTCTGTGCCCTTTCCATCGCAACTTTCAGAGTGGGCCTTGCATATGTGACCCGCAGCATTAATTGACATGTTGTCTGTTTAAAGATTTGCAGCGCAGGTTTTATTCAAAGCATGTGGATGAGAATTGTTTACTTTAAGGGCTAGTTCACACGTGAGTATAAGGGGAGGTTTTTGACAGCGGATTTCGCGTCCAAAACCTCCCCTTATAATGGTGGTCTATGGAGACCGCCGGGCTTCTGTTCTCCGCTAGCGGCGAGCTGCTGCTAGCGGCGAAAAGAAAGGACATGTCCTTTCTTCAGGCGGAAGCCACGCGGGCTCAGCCGCGCGGCTTCCGCCCCCGGCAGCTCCCTCCTATGTCGGCTCATTCATTTGAGCCGACAGCAGAGGGTTAAGCCGTGACAGCGATGGTCGCGGCGGGCGGGTTTTGACAAGAGAGAGACGTGGCTCGCCGCGTCTCTCTCTCTGTCAAAACCCGCGCGGGCAGTTCACGTGTGAACTAGCCCTAATTCACTATGCTACTTCTGTAGATCACCATGGGTTAGCTGCGAGTACTGCTCATGTAGCCATGGACTATTCTAGTAGAGCCCGGACAACCCTTTCCAAACAGAGCTACAGTGTGAAGGTTGCAGAGATTGCAGTTTAGTTGCAAATTCCTGTCCCTTTCACGTGGGGAGAAGTTTATGTGGGGATTTAAAATGCGAACATACCTGAAAGCAGACGTAACTGTACATCACTGGAAGCCTCTCCTGCTGCCCCATCTAGGCAATGCGTTTGTCTACTCTCCTAGCTGCTTGGGGTTTTTGTTGTCATTTTTTAAACTTCTGTGACATACATTTTAATGTATCAAAACCACATAAACACCCAAAAAGAGCAATGTTTGTAGTGCATTTCATATTTTCTAGATAAAGCGGCTGCCAAATAAAATCAGTGGTCCTTCAAAAGCAAGAGGAGAAAAGCAGAAGACTTTCACACTGAAAAGAAGAAGAGGAGAAAGAGGAATTAAGAAGTAAAATGGAGAGATTTATTGAAGTCAGAAAAGAAAGAATGGAGCAGTAAGGAGGAAGGAGAGATCTGGTGATGCAGAAAAGGAGGTGAGGAAAGCAGGATTTGGCATAACACAAGGTGGCTGTATGATAGGCAGTGCTATGTGTTTATTGAGTGGCTGCTACTGTATTTTGTGACTGGCTTTGCCATGCTACTGTTAAACAAATGTATGGTACCATAATATTAACCATATAGTAATGTCATCCACATAGGTTCACCTACCTAATTAAGTAAAGTGTGTCTATAATATATCGTAGCTAATGCCCCATTGTATTATATCCATTAAATAGTGTATATGTAAAAGTGTCAAACACTTAGCTGTTCACACACAATAATATAAAACTAGTAGTGCAAGCACTACAACGTGGTATCCATACTGAGGTTCCACCATAATTTGCCCTGGGGCATGTAGACTTCTATTTAGCCCCCGGGGCAGTGTTCTCGTTAAAATCCTCTACAAAAATTGGCTTTGTGGAACCTGTGGCAGAAAGCTGAGGTAGCCATGACTGGATGCCGGTACAGTGCACCGGCATCCAGTTGCGCACTTTGCTCCAGATTAGGCCCAAATGAATGGGCCTAGTTGGAAGGGAGTGCCTCAGGTGGATGTCGCGAGGTGACTCCGCCTGAAACAATGAGCATGTTGCTTCTTTTTTCCGTGACCCGGAACAAACGGCTCCCAGAAAAAAGAACTGACCGGCTCCCATTGATTTCAATGGGAGCCGTCTTTTTGGTCAGGATTTTGAGGCGTATACCCTGTGTGAACTTACCCTAAGGAAGAAGACTACCTCAAATTATTCTCGAAATTCTGCTTTGTGAAAATACCCTTAAATATCTGTCAGGAAGTGTGTTTGTCATCATTGGAAGGACATGTACTGTATGCGGGAAGGCTTAAAAACACACACACACACGTATCCGTACTATAAATATTCACTTCTTTATTTACATCAGTCAGAAAATAGTACAAATACAATATACAAGACTGGCTATAAGTAGACTGCTCTAACAACATTACTAGTATATGCGTGAGTGTACAGACTCAGGCTGTAAATTCAACCAGAAACTCGAGAAACCTATATAAAAGTGACAAAAATAAGTGACTGTGCAAATCATTTCAGGAGTAACATATAATATAAACTGACAAAACAGAAATGTGACCATTATTATAACATATTATTAAATAATTCACCATCTGAAACTATGTACATATTGGAAGATTTAAAAAAAAAAGTTAATAGATGAGAAAAGTGGCGCTAGAACGGTTGGCAACCAATCAGAATTCAGCACGCTTCTTAGTCTTACAGAAAATGAAACCTCCTCTATGTTTCATGTGCTTTCTTATGTTCTCAAAACTGTGCATTACTGTATAGTTCAAAGGTAAACAAAGGAATGTATTATTAGATTTGACAAAAAACAAGAACATTCAACAGAATTCTGGATAAACTGGGAAGTCTGGCTTCTTCTAGAACATTACGCTGCTTCTCTGGGAATGTGTAACTTAGGTTTAGTGAACGCTTCTCTGGCGTGAGCTCACACTTTGTAACATTGCATTTGTCTTTATGCAAAATACAGCAACTTCTGTCCGGATCAGAGCTCAGACGTAGAGTCACAGGGTACAGACACAGGTTGTGGCCGTGTTGCTCAATGGTTGTAGGCCAATGTGGAAAAAGCTGTAGTTTTTACCCATGGCCATCGTGTGGCCCAATGACTTTGGACAACAGCAGTTGCTCTGGATTTGTGTCCTTACCCTGATAACATCCTCTTCCCCCATTCAATAAACTCTATCTACAGTAGTTCCAGAGAACCCATTTAATACAGTAGTTCATAACAAAGGCTTCCAAACTACAGTACTAGACAGCCATAGGTTGGAGACAACAGATTTCTAATATAGACTTCTTAGGTATTAACATTTTTAAACATTCTTCCTTTTTATTCATAAAAAGCAAACAAGAATAAATCAACACATCTAATGAAACTGACCATATTGTGCAATTTCTGGGAATATTGTGCAAATTCAGCATGATATTTCTTTAAAAATATCCACATTAAGGAATGAAAATCTCATGTGACAGTACACTGTAAAGCCACCGCTAACATGCTTCATAAAAGCTCTGGTAATATAGGATCAGTAAACTGGGAGAATTGGCCGATATCCACACCTTACCTGACATTATAGCATTTTACCAGTTTTGTAAGGAACTGGGAAGAAAAGTCAGCACAGGTCTAGAGTGGGATAATAATGTACAGAATCTAAATTTACATACACCATGTAGAAAGTTGGCTGGATAGATTTACAAACATCCTGTTATAAGACTATGAAAGGAGATTAACTGCACTATTAGAAGAATGTAGGTAGTATCTTAAGTATGGGAAAAGGATTATTTGATGGTTTAGTTTAAAATATTGAGTTTAACCCTTTGCCACTGGGACAATATTCACACTTTTGACATGAAAAAAATACCACAAGTAAAGATGTAGACACTGAAAACCAACTACAAATACAAATTATATATGGAAAAATTCATAATTGCCAGATATCACTATGTCTATACGGCATACAATGTGCTCACAATATCATCAAAACTAAAGAGATCATAAATATCAGCAATAGAGACTTATATACCTATAGTAGAAGTATGTGCAGGTAGCCCTGATATTACTTGATACACACATGAAGTAGAATTTTTTATCCTGCTTGAGGGTCCATTCACATGGAGGAAAATGGTGTGGAATTTCAGCGCTGAAAAAAAAAAAGCCTCCCATTGACTTCAATGGGTTCCTTTTTCTGCTAGGATTTTTTCAGCGCTGAAATTCTACACCATTTTCCTTCACGTCAATGGACCCTAAGGGAGCCTGCACACGGAGTTTACGCTCGCTCATTCTGAACGTAAAACTCGTTCAGATTGAGCGGTGTAAAAAACAGGCTATATTCAAGATTTCAGGCTGAACCACATCTACAGCTGTCCAAAGAGGCTTTAAAAAAAAAAAAAAAAAAAAAAAAAAAAGGAAAAAAAACGGACGCTCTTTAAGACTGGAGTTTAAGGGTGCATTCACACTGAGTAAACGCTAGCTTATTCTGAACGTAAAACACGTTCAGAATAAGCGGCGTCTAAAGCAGCTCCATTCATTTCTATGGGAGCGGGGATACGAGCGCTCCCCATAGAAATGAATGGGCTGCTTCTTTCACTCCGTGCAGTCCCATTGAAGTGAATGGGGAGTGCCGGCGTATACGGCAAGCTCTGCTCATGTCGGAGCGTACACGCCGGCACTCCCCATTCACTTCAATGGGACTGCACGGAGTGAAAGAAGCAGCCCATTCATTTCTATGGGGAGCGCTCGTATCCCCGCTCCCATAGAAATGAATGGAGCTGCTTTAGACGCCGCTTATTCTGAACGTGTTTTACGTTCAGAATAAGCTAGCGTTTACTCAGTGTGAATGCACCCTAAGACTGCAATAGAAGTTACACATGGCTAAGCTGCAGCTATTATTGTGCCATAAGGAATTATTATGACATACTGTTTGTACATAAATTGCTACAAGATTGTCTAAAAATAAAGCTACAATAAAATCATAATGTGATCAAATTCACCTTTATTCCGCTCAGTCTGGGCCATGTAATCATATGTCTCTTTATAAGTACATGTAAATTTCACATCTAAATATATGCAATATGTGCAGCAGAACGTCATGTACCAACTATGACAACTATTCATGATAAATCTGCATTGAGGCCATCAGAAGAAAGGCTTTCAGCGCAACAATCATTGTGAAACCTGGATCTTTATTTCCTAATACCAGTAATTCCAGGAGTCAGTACAGTTTGTAAGTCTGTCAGCTTGTTCTCTGCTGGACTTGTAACCTTTGACCCTGGGGTTACAGTGCACATTGCTGCTGTCTCCTTTTATACTCCTTGAGCCTAATCGAAACACTTCTCCCACAAAAAAAGTGTTTCAGTCCCACTAGTGAATAGTAATTTATACTAGTATATATATATATATATATATATATATATATATATATAGTAGTAATGCACTAATGTTTTACTACAGTATTGCCACAAGTTTGCGTTGTATAAAAGTAAATGAGTAACAATAGAAAACAAAACCAGGGAATCACCTTTTATATGGACTTATCTTAGCAAAAAAAAATGCATTGCACCTAATGATAGTGAATATTTGCCCTGACTTCTGTATTTAGTAATATTGTAGGCTACTGGATGCACAACATCAAGATCACAAATATTGTGCACCTAGTTGCAAGTGAATGCAATTGGCAGGGTTGATTTTCTGCTGTTTGTGGTAATGGGATCTTGTGGACCCCATAACCCCCATTCACTATCATCAGGGTGAGATTGTAGGTTATCCAGTTTTTAAATATGAGCCAAATAAAAGATGCTTCAGTACAAAACATTTCCTAATATATAGCCAGTTAATTCAGCAATGTTTATCTGCTTTATTTTCAGGTCATTGACCACAGCTGTGACGATTTGTTTACAAACTCATTACCCCTCCCCGTAAGCATTTCAGCCAGCAAATGAAATGTCAGACCTCAGATGTGGGAGAGATTTAATACCTGGTCAGATATGCGGTACTGCACGGACTGAAGATGAAATTAACACCACACAGGGAGGGAGTTTGCACATAGGCAGTATGGGTATCCTGTTATTTCAGTCCAGGAGATAGCGAGGAGAAAGGAAGGATACACAGAGATTGAGAGCAGGAAATGAATCATGGGAAATGTAGTTTTACCCAAAGGATCACTGCATGTAAATAACAGTGATACAAGGAGCAGCAAGTAAAATAAAGCCAAGCAAAAGGACATACAAGGGAACTGCAAGTACTTAGCACTGTTATGAATGTATTTGCAGGTCATTTTTGGAAGTTGGAAAATCCATTTAAGACAAAAGTTGCTGTTTAGCCCTAGTTTGAAATGAAATGGGAGTAAGGTCTCATTCATGCATCCATGAATGTGTAAGGTCTATGCTATTCATGGACTGCTCATTTGTGGGTGGTGTACTGTCCATGGGTGATCTGCTTTTCATGTCTTTTAAAAGCAGATCAACTTTTCTTTATCTTAATAAATTGATAATACACAAATGTTATCTTTTTTTATGGACCTATAGACATTCATTGGCCTGATGTATCAGTGGAAAAAGGGAATGCTTCTGTTTCCATTATTGAGACGCTGATGTCTGAATAAACACATGAAAATGAATGGATACGTATTGGTGTCCTATGAACAGTACGAGTGAGAAGAGATAGTAGTTGTTAACCCCTAAACCACTCTAAACAACTTGGGACTAAAAAGAGATGTCATCAGGAATATTCTAATTAACAATTACAACACCAAAATCAAGTGAGAGCACCATCAATTCTGAACACCAGTCAGCATATAAATGTGAAATCTTCAGCAGAGATTACATTGGCATGTAAAGGAACAACATGCCCGGTCTGCCATCAGCACGTCTAAAAGTAGATCGGGTTGCCCAATCTGCATGAAGCAATACTGGTACACACATTGGCACAGATTTACTAATACTGTCTAAAAGCTAGACAGTGCAGATAGACAGATACAGATAGGCAGATACACTAGACAATCTTAAACTGCACCAGATTTATTATAGTTCTGATGCTGTTTGATAAATTTGGAGTATTCTTAGGGCCCGTTCCCATGAAGTAACGCTGCGCTCATTCTGACACGTAAACACATGTCAAAGTGAGCGCGTCAAAACAGAATCCCATTGACTTCAATGGGTTTTGTTTAATGCGCGTAACACATTGATATCAATGGGTTAAAAAGCCTCCCATTGATTTCAATGTGTAGCGTGCGTAAGACGGACCCATTGAAGTCAATAGGATTCTATTTTCAAGCGCTCACTCTGACACGTGTTTACTTGTCAGAATGAGCACACTGTTACTCCATGGGAACGGGCCCTTAGACAGTCTAGTCTAAGTTTACACCTCCTTTTAATTGGCTTTGTAGCACAGAGGTGCAAGTCAGACACACCCCTTTCCCACAAAGCCACACCCTTTTCCCCTCAAGGCCATGATTCCTTTTCAGTTACGTTGGAAAAGTGTTTAAAACACTTGATAAATGTGGCACAGGGAATGCTACAGTTTATTGGTACAAAACACGCTAGAATTCTGGCATATTTTGCTTAATAAAAACACCCCCACTGCACTGCACTTGGTATGGTCTTTCCAGATTTTTGCTGTACAGCCTATTTCTGGACCATTTTACTCAAAGCTTCTAGGATCAGTTACAAGATTTTAAGGTTACGACTAAACAGATGTTATATGAAAAAATGTCACAGACAGTTGTACAAGTCACTTACTTTTGGCAGTTCACAGTAAGGCTGGGATCACTCTTGCATCCATTTTAAAAGAAAAAACATGGCACAGAAAACGTTTGCAAACAGATGCTATAAAAAAGGCATCCATTTTCGGGTAGGTCATCGCCAAGTTTCCTAGCCTTACATAGACTTCAATTGATTTTACAGGACAGAAAAGAAAGCATACTGCTATACTTGTTTGACCTGCAAAAACATGGACAGAGGAACATAGTTTTTACATTTAATGATTGGAGTCTATGTAAAACGGAGGCCATTTCTTTCCATGACATTTATTTGCAAACTCATTTGGCACATTTTTCTTCTGGTGACGGGACCCCAGCCTACAGTGAGTGCAGTTTTGCAACATGGCAATTAAATGGTACCATTTTGTACATGTAGAAACACCATTACTAGCAGCATCTTACAGGAATACTGAGGAATTAATAAACTGCAATTCTGTCATGTTATGTAACATAATAATAATGCTTATTAATACCAGGAGTATTCAGAACAGAACAGTGGGAAAAATGTCACAATCTCCACAGTTGTCCCAAGATCCTCTCAGCAAGCGATCGACATCTTTCTGCAGGCTTAGACTGCTGTGAGAGGAAAATTTCCTTGTCTACCCAGTTCTTTTTTCTACTTACAGCTTAAAGAGATTGTCCAGGCTAAACAATTATTATTATGGTTTATTTATATAGCACCATTAATTCCATGGTGCTTTACATTTGGGGATATTTTCTAATTAGGCTAGGGAGCTGAAAAAAAACAAAAAAACATTCTCACCTGTCCTCAATGTTCCAGTGTCACGTGACTGCTGAGGCCAATCAGTGGCCTCAGGAAAGGATCCCCGATTCCCTTCTTGAGGCCACTGATTGGTGTCAGTTGTCACATACAGCACGTACTTCCAATGGTAGACACAAGAGAGCTGCAGGACCGGACAATGTGGGGAGAAGCCAGAGCACTGGGGACAGGCGAGTTTGGTTCTCTTTTATTTTTTTTCCAAGTCTCCCGGCCTAATTCATAGATAAAATTTTAGGATGGACAATCCCTTTAAGGAAGTGCTGTGAGAGGGGCCGCACGGTGGCTCAGTGGTTAGCACTGCAGCCTTGCAGCACTGGGTCCTGGTGTTCAAATCCTGCCAAGGGCAAAAAACGCAAGGAGTTTGTATGTTCTCCCCGTGTTTGCATGGATTTCCATCCCATATTCCAAAAAATACATAGTGATAGGGGAAAATGTACATTGTGATTCCTATATGGGGCTCACAATCTACATAAAAAAAGAAATGCTGTGTATGCAAATCTCTGCTTTCAAGATACTGTACAAAAAACATCAGAAATAATTTTTAATACATAGTGAATATTAAAGTAGCCCTTTAGAATCTAGTAGGATTATCATGTGTGTCCAGCGACACCTTATACTACTGCTGATGTAGATATAACTAAACAAACATAATAGAGGGATATAACTACTGGTTAAGTAACTCAGCATAGGGCACATTACAGTCTGCTATATTATTCCACCATGTAAAAATGAGGGAAATTTGACTGGTCCCATTATAGTATGTGGGATCCACTAGAATCTGACTCAATCTGTTAAAATGGAAACCTACATGCCAACGTGAACATAGCCTAATACTTATGTGCTGTGTACCCCAAATCAGTAATCTATAACTACAAGAGAACCTATATCCAACAATTATACCCAGTGACATTAAATACTTAAATGGAATTTCATACAATCCTAGATTTGTAGTGCTGGCAGTGTCTAAAGCTATCATGCGGTTTTATAACAGAAGCATTGCACCACATTGATTATGTTTATTGCTTGCTGACACAATCTATTAAGTCATTTCATCATAGTCTTGTAGTTGAGGAATCTTCAAAGGACAGCAATTTTAGGCCACAGTTATGACGTATCAGATGCAAGCAAAGTGCACGCTAGTTCTAAAGACATAGTCACTGTATTTCTCCTGTATGATTCTAGCTCATGCAGCAAGATACCAAATGTAACGGCATCCTAAGAGACCTCCCAGTCCAGAGAGAGAAAGTATTCCCAAATGCTGTTCATGTATGCAGTCTAAGGCTTCATGCACACAGTGTGCTAACCGTTTTCTTCGCATCTGGCACACTGACCCATTCATTTCTATGGCCTAATACACACGACTGCATATTTTCACAGTCCGGTGTATGGGGCCATGAGAGGAACTCAGGACTGGTCCTATTCCTGTCCATTTTATGGACTGTGCTCATTAGCCCAAATGAATGGGGAAGTGGAAGCCTGGTTGTCACATGGATTGTATCCGTGTGCCGCCCCTGTGCATGTCGCCTAAGACCTTATTCACACACAAGTGAAAAAAAAAAATCACATCACATGGCTGTCTTAAAAAAACAAAAACAAAACAAAACACTGATAGCCTATGAGTATATTCACATGTTAATTGTTTTAAAGTGTAACTCTATCTTTCTGGTTCCCATGTAGACCCAAATGACAGATACCCTAACACTAGACTGAGGAAGGGTGTGTCAAGTAGCTGTATATCTAGTTTTATACCACCTAGAAAAGTGCTTTTGGCGACGTTTGAAAGCTGAGAGTTTCTGCTTTCATATGCTACCAATATGTTTCAGCATATAAAAATCACATTCTTGACCACTTTTAACTAGTTTTGTTTCTGTTATGGTTAGAGCAGCACTTTTCTAGATAGTATAAAACCAGAGATACAGCTATTTGAGGTGACACCCTCTTTGGCATTTGCTAGATCTGTACAGATAGATACAGTAGGTTACACTAGGTTCATACTAGTGTTGACTCTCTGTTGCTTGGGGCCACGGGAATGAAGAGGTGGACCACTACAACAGTGGTAACACATGGAGTCTGACAGATCCCACTGACTAGTTTGAAACTTCTATACAGGACTTTTGACACTGATTTTTTTTTTTTACACCAATTTTCAACGGAGACTACGCTGCAGATGTAAATGGGACCTTAGTAAAGTATATTTCAAAAATGTTCAGCAAACCATTCCTATACAACAGCAAAATAAAAGACGTTAATTGACAGTTACACTTTAATGGACCTTAACAAAGAACCGTCATGTTCTATATTTGTCTATTTTGACAGTCCCGTGGATTCAATAAAAGACACGTGGCAAAATCATCAGAAAACTGCTGCAGCCTTTTCACAAACCTCTTGTTTATTGTGCCAGTCGGTTCGTTTAGTAAACCTAGTGTACGGTATGCCAATCTTCATAAATTTGCCCCACTGGGTCTAATTTTAACAATCATGACTCAGATGACAATTTGTTTTATGGGCCATTAGAAACAGACCATTTTGTCCGTTTTTCACACTATTTTGACACATCAAACACAGAACAATCCTGTGAATAAGGCCTTAGTAAAGGTCACAATTTCTGATAACGACTTTGTAGGGGGAATCATCTATAAAATTGTGTGGATAGAGGGACATGTAGACGCCACAGTGTAACAGAATAGTGTTGGTTTGCAATTTTACTGAGAATTATTAGTTTTTTATACTGACTGTTGATGGCTACATTGTTTGTCAGGTAAAGAGCACTTTTACCTGCAAAAACTACATGGTCAAAAGAATCACCCAAAAAGGAGTAAAATTGCATGGCGGCTACACCTCAGCCACACTATGCCCACTACACGGGTCTTTCCTGGCAGTAGTAAGCACACTGATTATTAGACTTGATATAAAATATAATGAATAATAAATGACAATTGATGATAATTCAGAAGCACAAACATCTTCTCTAGCCAGTATCAGACTACTCAGCCGGTATTCATATCATTAGACTTTTGATGGCATGAGTAGTGCAATGTCCCAAATGAATCATGTAGTAACAGGCCACCGCGCTTCTTTTGCATTTTCCCTAGTACTTTATGATAGGTAACGTAATGAATTATTTAAATAGGAACTAGTAAGTGTTAGCCAGTTTTCGGCACCCTGTAGACAACAGTAGTTTTTATCTGCAACTGCAGATCTACACTTGCAAATAAATGCACGGACACATTAATTTCTATGTGCCCAGACATATGACCACAATTTGTGTTTCCATGCCACAGTCAAAGTCTGCAAATTATGAAGTAGTCCTATTTTTGGCCGCATTTGCGGAATAGCCCAGTGTAGAGGATCATACAAGTCTTTTTGCAGATCTGTGATTGTGGATGACATGCGGACATATTTTTTATGGATTGCAGATCAGTATTTGCAGACAGTAAAAACCACTACTGTTGTGCATATGAGGCCTTATAGTAGGTATTTAAGGAGATTGGAAGTTTAAGCTTTTGGGAATATTTTGTGCAAGACAAAACTTATACTTGCTGGGTTATTTAACACAAAACATATGTTAATTTTAAAATAAACTTTTATTAATGCTATGAACAAATAATATATTATATACAAAGTCAGGGATGTCATAACTAATACAAGGTTTTATACATTATTTACTTTATTATTTACACTATTTCCTACCATTTGGTGCCCCTCTAGGTGTATTTTTCTCATTAAAATTGAGGGTTTTTTGAAGCAATATAAGAGAATGACAACAACTCAGGAGCATGGGATGATGAGAGAGGTAGAGGAGGGGAAGAACACCACTGGGGAAGGAGGGTAAAACAATGGGGAGTGAGGCAAAGGAACTAGTTCCTGATGCAACAGGGCCACTAGGTGTATTTGTGATGACTATTAAAGCATGCCACCTTGAGGCACAATACAGTAACTACAGGCTATACTATTTCAAATTGATAGTAATACAGCCAGCATACTGCCAAATGCATTATGAGTTACATTTTTTACAGGTCAGCTAAAGTTATAAGCCTATTTTTGGAATAAAACATTCTGTAAAATATAGATTTTATATTCTGCAGAACTTCAGACAAACACTGAACTGACCACAAACAATTTACACTTAAAAGGGGCTCTCTGGCTAAATTTAAAAAAAAAAAATAATAATAATAGTAATAAAACAACAACAAAAAAAAAAAACAAACAGAATAAAGGCAGGAGACAGTGGAAACTAAAAAAAAAAAAAAAAAAAGATACCAACTTCCAAATGTCTTCCCTTCAATTGCTGGCCGTTGGTTCCCTGCTGTTTTCAAGTTCTTGCTGGATAGGAAGTAGGGACCACTGACACCAATTATTGACTACAGGTCACTGCTATGTAATTGGTTCCAGAGGTCACCTAACCACAAATGTACGGTCAATGCTTCCGGTCTGAGGGTCCATTCACACGGAGGAAAATGGTGAGGAATTTGGTGTGGAATTTCAGCACTGAAAAAAAAAGCCTCCCATTGACTTCAATCGGTTCCTTTTTCTGCTATGGGAGGCTTTTTTTCAGCGCTGAAATACCACACCAAATTCCTCACCATTTTCCTCCATGTGAATGGACCCTGACAAGGACCGAAACCAGAGAGGGAAACAGACTGCAAGTGCGGGAACAGGACATGATTAAAAGCTGAGTAATTTTTTTTTTTTTTTTATTTGTTATAGTTTCTACTTTCTTTTGTGCTTGTTTTTTTTTTTATTTCAATTATTTATTTAGACATTCCTGTTAACTCTATAAACAAAATTATCATTTAAATCTTCAGAAATAATACAATAATAATAATAATAAATAATAATAATACAAATGTGCCCTTTCCAAGAGAAACATATGCTGTAGTACCTGTGTGAAGTAGTACCTGCTCAGCTATACAAGTTAAAGTTATGTTTCAAGGCCTATTATGAAATAAGTAATCTATTCAGAATAGGGTAAAATAAAACCAATTCTCTATATAATTAGCTCAGTAGGGAGACATTTATGCAAACACTGCTCCATAAACTTCTAAAAGGAAAGTGCCCACTATAAATCCTGAAACTTTAATTCTCCTGGAGAGTGGAACCCATTGTCTATTCTATGACTTTGTCGTAAAGAGGATTCCTGAAAGCTTTCTCATATATTTCAATCCATAATAATTGCTTAAATATTTGTAACAATCGGGGGATCATAGACCAAACTTATAAGGCTTTGAACTACTACTAAGGCTTTATTCACATGCCCGAGTGTTTATCGGCCATGGAAAACTGACAACTCATTTACGTTTAGATGGCTGTTAAAAACTAACCCATTCACTTCACCGGGTCATTGGCAGGACAAAGATAGAACATGTTTGTTTGGTTTTTTTACCAAAAAATTGATCAGTCAAAAAAAAATGGACATGTGATTACATTCATTCTCTTTCTCTTTTTTTTTTTTTTTAAATGGCCATGTGACAGCTGCACATGGTTGGTTTTCACTGTTGTGTGAATAAGCCCTTAGAGCGTTGTCTAAATAGCCCTCCTGGTATTTACTCTTGAATTGGTCCCAGAGTTAATGGCAGCTGACCAAGCAGGTCAGGAGATACCATTATGAGGCACTGGTGGCCAGAAACAGAATGGTCAAGTACAATCTGAGGATGCAGTGGGCAGCGTATGTGCATGGTGGGTAAACAAGCTGGACACATAGCAGAGATATGATAATCAGGAAAATCTGGTGTTCAGCAACAGGTAGTCAGTCAGTAGACAAGCTGGAGGTCAGAACAGGTAGCAGGTACCTGGGGCTGGGGTCAGCAATGAGAAGTCAAGGTGTATGTATCTCAGCAGAAAAAAATCAGGTACACCAACTATAGTCAACTGAGAGACACAAAAAAGACAATGAGAAACTGGAACACCATACAGCACAAACTAGTGAAGCAGATCATAATACATACAGATCGGTGGAGATTGGCTCTCCGGATTTGGGTGCATGTACTGGTCCTCTAAAAGGCGGGTAGGAAGTGCACATACACCTAATGGCAGACTCAGCAGCTGAAGGAAGTGCTTATGCATAGCAGGGCAGAGAAGCAGGAGCTGTACAGCATATAGCAAAGGCAAGCTGACAGCTGTTCCTGGCTGGGGAGAGGGTAAAATGCTGTTGGCACAGATCATCAGTGTTACAATGTTATTACAATGAGCCAATAAACAGATACTAGATGAACAATATAAACGGCCTCAATAATGCAGATACAGTACCTTCAAGTGGCTGGGGTCAAACCTTGTCTTTTTGCCCATTCTTCCATATAGATTCAGATGATAGCTGTGATACAATATGAAAATATACATTCACACAGTCTTTTCCTAGTGCTATTTTCTAGCTCATTGGAGCACCTTGCGCTTTTTAAGAATGCGCCATATTTTTCTATCATTTCATTTAGTAGGGAAATAGTTATACTGATAGTTCCTAGTACAATTACTTTGAATAGATATTCCAATAGTCGTAGCAATTTTGGCTGGTGCAGTTTTTAATTTGAGTCAGCACCTGTACCTAACTACTAGCAATACCTAAATAATATAGTATTCTCTGTTTGTAGTCACCCATACTTCACCTTTAAACATCATTGCACTACTTATCTTGTCTGATCCAGAGTTATAGCCTCTTTAACACTTCAGAGCTGTAATCACAATTCTGCAAGGTTCAAAGCTGAAATCTTCCAGCACTCTATGCTGACAACATGTGCCCCAAGATTACTCACTTGAACTGTATTCTGTAACTAGTCTATAATGAACAGTAGATGTGGAATGTTGCTTGGCCAGTATTTAGATATATTTATGTCACAACATTTTTGCATTCTCTCACTACAGTAGATGAATAGTGTAAAAACTGAAGAAACTTCTCTAGACAGGATTAGAAATATGACAAACTTATCAATTCTGTGCGAAATTTTGACCAATGCTTCTAAAATACTGTCAATTTTGCCTCTAGCACTTATAAAACACAGCATACGATGAATTTCCCTTGGTGTACTGATTGGTAATAGAAACTGAAAAGACTACATTTGGGGATACTTTTCTTTTACAGGTAAACAGTTATTTTTTTTAATTTTTTTCTGTTCTAAAGAAAATAGTTTTTTTTTTTTACTTTACGATTAAAATTTCTGAAACCTTTTAGAAATGTAAAAGATAAAGCAATTTCAAATTACCTCAATATCCTAGAATATTTTATGCGATTAATAGACATTCCGGTATAAAAAATAAAAACCCTTAACATCGCCACAAAGATAAAACAAAGTACTGGAATTGATGCATATAGGGTGGCCTATATGCATCGGTCATTCTGTTACCTTTATGTCCGTTCTTGTGAAGGATCAGAACAACAGACTTGAATTGTCACAGTCTGAATTTACCCCTATAAGCTATTGTTGTGGTCATTATTGGCATACAGTTTGCGTGTCAAAGTGCAATCTTCCTGCCCAGAAATGTTTAATCTATATTGAACCATTTGGTGCAATCGACATTGCCACGCCAGCCAGGGCACCTGGTTTCAGCTGTGGTTGACCCACCCAGCACCACCCTCAAACATAAAAATTTACATGTATCAATATGTGACGACCACGCGCAAAACAGTACTCTAGAAGACTTGGCCATGTCCCAGGTGGTCAGAATAGCATATTTACATGTGGATTGAAAACTAATTTTCTCTCCAGCAAGATTATACTTTGACATGAAAAAAGGTGTGTTCACTACACAACTAACTAGTTCATTGTGCCACTGCAACAGCATGTAAGTAATTTAGAAGCTATTTTAGTGGTGATGGAATGTGATATAAATAATAATATCCACGAGTGAATTGGTAAAACTTTTAAGTCATCATCTCAAATATGGGTCAAAACCAAGACTGACAACCCAGAGAGTACCATCATACCAGTAAAACATACATTCCTATTGGTATAGGAATGTAGCTTCAGTATAATTCCAACTGGAAGTATATACTTTGGGGTTTATGAAATGAAGTCTGTCAGAAAAACTACAGAACCCTTAGAAACTGACAGCAACATTAGGGCTAAATTATTACTGTAATACTTCATACACACCTTAACATTATACACAATATGGGCAATAAACCAGGATATGAGGCATGTAACATGGGCAATTACAGATCAACATTACATATTTAACTTCTATATGTTTGCTTAAGTGGTCGAACTGTCCGAGTGGCCACAATAACATATGTGAACATGCGACTTCACATATAAACAATCAAAATTAAACTGCAAAGCTGACATTTTGTATATTTGATTAACGTAACAAATGGTTTTCTGAGCTTATAAAAATATCTAAAAGAAAAAGTACCTACATGTGTCTGAATGTTAACCAGGTACCGTCACCATAATAGTTATTCATCATTTTCTTTTAATTATATTAAGTCTGTACTACACCTTTGTTTTGATGCTGCTAGGGCTTATTGTGGGAGGAATTACCATGTAAAGAACATGGTTCCTGGTTCACAGTTCATGTTATGTTTTTTCACATGGTTCCACTACCTCCTAATAGACATTGCCTCTGTGTTCAGCAGACACTACCTCTATGCATAACTGCACTTTTTGACAAGGTGTAATATTGTGATAACTGCTGTAATGACTTGCTTTAACACACAATACAGATCATTTACTGGAAAAAAGCTCTGCTGTTCTGTTTCCCACTGATTCTGTACGATCTGCTACACCACATGAGGCAGGGAGGAATGGAAAGATCCAGGGAGCAGTGGAGATAAAAAGCATCTGATGTATGATGTGACGTGCCCTACATCGGGCAATGGTAGAAGGAAGATGCATGAGGACATCCTGCCTTCAGATTATGAGTTGTATAAAAATCACAAAGGGTACCACTCCTTTCTAGTGGTGGCTAAAACATAGCTTTTATTTCTAAAGGGTTAAAATAAGGCATTATGTCCCCTCCCATTAAAAACAGATAGAACTCCATATGAACACCTAGTCCCTTTTCAAATGTCAAAAAGGGGGTAGAGAGATCCCACTAGAATCTGGGCTGATATAGTAAAGAGTAATGTGTAACATGGTTCAGCCTCAGATAGCAAAGGTAAAAGTAAAAACCGCTATTCCTGCGACCTAGATGGTAGGTTGCAGTACTGCAATGAGTCGGACTCATTGCAGTACTGTATGTTGGAGCTTTGAATATGGGGGAATGGAGTGGGTGACCCTTTGCTATCTGAGGCTGAACCGTGTTACACATTACTCTTTGCTATATCAGCCCAGATTCTAGTGGGATCTCTCTACCCCCTTTTTCTATATATTGATTGACATTTGAAAAGGGACTAGGTGTTCATATGGAATCCTATCTGTTTTTAATGGGGGGGGGGGTACATAATGCCTTGTTTTAACCCTTTAGAAATAAAAGCTATGTTTTAGCCTGTTACCACTAGAAAGGAGGGGTACCCTTTGTGATTTTTGTATAAGTTTTGGTACTACTAACCCAGTGTATACAAATTATGAGTTGCATAAGCAAGAGTTAAATTTAGATTATCTTACAAAGACATTTCAGCACATTATCCATTAACTACTTTTGCTACATGTAACACATTTAGACATCATTTTTAAAATCAAAGATCCTAGATCAAAGAAGTCTAACAAATAAGACTATAAGTGCAGGATAGGACTACTATTACTGATGTTATCATTTATCTGATAATCCTTGTGAGCAGTGAAGTCGAAACCCATTCAGACAGTAGTGATGTATGTCACCTGACTCAGTAAAAGGAAAAGAAAAAACAAGTTCATTCAAACAATCCATTACATAAAAAAAAAAAAATATATATATATATATATATATATATATATATATATATATATATATATATATATAAAACAATGTGAAGTGCTCTCGGTTAATGTTCTGTGACATGTATCACTATATCACTATATGTACACAGCAGCCTTTGCTTTATTAGGTCACTGAGTTCCTATGTGAATTGCTGTTTTTAAAGTCCACAGTTAAAATTAAGTCGATAGTCATATAAATTACAAAATGTATTAACAAAACAAATTAACAATGGAGTCCTTTAAAAATCACTGCACGAGTTGTGACAATGACTTGTAATCTTCTTAGCCAACAACATCTGAAAAAATCACATTATCATTTTGTGTTGCATCGCTTCAATATTAGCACACGTTAATTTAGTACGTGAAACGTTATGCTGTATATGTTCTAGTAATTCTGTGGTGTGCTGTGTTATATTAGGTAGGTGTCCTTCATTTAAAATGGCACCCATGCATTAAGGCACTAGTCAATATAAAAAGAATTCTAGCCCAAAAGCCTCCAGTGGGTAAATGTAATGTTAATCAGAAAATATATTGCTTCTCTAGAAAATACTCCATTTACATGTTCTTATTTCCTTAAACGAAAATGTGAAATTAATAAATACAACAGTGGCAAAATATATTTTGGTTTCCAAACAGTGTAATACTATTCTGTACCACAAGATTCTTTGATGTTGGTGTTGCTTATTCAATGTCACAGTTCGTTTTTGGCTGGTTGCCGTCTCCATTTAGCAGAGTCTTCTCTTGCTGATCTGCTAACAATTGCCACATCTGTCTGTTCCTTAAGCAGCCCTCTAGTAGTGGATAGCAAGATTCAGACACCTCTGCTAAGACCTAAGACGAAGTTCAACAAATGTGTTACTAAGTTCAGTGGATCCATGGTCACAACAAGCAATAAGGCTCATTCATTTCCTGGAATGGGAAAAATTAGGTCCAGGAGATAAATTGGCATAAAATAAAAAGCCTTTCCAGTGCTATCACTCTAGTGGTCCATGCCAGTTTTTCTTGATATTCTGCCGTGGGGACATGACATCTGCCTACTTGATTTCTGCTGCCAATTAGTAGCCTACATGTAGAATGTGAGGCTGCAGAGGGTGGTCACTGGCTGCTATAGTCATATTGGTAGATGACTGTCAACACTACAGGAAAATCAACAATAACCAGCAAGGACCACTGGAGCAGTAGGGGATTTGCATTATGTATTGAGCCGCTGGCTGCCCAGATTCGCTCCAATCCGGACATTTTGGGAGTTATCGTTAAGGACAGAGACTTCAAAATTAGTCTTTTTGTAGAGTCTACAGTATAAGGAAGGATTTATTAAGGGGCTTTAGGACGATAGTGCGATAGTGGGGGTCATATATATCTTAGGGGTAATTAGGGGGCATTATGAATACAAAGGGGGGAGAGGTTATTTATATAAGTGCCCATTAGGGTGCATCATTTATATAAGTGGTTATTAGGGGTGCAGTATTTATGTCAGGGGGAATCAAGGGCATAATACAAGAGGGAAATTAATTTAATTGAGGTGGCACTTGGGCTTTATTACACCTTAGGTACATCCAATGTGGTGGGCCATACCAAAAAAGTGTCACAGGAAAAAACGCGGTGGTAATGCATCGTGGTTTTTCCCGCAACACTTTTCATAGGAGGTCCGCAAAGTTTTCCTCAGTGGACTTTCTGCTTCTTTTATACCTATAGGGAAACCGCCAGCGTTCAGGTATAACTGACATAATTGATGCAATGGTTTTATAAGTTGACGTAGGTCTGATGCACATATCTTTCCACAATGTGTGGATGGGATTCACTACTGTACTTTTTTTCTCTGCCATGTGGGACCCCTGTTTTCCAGCTCATTTTTATTGATGCTCTATCCTCAGAAAAGATCATTAATAGAGATGAGCAAACAGTAAAATATTCGATATTCTTTTCGAATAGCCCCTCAATATTCGACTATTCGAACGAATATCGAACCCCATTATAGTCTATGGGGAAAAAATGCTCGTTTCAGGGGATCCCACTCTTCGACTCAGGAGAGTCACCAAGTCCACTATAACACCCCAGGAAATTATGCCAACACCCTGGAATGCAACTGGGACAGCAGGGGAAGCATGTCTGGGGGCATCTAACATGCCCAAGTCACTGTATTACGTCGGGATCCCTGTCAGCTTGCGATATGCGGAAGCTGACTTTTTCCCATAGGAAAGCATTGACCAGCGTTGATTGGCTGAATGCCAACAGTGTTCGCACATCTCTAATCATCAATAAAAAATAAGTGAATCCCCCACTGATAGGTTGTATGGAGGGTTCCATGTATTGGACACCCACTTTTTTTTTACCTTTTGATTAGGAAACGCCTGGGGCATTATTAATAAGGGGTGCTATTTAAAGGGAGTACACAGGGAAATTACTCATTTAAAGATGCACTTGGGGGTATTATTCATTATATTTTAGAATTGGGAGTAGCAGCAGGATATATGTGCAGGTGAGGACAATGTGGGCCGGGTGCCTGGGAAAGTAAGGAGCCAAAGATGTCTGTGCTGCAAACTGTACAGAAGGGAAGTCAGAGACGTCACCTGTGAGTCACTAAATGTAACTGCACTGTATTCACCTAAATCGTCTGTAGAGCCCTGTGTAGAGCCGATATATACGACTATACCATCACTGTATAGTGATAATATTGATATACCTATGTATGTACCCCCCTCCCCCGTGCTGAACCCATGCTACCTAAAATGTGATTGAGAATTTGATAGAAATTGCACTTGGAAAAGGAGAAATAATGCCTGTGTGTACCTACCTCATAGAGCTCTAAACATATTGCATCAATAAATCCAACCTGCATGCTGGGTATTTTATCTTTCTTCTCTCTGTTCATCAGATCCTAAAAACATAGAAAATATAATTCTAATAAATATGTATTAGGACAAACACCTTTCTTATGACTGTTTCTTGATGCGAAGCTTTTTGCTATAGGTGTAGCTGCTGGGTCTTCTAATAATCAGTTGCTATTTCTATAGAAAGTTACTAACACCTGAACATTTGTAATATGCAATATTACATGGCAACATTCATAACACATGCATCTGCCAAAACTCCAATACAAGAGATGCTCCTTGCAGCAGCTCTCCACTATGGTTAATAGATGGACAAGTGGGGATGTTTCCTCTATTACCTCCATATGATTTATGGGCAGAGATAGACCTTTAAAGAGAACCTTTCACCACCTGGGGCACATGCGGTTTTATATACCACTAGAAAGCTGACAGAGCGCTGAATTCAGCACACTATTGGCTTTCACATTCTGTGCTCCCGGTGAAGAGCTATTGGTTTCGGTACTGTAGCTCTTCACTGTCACAAGGGAGTTTCTGACAGTCAGTCAGGAACGCCCTTCCTTACAACAGCTTCATTGCTGGGCGGTAAGCAACGTCCCCTCTCACAGTATAGAGCTATAGATGCTGCTGTGAGGCAGGGCATTCCTTACTGACTGTCAGAAACACCATACTGACAGTGAAGAGCTACGATACTGGCACCAATAGCTCTTCACCGGAGGCACAGAACGTGAAAGCTGATAGTGCGCTGACTTTCTAGCAGTGTATTACACGGCATGTGCCCCAAGTGGTGAAAGGTCCTCTTTAAACAAATTGTAAGCTGCAGAAAGAGTCAATATTTCAGTTTTTATTGTAGCCCAATTAACGATATATATATGCAGTGGACTTTATACTTACAATTGGCTCAATTTTTAGTTCCCGTCTCTCTTTATCTCCTTGGTCATAAAATTCTGTGGCAACAAGTTCAGCTATCTGCAAACAACATATAAAAGAATTTACTGAACACAATGTCAAACCTCTCTCTTGTACTGAATACACAGTATTGGAAAAATGATATAGTTGAACCTGATAATTAAGATAGCATTATAAGAGATAACATTAGAGAAAGCATTAAACCAGAACCCAGCATTTCAACAACTACTGTAACAAAATGTATAGGGCAAAGTAGAGGTTAAAACTTATTTTTCTGAATTCCATGTGTTATACAGTACATGGAAATGTGAAATGTCTCTCAAGCTCCTATGTAGCAGGTATGGAGGGCCAAAACTGATAGTAGATTCCCTTTAATTATATGACATAGCCCTTAGGGTCCTAGACTTCTTACACTGGACAATTAAGACAAGAATGTAATGACCTCCAAGTTAATAACAGAGAACAGAGAGACATTTACAGTGAACTCTTTAGTGTCACGTGACAATAATCAAATCATTATCCAGTCAACTGGGCAGTTTCCTGTTGTTGCTACATGAGGACATTTATCAGTGATGAGAGAGTACGTTCATGCCTTGTCTCTCTGAATGGGAATCATATGGCTTATTGTAAGTGATATATACAGAATCTGCCAATATTTACACTGGGTCTATCCGTGCAACTGGTAATTGTAATTGTTCCAATAGGCCGGATTAAGCCTTTATGCGGGACTTTTAATGTTTGCAGTATGTGTTTTAATTAACATGATTATTAAAAGTTGTGTTTTATAGTTTGTTGTTCTATTGGATTCTCAATATTTACACTACCCTGCAAAGCCTTTACAAGACAGAACCGTCATACACTAAGGGGTTTTCAAGCAAAGTAAAAAACTAAAGAGGCTGGGTTGGGCTAGAATAATAATAAAAAGATACGATACTCAGCTAACCCTAGTCTGCTGTCACATGCCCAGGCCAGAAGTGAAATGGTTCAGCTGACTGCTCAGCCATCACATGTTGGGTGCTGGAGACATTTACCGATAAACATCATGTAACTACTGAGACCAGACATTGGTCACAGCGGTCACCTAAGCCAGCTTTGCTTACAAACCATCCAGTAGCAGGCATGGAACAAGCTAGGTCTACAAGACAAGCTTTGGCTATATGACATTAATGGGATAACCACAGGATAGGTCATCAGTATGTGATCTGTGGGGGTTCATCACCTGGACCCCATGAAATTCAGCTGTTGCAGCATCCTCATGGTGCCGGAAGCTGCTATAGTGAACAGGCAGCACTGCTCATATACAGTCCTGTCCACTGAATAGTGGTGCTTCTGGAAATTGCAGAACTGCTCCTATCATTTGAATAGGAGAGGTTCTGAACGTGCTCCCTGTCCATTGGCAGCTATTTTTGTTTTTTAATTCCTACAGAGACTGAACAGCTGATCGGTTTGGATTCTGGGTGTCCGACCCACAATGATCATATACAGACTACCTATTCTATGGATAGGGCAGCAGTATGAAAAAAATTTAATTGGAAGGCCAGAAAGCCCTGCGGCCGTCGCAACACCTTGCTCCCTTCTCCCTCCATGCATGACCCCAGCCTCCCTTCTCCACCCAACAACCCCCCCCCTCCCCGGCGATCCTGGCCTGCACCTCCCCCTGTGACCACAGCCCCCACTCCCCTGCGACCCTAGCCTACATCTTCCCCCGGGAATGGTATAGTTTTCTGGTGTAACACACCCTACTCATATCTGAAAGACCAAAGTGTCTGGCCCTGGCCTGCCTAGATTTCCAACCAGCCTACTTTTTGAAATATGGTACTGTGAAGGTTATAATCATGTAATGTATGAAAAAACATTGTTATCCTTTAAAGCTGAATGCTAGATATAGTTGCTTATGCTTGAAACTGCTATAATGTTATATGATAAGATGGCACCTGTATCCAAGATGGGTGCAAGAAAAACAAATGCTTGGATTGCTGCCACAAGACAGCGCCCCAAGGTCAACGAGCAGAAGCAGGACCAGCTGGCTATATATGGCACTGCATAAACGTTTTCTGTTTGATTGAGATGTACCATTCCAATCAGGAATGAATATGAAAACTTATGTTGTTGTTATATCACTTCCTTTCTCCGATACTGTTTAACTCTGTGTTCTCAATAAAAAGTGTGTCAGTATACATTTTAGCTGAGAAAAGAATGAATGCCAACACAGAGTGGTGTGATTTCTTGACTGTCGGCCCTCAGCCTTATTAATTAGGACGACGACAGTTACCCGAGATAATGGTCAATTAGTCATAAACGCGACTATGACCTTAACAGTACAATATGAAAAATGTCACAATCCTTTTAGGAAAAAAAGGCCAAAAAACGGCATGATAAATAAACCCCATTTTGTGCATCAGAGAGGAGATCCATGCTCCAAGGGGAGCATATAATGGTATAATAAAGCTGCCAATAGAGATGAGCGAACACTGTTCGGATCAGCCGTTCTGAACAGCACGCTCCCATAGAAATGAATGGAAGCACCTGTCACGGCGACCGGCCGCCGGCAAAGTGTACGTGCCAGGTGCTTCCATTCATTTCTATGGGAGCGTGCTGTTCGGAACGGCTGATCCGAACAGTGTTCACTCATCTCTAGCTGCCAATCATCCAGTAACCAAGGACAAGGTGTTTTTTTTTTTATTGAAGTGCTTCTTAAAATAAAACTATCAACATTAATACCATGCAAAGAATTCCTAATGTTCCCTTCTCCCATGTAGTGGGTCTTATTTTTACTGTATATAAATATGTTAAAGGCACAATGATGTTTTCTCTTGACCTTATAAAACTGAGCCTTATAATTCAGATAATTACAACCATCATTGCAGCTTTCCTCCTCCATTATTATCTTTTTCCCAGGAATTCTGTCTTCTTGGCCAGAGGCCCAGCACTCCATCTGCTGCCATGTCATCCATACGATTACAAAACTGCTCTTTTTTATGGATTTTGGTATTTTAAAGTTATCTACATGTACTTTACATACTTTACCGCAATCAGAAACGTTATTAATGATTATTATATTTTATATATTATATTTTGGAAGTTAGTTTATTTTACAGTATGGCAACATAAAAGTATAAGATGAATAAAGCGGTCAATTATCAGTGAAGAAGAAACTCCTTTTTACAATTAGGGTCTACACAAAAAAAACAGGAAGTGAACTTCCCTATAAAAATATTATAATTAAAGGGGTGTTCAAGTTAATTTTCTTTAACCCCTATGGAGGCTTAATAATAAACAGTTCATACTTTCCTGTCCATTTGGTCGTGGATCCAGCAAAAAGTCTCCATCTTCCTGACTTTTGGCCTGAACAAGAGTGTGTCAGCCAATCAGTGACTGAGCAGCGATGCCGTGTTCAACTGGAGTATCAGTGCTCAGCTACCGAATGACTGACATGCTCGTGCACAAACAGCAATCAAAGACCAGGAACCTGAACAAGGACTCTCTGCTGGGCACCCATCTAAATAGACAGGTGAATACGCACTATTTATTATTTTAAGCCTCACAAGGGGTTAAAAAAATTAAAAGGTACACTACAACTAATAGCTATATACTGTAAAACATGCAGCTGAAAAAAAGAATAAGAGGAAGCAACACTCTATAATAAATACATAGGGGTATCACGCTACCACCATATTAAATATAAATCCTATATACATCTATTAGAACAGGAACATAAATATTGGTTATTGTCAGGGTCTGGGGTTGCTAGGTGGGGTGGCATAGACACACAAGTCTAGTTTCTTCAGTCCAAAACAAAGGTAGAGTTTATTTTCACTCAAAAAGATAGTGCAGCAATAAAAGGAAACAATACAAAAATAAATACCTGCCCGGCTAGGCTCTAACTAAACATAGAATAGGTTATCTCACCTAGAAATCCAAGTGATAGTAGAATCATTCAGGACACAGCTCCAAAAATATGACCTCTCTGTCAGCTCTCCAGCCAAGCTCTGCCAAAGTGTTGCTGCTGGAGCTGGCTTCTTAAGCTCCCTTGATGAGCAGACTCTCCGAAGCTGAGTCGCTGGTGGATCATCCCCAAAGTGTGGACTGGAGGAAGGTGGAATGACAGGTCCCACTTCCAACCTACCTACCATTCCTAAAAATCCAGCCCAGTACTGAGCATTTACAAAAATGCTCAGCAGACGAAAGTTGTCTGCTGAGAACAAACATTCCTGGAGTTTTCTCATCTCACCCACCTGAGTAGTCTGGGTAAGATGTACGCCCCCTCCATTACCTGACCTGCCATTGGCTTACACTATACACACATACAATATATATTAGTCCATTTAAGATTAAAACTATGCTTTATATTGAACAAACTTAATGATATAATTGTACAGAAAATTGGCAGCTAAAAGCAAATAGCCTTATAAAATATGCAACTAACTTTTAAACAGGATGAAATGAACAAAACACATACATTTATCACTAGCCGTTACACTCCTAAAGGATAATTCAGTGCTTTACATTATCTAGAAGTAGCAAACATACTTTACCACATTTAAAAGTTTTTTTTCATCATATGGTTTCTATTTAGAAGTTACTTTATGCGTGATAATATAAAATAGTTTACGACGACCACATGGTCCTGCTCAGCAGTTCATGTTGTTTAAAAGGTGCACTTTCTTTATGTGTTCTGTAAGTCAATGTCAGGGAAAGTGGTTGAGGACCACTAAATTTCTCCAAGATTCCTAGGTCTTATCCACGGAAAGCTGTATGAGACATACGAGGGGTGATCCAAAAGTAATGATAATCAATAATAAACACAATGAATATAGTAAAAATAATAATTTATTTTTCTACATAGTCTCCTAACAAGTCTATACATGTAGTCCATCTCTTTTCTAAACTTAGAAATCCCTTAGAAAAAAATTCTTGATCTTGACCCTCAAAAAAATCCCCAACAGCGGTTATCACATCGCTATCGTTGTCAAATTTCTTGCCCCGGATGTGTTCCTTGAGCCGAGGAAAGAGAAAGAAGTCACTGGGGGCTAGATCTGGCAAATAGGGGGGTGTTCCACCAGTTCAAAGCCCACTTCTTGGACAGCAGCCACGGCAACTGCACCTTTGTGAGCCGGCGCGTTGTCTTGGTGAAACAGCACTCCAGCCTGCAGTTTGCCGCGCCTTTTCTCCTTGATAGCCTCCCGCAATCTTCTTATTTGTTTTGCGTAGTAGGAGCCCATAATAGTGGCTCCCTTCTCCAAATAGTCCACCATAATAATTCCTTCAGCGTGCCAAAAAACGGACATCATAACCTTCCCTGTTGAGCTTGACACTTTGAATTTCTTCGGTGTTGGTTCGTTGGCTCGTTTCCATGTCATCGATTGTTGTTTAGTTTCAGGATCAAAGTGGTGGATCCAAGTCTTGTCCATGGTCACAAAACGTGACAAAAAATTCTCCTGGTCTGCTTGGAACTTTTCGAAATTTGCTCTTGAAATGTCAACTCATTTCTTCTTTTGCGCATCGGTTAACATTCTCGGCACGCAACGTGCGGAGACCTTTCTCATATGCAATTCGTTCGCAAGGATTCTTTGAATACTGCCATATGAGATCCCTGTGACCTCAGCTACATGCCTGATGGTCACTCTTCGATCTGCCAATACAACTTCTTCAACTTTTTTAACGTTATCTTCAGTGAGGGACATGGATGGGCGTCCTTCACGATGTTCATCTTCCGTCGATGTTCTTCCCAGCTTAAACTCCTTGGCCCAGCGTGCAACTGTGGAATATGGAGGAGAAGAGTCCCCCAATGTTTCCACCAAGTCGCTGTGTATGTCTTTGGTAGACATTTTTGGTTCAAGCAGAGGTATTTGATGACATCTCTGGTTTCGCTTTTTTCCATTTTGATGTTCACTCCTCGGTAGAGATGAGCGAACACTGTTCGGAACAGCTGTTCCGAACAGCACGCTCCCATAGAAATGAATGGACGTAGCTGGCACGCGGGGAGTTAAGCGACCGGCCGCCGGTAAAGTGTACGTGTCAGGAGCATATAATGGTATAATAAAGCTGCTAATAGAGATGAGCAAACACTGTTCGGATCAGCCGTTCCGAACAGCACGCTCCCAAAGAAATGAATGGAAGCACCTGGCACGGCGACCGGCCGCCGGCAAAGTGTATGTGCCAGGTGCTTCCATTCATTTCTATGGGAGCGTGCTGTTCGGAACGGCTGATCCGAACAGTGTTCGCTCATCTCTACTCCTCGGCAGTTCGTATTCAAATGAATGTAGCTCCCGGGAATTGTGGCCTATTTAAGTGATTTTTTTTCCTGAACTAGTGGGTACCTAAGCGAGTAGAGGACATTTTATTTTTATTTTTGTGTGCACTAGAAATAACCGATTGTCATTACTTTTGGATCACCTCTCGTAAGTATCTTTATCAAAGGTTAGTTGTGCAGAGGATAATTGGGGATTTCAGTGGACGGTGTGGCAACTAGGGCATATTACTCCTTGGTTGTCCAGTAAAGGTCTTCAATGTACCTCAGTCCCGGTTTTGCAGCTCAGCTCATTACTAGGTTATAAATCTGTGCAGAGTGTGACCCTCCAAGGATGGGAGACTATAGGACAAATTCATCAATTCCTCTACTACAGAAAACTGGCCTAGAGGGATGACATTAAGTATAGGTTCCCAGGTTGTAGAATTGCCGTTTTATGTTGTTGCAGTTTGCTAATAAATTGCTCATTGCAGTTTGCTGATAAAGCCCGGTCTGTTATCTCTCTATGTAAACAAACAGATTATACTGAGTCCATTCTGTACAAGCATCTGCATATTATCTGATCTGCCTAAGTATTTGTGACCCGTTCAGCCGGGGGTGGGGGGGAAGTGGGGGAAGAGAAATAGAGGACGTGAGAAGCAGACACTGCAGGTACCCTGTTGAAACACTGAGGTGGGAAAACCGGGAAAACCCCTTTAATAAATGTGTCCCATCTGAGGCTCTACATTGTGGAAAAGCTGCTTTTCTGTTGTAGATTTTACTTTTGTTTTTCAGCCAAAGCTAAGAGGAAAAAGGAATGGAAAATATAAAGGAAGCTCTTATACTTCTCCTGTATGCTAAATTCTCCTGTATGCTAAAATCTGCAACAAAAAAGCAGCTTTTCTGCAATGTGAGGCCTTAGCTTAAAGGGATTCTACCACTGAAACACTTTTTTTTCTAGTTACCACATCGGAATAGCCTTTAAAAAGGCTATTCGTCTCTTACCTGTGGAAGTGCTCTCCGCCGCGCCGTTCGTTCAAAATACTGGTTTGTACCGGTATGCTAATGAGTTCTCTCGCAGCGATGGGGGCTTCCCCATCGCAGGAGCAGCGATGGGGGCGTCCCCATCGCAGGAGCAGCGATGGGGGCGTCCCCATTGCAGCTTGAAAACCGACCGCAGTGCCGCCTCTCTGGTCTTCTGTATCCTCCGCTTGCCTCTTCAGCGTCTGTCGGACGCCTGCACAGTATGCTCTCTGTTCGGCGAAGATTGCCGAACGTACTGCGCATGCGCGAAAGTGCGGTGCCCGCACTATGGCTGGGACCGCAATTTCGCGCATGCGCAGTACGTTCGGCAATCTTCACCGAACAGAGCGTACTGCGCAGGCGTCCGACAGTACGCTGAAGAAGCAAGGGGAGGACACCGAAGACCAGAGAGGCGGCGCTGCGGTCGGTTTTCGAGCTGCAATGGGGACGCCCCCATCGCTGCTCCTGTGATGGGGACGCCCCCATCGCTGCGAGAGAACTAATTAGCATACCGGTACAAACCGGTATTTTGAACGAACGGCGCGGCGGAGAGCACTTCCACAGGTAAGAGACGAATAGCCTTTTTAAAGGCTTTTCCGACGTGGTAACTAGAAAGAAATGTGTTTTAGTGGTAGAATCCCTTTAAGAGATTGTGACTAAAGCTTGCTACTGGATTTGCTATGTGGTTGACATATCTTAAATCTCTTGTTTACTGATCTGAGTGGTGAGTAGTATACTACTTGAATTGTAAAGATTGTGTTAGTTTGTTAGCTGAGAAGGAGTTAATGTAAGACAATATTTTTCTATGCTGCAAAATAAATGAACAGCAAAACCCTGCATTTGTATCCACTTTGCCTACTGTTTCAGAGTTAATCCTCAGCAGCCCTGCAGTGAAAATGACCTTTGCTTTTTGTCTGGATTTTAATCTATTGCTCATTAAATTCCCTATTCATATACATTATCCCTACATATACTTTTGTTGGTTTGGTTTGGTATTAAACATTGAAATAAAATCAACTGGTTCCATTAGGTTTACCTCTACATGCAGTCTGACTTGTGATCTAGCAGCATAGTTGTATATGTGTAACAGACCTCAGAGTTCCCACAATGCACTGCTCCCTGTGTCTGAACTGCTAAAAGCATTATATTATTAAAAGATTCAAGATAAAAATGACACAAAAAAACTTACTGAAAATATATTGCAAATATATATTGTAACATATAATCTAATTTATTATTGATATAATTTAAAGAGGTTTTGCAGCAGCATACAAATGGCTGGCATTAAGCTGCAAGTACAAAAAACAGAACTAATACTTACCTAAGCCACTATCTCACTGCCACCCTTTCACTGGTGCTCAGGTCCCCATTGTGCTGTAATTCCCTCAATTTGCAGGTAATGGCTGACAATGCCTCTCAGCCAATCACTGGCTGCAGGGGTGATTGGCTGGGATATTCTCAGTTGTCCCTTGGCATGTTGGGATGGCAGAATGAAGGAAGCACAATGATGGTACCCAGGTCTTCACAACAGTGGCAGTGGGGGGGGATCAGTGATGGTGAGCATGAGACGTTTACAGCCAATGCCAGCCATTTGTATGTTGCTGGAAAATCCCTCTAAGGGCCCATTCACATGGAGTAACGTGCCACATGATGTGGCACGTATATGGCGTGTGAGACTGTGCGCACTGTAAAAGCTGCCATTGATTTCAATGGGAGCCTGGATCGTATACGCCGAGTTATTTTGCAAAATCATGGCCGCAAAATAACGCGGCGTATACGATCTAGGCTCCCATTGAAATCAATGGGAGCTTTTACGGCGCACAGTCTCACACGCCGTATATGTGCCACATCACGCGGCACGTTACTCCATGTGAATGGACCCTAATGTTATCTTGCACATAGTATTTTTGCTTTGTTAGTACTGCTCAGTGACACAATACTGTAAAGAGTAGACCACTTACAGTAATGGCTGTAAGTGGTGGCATCCCTGAAATTTTTCCAGAAAATAAAGTATTTCTACCAGAAAATTATTGCAATTACACAAGTTTTGTAATACACATGTTCATTTCCTTTGTGTGTATTGGAACAACAACAAAAAAAAAAAAAAAACAGAGGAAAAAAAAGCCAAAAATGACAATTTCACACAAAAGTCCAAAAATGGGCCAGACAAAATTACTAAGGCCCTCAACTCGATATTTGGTTGCATACCCTTTAGAAAAAAAATAACTGAAATCAATTTTGGACCACTCTTCTTTTGCAAACTGTTCCAGGTTCTGACATTTTCCCAGAAAGATTTTGGCTTACTCACATTTTTGCAAACTGCAGTCTAGCGTTTTATCGTCTGTGTCAGCAGTGGGGTCCTCCTGGGTCTCCTGCCATAGCATTTCATTTCATTCAAACGTCGACAGATAGTTTGTGCTGACACTAATGCCCCCTGAGCCTGCAGGACAGCTTGAATTTCTTTCATTGATTGGGGCTGCTTATCTACCATCCGGACTATCCTGCATTGCAACCTTTCATCAAATTTTTCTCTTCCGTCCATGTCCACGGAGATTAGCTACAGTGCCATGAGTTGTAAACGTCTTTATTATTTTGTGCACCGTGGACAAAGGAACTTCAAGATCTCTGGAGATGGATTTGTAACCTTGACATTGTTATTTTTCCCACAATTTTGGTTCTCAAGTTCTCAAACAGTTCTTTTCTCCTCTTTTTGTTCTCCTTGCTGGCACACATAGACTAACAATGCAAAGATAGAGTCAACATCGCTCCTTTTTATCTGGTTTCAGGTGTAATTTTTAAATTGCCCACACCTGTTACTTGCCACAGGTGAGTTTGAACGAGCATCACAAGCTTCAAACAAAGTTATTTACCAACAATTTTGAAAAAGTACCAACGATTTTGACCAGCTAATTTTTGGAGTTTTGTGTGAAATTATGTCCAATTTGCTTTTTTGTTGCATTGTTCCAATACACACAAAGAAAATAAAACGTGAATAACAAAACAATGTAATTGCAATAATTTTCTGGGGTGCCAACACTTACGTCCATGATTGTATACTAAACACATGAACATAAAGGCATTTTACTGTGAAAGATACAAACCCTCTGTTGAACTGGCCACGGCTTTGTTATTGCAGACAGGTCACATGCAGTCATCAACATAGCTCTACAGGAAAGACAGGAATATTCAGGTTCAACATGTTTAAAGATAAGTATATCACTGATGAAATTAATGTAAATGTCAGCCTTTTATTAAGGATAAAGAAAATAATCCCTTCGGAATCAGGCCGTTTTTCAGTTTGCATTACTGTTATTTCTTCCCTGCATTCCATTTTAAATGATAACTTTTTTAATATTTTCATTCACATAACTGCATAAGGATTTATTTTTTTGTTGGACAAATTGTAATTCATAATGGTCCCATTTAATATTCTGTATTATGTATGGGGGAGCTAGAAAAAAATTCAGTATGCACTGGAATTTAAAAACCCTACAACTGCACAATTTTTAGCACTGGTTTAGTTTTTACAGCATTTACTGCGAGGTGAAAATGTCAGATTGCCTGTATTCCATGGATCTGTACAATCACTGAAATTTTTTTAATGATTTTTTTAATACCCCCAAATCCTGAAAAAAATTGAATTTTTTGTTATCACAATATTAAATGAAGTTTTTATTGTTTTGGGGAAACATTCAATGATTTAAATGTTCGCTTTTAGAAGTGAATTGGCAAAAAAAAATGGCTATACAGTCTTGCTGATAAATCTTGTGACTTGCGGAAACAGCATAATGCCAATTCATTTTTATGAGGGTTACAGAAACAGTCAGTGTGCTAGGCTGTTTCTGAAAAGCTGACCACAGCTGACAGTATGCATTTGGTGGTCAGTGAGGCAGAGGCTAGCAGAGATGGGATTTGGGGGGGAGCCACTGTAAAGGTAGATAAGGGTCCCACCTACTGTGGATATGACATAAATGTTAATTGTGGTACAACCCCTTTAATTTATGCAAACTTGATTAAATTACGTGTGTATCTGTAAGAATTTGCATTAGTGTCCTATTTCTAGATTCCAGACTTGTTTCAAACAAAAACAAAGGTGCCAAAAATCAAGCTGACACTAATGTAGGATCGCCACCTACGATGGAAATTATTGGCAATTATCGAGACACACTAAACATCTCAGTACCAATGCTTTCCGGCTGATGTTTTGGTCACTTTTGAATGTTGGTTGTGCTTTCACACTTGTGGTAGCATGAGGCGGACTCTACAACCCACACAAGTGGCTCATGTAGTGCAGCTCATCCAGGATGGCACATCAATGCGAGCTGTGGCAAGAAGGTTTTCTGTGTCTGTCAGCGTAGTGTTCAGAGACTGGAGGCAGGCCGTAGGAGGACAACAACCCAGCAGCAGGAACGCTACCTCCACCTCTGTGCAAGGAGGAACAGGAGGAGCACTGCCAGAGCCCTGCAAAATGACCTCCAGCAGGCAACAAATGTGCATGTGTCTGCGCAAACAGTTAGAAACTGACTCCATGAGGATGGTATTAGGGCCTGACGTCCACAGATGGGGGTTGTGCTCACAGCCCAACACCGTGTAGGATGCTTGGCATTTGCCACAGAACACCAGGATTGGCAACGTTGCCACTGGCGCCCTCTGTTCTTCACAGATGAAACCAGATTCACATTGAGCACATGTGACAGACGTGACAGAGTCTGGAGATGCCGTGGAGAGCGATCTGCTGCCAGCAACATTCTTCAGCATGACTAGTTTGGCAGTGGGTCAGTAATGGTATGGGGTGGCAGAACAAAGTATTCAATTAGAATATTTCATTCACTCAGATCTAGGATTTGTTATTTGAGTGTTCCCTTTATTTTTTGAGCAGTGTAATATTATACTAAAGGGTCTCTTTCATGATCTCTCTCATTCATGATCTCTGTAAGCAAAAGAGTCTGGGATATCGGTGCCAGAGCCCTGTAGAGGTGAAACCACTGTTTAATCACCTCCCCTGGGCCTCCGCTCATTATACAGTATTGTGGGGTCATTAAACCCTGGATAACCCCAAAAATTAAAAAATAAAATTTTAGCCTGGATGACCCCTTTAGTTTTATATATTTTGCATAAAGAAACAGAAATGGATTCAAAGAACTGGTGGTACAGTGGGGAAAAAAAGTATTTAGTCAGTCACCAATAGTGCAAGTTCCACCACTTAAAAAGATGAGAGGCATCTGTAATTTACATCATAGGTAGACCTCAACTATGAGAGACAAAATGAGAAAACAAATCCAGAAAATCACATTGTCTGATTTTGTAAGAATTTATTTGCATATTATGGTGGAAAATAAGTATTTGGTCACCTACAAACAATCAAGATTTCTGGCTCTCACATACCTGTAACTTCTTCTTTAAGAGTCTCCTCTTTCCTCCACTCATTACCTGTAGTAATGGCACCTGTTTAAACTTGTTATCAGTATAAAAAGACACCTGTGCACACCCTCAAACAGTCAGACTCCAAACTCCACTATGGTGAAGACCAAAGAGCTGTCAAAGGACACCAGAAACAAAATTGTAGCCCTGCTGGGAAGACTGAATCTGCAATAGGCAACCAGCTTGGATTGAAGAAATCAACTGTGGGAGCAATAATTAGAAAATGGAAGACATACAAGACCACTGATAATCTCCCTCGATCTGGGGCTCCACGCAAAATCTCACCCCGTGGGGTCAAAATGATCACAAGAACGGTGAGCAAAAATCCCAGAACCACGCGGGGGGACCTAGTGAATGAACTGCAGAGAGCTGGGACCAATGTAAGAAAGCCTACCATCAGTAACACACTACGCCGCCAGGGGCTCAGATCCTGCAGTGCCAGACGTGTCCCACTGCTTAAGCCAGTACATGTCCAGGCCCGTCTGAAGTTTGCTAGAGAGCATTTGGATGATCCAGAAGAGTATTGGGAGAATGTCCTATGGTCTGATGAAACCAAACTGGAACTGTTTGGTAGAAACACAACTTTTCGTGTTTGGAGGAAAAAGAATACTGAGTTGCATCCATCAAACACCATACCTACTGTAAAGCATGGGGGTGGAAACATCATGCTTTGGGGCTGTTTCTCTGCAAAGGGGCCAGGACGACTGATCCGGGTGCATGAAAGAATGAATGGGGCCATGTATCGTGAGATTTTGAGTGCAAACCTCCTTCCATCAGCAAGGGCATTGAAGATGAAACGTGGCTGGGTCTTTCAACATGACAATGATCCAAAGCACACCGCCAGGGCAACGAAGGAGTGGCTTTGTAAGAAGCATTTCAAGGTCCTGGAGTGGCCTAGCCAGTCTCCAGATCTCAACCCTATAGAAAACCTTTGGAGGGAGTTGAAAGTCCGTGTTGCTAAGCGACAGCCCCAAAACATCACTGCTCTAGAGGAGATCTGCATGGAGGAATGGGCCAACATACCAACAACAGTGTGTGCCAACCTTGTGAAGACTTACAGAAAACGTTTGACCTCTGTCATTGCCAACAAAGGATATATAACAAAGTATTGAGATGACATTTTGTTACTCACCAAATACTTATTTTCCACCATAATTTGCAAATAAATTCTTACAAAATCAGACAATGTGATTTTCTGGATTTGTTTTCTCATTTTGTCTCTCATAGTTGAGGTCTACCTATGATGTAAATTACAGACGCCTCTCATCTTTATAAGTGGTGGAACTTGCACTATTGGTGTCTGACTAAATACTTTTTTGCCCCACTGTATATCTAGAAACGGTGGGGCTTTCAAATGCATATAACTATAAAACATATTTTCTTTATTTTATTCCTTTATAAATGCTCTGTCAGTCCATAATCAAATAATAATGGAAAATGGCAATGCTTACAAAATGACATTTGGTTGAATTAGCACAAAGTAAAACTGAGAATTATTCTGCTCTTGAAACTACCATCTACTCTTGTCATTAAGGGGTTACATATTACTGCTGCAATACGGAAGTTTAGAGTCAAATACTTACAAAAACAGTTCTTTTTGTGCTGAATCGTCCCACCTGAAATTCTTCTTTTTAACCAGATCAAAAAAATCTCCTCTTCTCCTGCAAGAATAGTCAAGAATATTATTTTCACACTGAAAAGGAATAATTTACAGCAAGGCCTGAGTGATATTGTTATTGTTTAAGCAAGGCAAGTGCCTCTAGCAACATTATGGTGGATACCCATATGAAACTTGAAGCCAAGGCTGTAAGATAGATTGTTCATGACGCACACAAGTACTAGGTGCTGCCAAGTAAAATAACTTAGCTATTCCTTTTTTGGTCAGTTAAACTGTGCAATGACTGAAAGCGAATAAATCAAATATGGGCCACAATAGCAAGACAATCCTTGGATGATCATTTGGACTTACTTTATATAAAGAGCCAAATCTGTAGCAAGGATAGACTGCTTTATCATCTTCAGTGCAGACTTGTAGTCCTGAACAGAAAGACCGCTCAAAATCTGATTACCCTGAGAATGAGAAGACATCCACCAATTCCATGTCAGTCATAGCCACATCCAAATACATTTACATTTTTAGAACTTTTGCTATATGCTTATGTTACCTCTATAAGCCATATAAAGGCTTGTTTTTTTCTTGGATGGATTTTAGGTTTTCTGCAGCAACTTTTTCAGCTACATATAATTTATTGCTTGAATTTTATTTTTTTTTGCCGTTTGAATAATGTGTTAATGGGTTGTTTCAATTGTGTTGGTACAAAATATCTATTTTTTTTGCTATTTTAAAACAAATAAAATACTTTGTTACATAAAAATGTGTTTGACCTTTTTTATTTTATTAAATCTTAAATTCACCTTTCTTGTCCCATTATGGAGCAAAAAGATGCAATGTTTTGATTGTTTTTTATAAAGCTCTGGAATGCTTACTACTCCACAGCATTATTGCCTGTCATTGTACAACTAAGGGAGGGTTCACACCTGCTCCTGATCTCTGCTTTAGACAATTTGGAAACTGGACAAGGGATGGAAAACCGGCGGTCACATTTCAAAATCATTCACTTGAATGGTTTTGCAAACTGACTGCCCATGTGCATCTTCTGCCTCTCCGCAGCAAAACTATATATTTTTAACCGTACACAAAGTCGGACATGCAGGACTTTGTGTCTGGTTAAAAAAAACGGTTTCCCAGCAGAGAGGCAAAAGACGCACACAGGCGGTCACTTTGCAAACCCATTCAAGTGAAGGATTGGAAAACTGACCGCTGGGTTTCCGTCCAGTTTCTCGGGGCAGAAGACAGAAACCTACCGGATTGGCTAAAGCGGAGACCAGGCACAGATGTAAACCTGCCCTAATGCCCCACAGGCTTTCACCGATAAGAGACCTGGTAATCTTTGCTAGGCCTCTGACACCTTAAAGGGCCTCGTACACATGGCGTAAAAATTTTCTGCAGTGTGTTTCTTTTGGCGCAGCTAACCGTGACGGAATGTCAATGCAGTGCATCAGCATTTCATTGCGGAATCCCGTTCCTGTTTAGGCCCGGATGGATGGGACTAAACAGGAGCATGTCTTGAGCCACGGACGGAATCCGCGGCTAGGTAGGTCATGCCGTTTCTTTTTTCCGCTACTAGCTAGGAGGGAAAAAAAAGCGAGCAGCTCCCATTGAAGTCAATGGAAGCCATTTTTGCAGGTGGATTTTGAGGTGGATTCCGCGTCGAAATCCATCTGCAAAAAACTCTGTGTGAAAAACACTAAATGTTATTAACTGCAGCAAGCCTATGGTTGCGCCTGCAGCAGGAACCTACCTGTATATATATATACCATTGTGTAGATATTGTCCCCACCCTATTTAGAAAGTTTGGTGCTCATGAAGGACATTTTTATGTCGTTACCAGCATAAACCCATGGGCCCCATAGACTATAATATGGCCCGCCGGGTTTCTGCCTGAAATTGGCAGAGAGAAAAGTCCTGCCTGCATGCTATAACATACATTGTGTCAAACATTTCATTTCCCTTCAAATCCTGTCTATCTAATATCAAAGCTTACAATCTGACACTGAAGTCTGTTATCCATTGAATGCTTGTTTTAAATGCTACAAGTGATAGCAAGCCAGTTCTTTCTGTTTTGCACTAGATTTACCAAGCCTTACTTGCTTTTTGCCATTTTATTTAGGGTGTCCAAATTTCCCGACCTAGAAATAGTTCCAGTTATCATAGCTAAAAAAATGCCCCAAATTACATGTGGGACTGACTCTGTCAGTCCCTCTACATTCACAAATTAAACTCTGGGCCCCCACTCTTATTATCTTTGTGGGTCTCTGTGTCCAGACTTCCAGTGATCAGATACTTATCTTCAATCCGCCACTGACTTCCCCATAACATCTGCTTGTGCTATACAGAAAATCATATATGATAATAAATGATCTTGGTCTAACTAACACACATTTCAGTATACCATGTATAATACAGAGATAAATATTAGGGTTAAATTCACACATAACACACAAAAATTTATTTTAAACCTTACTAAATTCAAGCGATCTACAGGATACTTATGAGGTATTAAAATAGCATGCTATACAGGTAGTATACAACCTCTAAGCTCCTTCTGAGAAGGATATGCAGAAGGTACTTAAAAGTTGGCCATAGAGATTAGATGAAAATCCACAATCCAAATCCACCTATTTTAGCAGGACTTTTCTCTCCGCATATTTTAATCGGAATGGGGGATGGAGTCCCTGAACGGTCACACAATGCTAGTGTGACTATAGCCTTACCTAGGAACTGAAGGTTTTACAAATGAAACCTGTCAACAATGTACAGACAACTGCAACATTGAAAAACCATGTCAAAACTGCATATGCTGTTATAAGGTGCAGTTTTGATTCTCTTTTATCCACACTTTAAACTCTATGTAAATATATAACCTAAGAAGAACATTGCTCTTGTCTTCCAAAAATAGCACCACACCTGTTTATGGATTACGTCTAGTATTGCAGCTCCTACCTATTCAGACTGAGTTTCTTGGACCGGAACCTGAGGCGGAGACTGCCTCAGGTTCCGGACCAAGAGCCGGGTAGCCGCGACTGAAAGCCGGTGCACTGCACAGGCATCCAGCCACGCACTCTGCTTCGGATTATGCCCTATGATTAGACCTAGTCCGAAGGAAGGTGTGTCTTCAGGCCGAATTGCGAGTCGACTCGGCCTGAAGAATGAGCACCTCGCTTCTTTTTTCTGGGAGCCGGAAGAAACGGCTCCCGGAAAAAAGACCTAAGCGGCTCCCATTGATTTCAGTGAGAGCCGTCTTTTTGGTCAGGATTTTGAGGCGGATACGGTTTCAAAATCCTGACCAAAAATCTCCACATGAACTTACACTGAAAGTGAATAAGACTGAGCTCCTCCGAAGACACAACTTTTAAGAATGAGTTCCACTGTTTGTTAGAAAGCACTCGTATTTTTCTGGTCCTGTACAACCACTCCAATTACTTATAGGATGTTTTATACAGATCATTCCTTATCAAGAATATATTCTTTTCCCATGAGTTATAATTATTATTCTGTCTATTGTAAGGGAAAGATTCTCAGTAATTTAATGGAGTTTATTGGGTGGCGTTTGTGGAAATGTTGATTGGTGGGCTTTGACTGATGGTTTCCATAGTGTTGTTATTGACCAATCACTTCCAGGACGAACATGTAAGGAAAGAAACATACTGCAAAATATATGAATTGTGTCAGATCCTATTGATAGTGAAATTCCTTTTTTTAATAACTCTAGAAGTAAAAGGTAAATAGAACAAATCACCTTGTACAGGTACATTATACTCCCTCTTTTCACTAACCTGGCTGTTCAGAATCATGAGGCACTGGTCAAAGTGGTGATTCTCCATAATAGAATGGCAATAGAGCTGGGCTAAAGGATGCTCACTCCTGGAAAAAAAAATTCATGGCTGAAAGTATTTTAACATGAATATACTTTTATTAGCTAGCAAGGCATAAGAAACATTGTATAAAACATATATTGTGTTGTACATTTCATTTCCTTTCCTTTATTTTCACACATTCATTTTAAGCCTTACTGAAGTTAAGATGTCTAAAAGATGCTTGTTAGGAATTAAAATCTGAGCAGGATATGTAGACGGTACTTAAATGGTGGCCATTAGATTAAGGTCAGCCAAATCCACCAGTTTTAGCAGGACAAGCCGACCATCTAATATATATGGGGATGTCCTGACTCTACTCCAATATTTGCCTTGCAGTTAAACCTGACTGACTTTTTAAGTCTCGTGGAGGTAAGTCACCACCATAGGTGTCCAAAAATCTGGAAGAGCCATTTGCTAGTAGGGGATTTGCTTTTGAAATAGTGGTTGCGTGGCCTTTAAGAAGGAATGTAGTCTGTTCTTGCAGATCTTTGAGAATTTTATAGTTACAGGTAATGACAGATCTTTAACATTATACTACCATCTTTGCAGCCACAAAAGCCATGTGCATATGATACAGTACATCTATTGTGTAACCCTATTACAATATACAGTATTTTATATAAAACAAAAGTGAGATGTTTTCTTAATACAGCTAGACCCAAGTTAGATATACACTTAGTGCCAAAATTCCATGATGATGCATTTCATAATACCTCACATTACATGATATAACTTTACAGCTTGGAGCTCAATATCCCCTGTATGGTGATCAAGAGAAATTCTGGCTGCAACCAAGACTGCTGGAAGGTGTACTCTATTCAGATGTATTATTTCGTTCAATGGGAGCTGTAAAATATCTGTATGCTAAGTAAATTCCCACTAGCCGACATTCAGATTTTCATAATTTAACCCTTTTCACACTGGATTATAAAATAAAAATACATTATTATACTCTCATACACCCATAATTTTCTAAAAGTTGGCACCTGATACATTGTGAAAATGCCACCCTATATTTTACACTCATGTAATTTTGCAACATAAAAAAAAGTCCAATCCAAGCAGAACTAGAAACCCCCTAAAATTACAGAAGAAGATATGAAGAGTTCATACACGTCCTATATGTCCATGTCTGCATGCAGGGCAATTTCACATAACCACCAAAACTGAAGAAACTCTGTTATTAGATACTGGCAAAAATGTCACAAAGTTGACAAATGGCCAGATTAGATACACGCGAAGATTATATATGTGTAGCTGCTAATCTTTATATTCCTTAATATGACTTCTTCCCCCCCAAATGTGACTCTCCCTGATTGGTAAGAGGGGTGTTTACTGTATTCCTATATCTCCCCCCAGGGTTTACTGGACAAATTACAATACGCCAGTTGTCCTTACCAAAAATGAAGCCAAAGTGGAAAAACAATGTGTGAAAAAGTCCACCTCATGAGTCGACAGCTTGTAGAACCATCTTCAGCAGTAATAATTTGAAGTATTACTGTAGGACTTTGTCAGTCTCTCGCTTTGTACAAATTTTGCTCTCTCTTCTTTACAGCATTGCTTCAGGTCATTGAGGTCCCACCACAGGATTTCAATTGGGTTGAGGTCTGGACATTGACTGCGCCATTGCAATACCGTGATTCTCTTCTTTCAGCCATTCTTTTGTAGATATTTTGATATGATTGGGACCATGTCCCATTGCATGACCCATACTTAGCCAAGCTTGAGTGGTTCCATTGATGGTCTCACATTTGATTCAACAATACTTTGGTATTCAGAGGAGTTGACTCAGTGACCACAAAGTTCCAATGGTGCAAAACAAGCCCAAATCACCAACAATCCACCACTGTTTGGTGTTAAGCCAAATATCTCATTTGACCATTGTAGCTAATTTGTATACAGACTTCTGAGGTAATTTTTTTTAGGAAAATGGGTAAATTTTAACATAACGAGAAAGCTAAAAAGGATTTTTCATACCCTTACTGGCAGTGCTGTGGGTTCAGTGGTGAAATTTCTGGCGATAGGTTCCCTTTAATCCCTTGTAGTCAATTTTTTCACTATAATTGTTTTGCTGATGAAACCATAGGTATCAGTGGCGGTTAGTCACTTTAAATCAATAATGACAAAGTAGCAGAAATGAACAACACAATTATTATTATTATTCTATTTTTCAAACTAGGCTTTTTAAAGGGGTTGTCACACATCCCTCTGATGGACTAGCATCACTGAAGAGGAAAGTAGAGACTAATGAGAAACCAGAAAGAGTCAGAACATGGGGATCATGAGTTGAGTATGACTTTATTTTTGTATGCTATTCTGGGCTGGGCTACCAATGTTTTATCTTGGTTGAATATTACACTAACCATTATGCACTTGTTGCCAAAAAATATGCACCTAAGTAGGAGGAGCTGGAATGAAGTAAAACTTTATATGTGTGAATATAATCATGTATGCAAGTGATTACAATACAACAGCGAAAGGATAGTTAACTGGGGAAAATTGTACAATGAGTTCCTAGTACTCTGTTGGCCACCTCTAGCCAGGAAACAAGATGAGATATAGGTAGTCATGAAGATATATAGATTCTATATGGTATATGCTCACAGATGTTGCATCTGGGCCTGTAGATGCAGATAAACTTGTAGGCTGCCAAAGCTGGAATCACATATGATCCCATAAATGTTTGATCTGGCAAACGGGCAGGCCAAGGAAGTATTGCAACCTGGCTGAAACATTTCTGGGAAAACAATGCTGTGTGAGTGAGCATTATCCTGCTGAAAAATGCCAAATGGAAGCCATGCCATGTAACCATTGCTCCCAACAACTCCTAACAACTAGGCTACAACAACCTACAAGGTGAACAATTCATTGAAGTAACCAGTCCAGTGAAGCACCCCATCTCAAAGCCTGTCAACTGGACAAAATGTCTTGGAGTGTGATATAGAGGCATGTCTAGATGTCAATTATCTCTAACTAAGAGATACTAGCCAAAAGTAGCCCATGAAATTCTTTTTATAGGGTAGTGGGGGAAGCACTTTTTTTACGCCCTCTTGTGGCAAGACCCAGTGTTTAATCAGACCACGCCTGTAATCATCAGCATTTCTGCCACAACTGCAGGCCGAGTATTGTAGCAATAAGACATTTCTATATGGGTAGATTTTTTTGTTTTCTTTTTGTCAACGAGTGTTTTTCATTCTATAAGCAAGGTTCACTTACTTAATAGGAACATTGAAGGATTTTTAAGTGTTTTGCTATTTTTTTTTTTACATTAACAGTTCTATTATCCATCTGCCTATCAATAACACAGCATGACAATTTTTCATGCAGTAATAATAACAAACGAAAGTTACATCTTGTACAGCTACCATGCATGTGACCTGCTCCAGCACTGACAGATGTCTGGAGTAGGTCAGCAAGTTCTATTCCAAACCGCAATGACTATAACTTTTTATTTGACTCTAAGGCAATTTTATGGTTTACAGTTATTTTGCATTGGTTGTCATAGATTTGGTTGTGTAACCTCACACTCTTACCTAACGGGATGTTTCGGTGGATTTTTCTTGGTTTAATTACAAGAGAGAGAAGTCCTGTTCAACCACAGGAAATGGGTTGATTCAGAATATAACTTACATGCTTTTCAGAACTGGAAGCCTGAGCGCAAACCATTTAACAGACCTATATAGTGTGGTACAAATAACATTTGCTGTTTCGTAGGAAGGTGGAAAATTCAAAAACAAGGTGTAGCTATAATTCAAAAATTACATTTAATGCTTCCATAATGTTTTCATATGTTCTATAAAAGTAAGTTTTAAGCCTTTTATTCATAACTGAAGCATATAGTAGTAGTACAGTCATGACTGAGGTGCTTAATAAGGGAACGTGTCAGTGCAACAAAGTCTATTAAGTCTATGGAAAGTGATGGAAGATAAAAGGAAACTTCATCAACACTGGTGTCATAAAAACCTCTGGGTCCATCTGTTTTCTTCTCTGCACCCGAATCTCAATTCTCTGCCAGCTATAATTTACATTAGAAACTGAGTTTGTCAGGCTGCAGAGGCCCCAAGTCCCAATTAGCCCTGCCACCTTTCAGGAAAAATGGCGGGGGCTTCATAAAAAAAGAGTTTGTCCAAAAAATTTCAACTTTTTAATGTCAGAATGCTAGTGTAAGGGAATAAAGAATTCTCTTCAACCCTATTCTGCCATGGTCATTGGGGCGCTCCATGGAACTCACGGACTTCGAACCTGGTCAGGTGATTGGGTGCCACACATCATGCAGGTCAATGCCAAACGATGCCTCGCTTGGTGTAAGGAGCGTAAACATTGGACGATTGAACAGTAGAAAAACGTTGTGTGGAGTGACGAATCACGGTGCACAATGTGGCGATCCAATGGCAGGGTGGAGGTATGGCGAATGCCCGGTGAACGCCATCTGCCAGCGTGTGTAGTGCCAACAGTAAAATTCTGAGGTGGTGGTGTTATGGTGTGGTCGTGTTTTTCATGGAGGGGGCTTGCACCCCTTGTTGTTTTGCGTGGCACTATCACAGCACAGGCCTACATTGATGTTTTAAACACCTTCTTGCTTCCCACTGTTGAAGAGCAATTCGGGGATGGCGATTGCATCTTTCAACACGATTGAGCACCTGTTCATACTGCACGGCCTGTGGCGGAGTGGTTACACGGCAATAACATCTCTGTAATAGACTGGCCTGCACAGAGTCCTGACTTGAATCCTATAGAACACCTTTGGGATGTTTCGGAACGCCGACTTCGTGTCAGCCCTCACCAACCTACATCGATACCTCTCCTCAGTGCAGCACTCTGTGAAGAATGGGCTGCCATTCCCCAAGAAACCTTCCAGCACCCGTTTGAACGTATGCCTGCGAGAGTGGAAGCTGTCATCAAGGCTAAGGGTGGGCCAACAGCATATTGAATTCCAGCATTACCAATGGAGGGCGCCGTGAACTTGTAAGTCATTTTCAGCCAGGTGTCCGCATACTTTTGATCACATAGTGTATTTTAAAGTGAGGATTTTGTCAAATGAGGTATCTTTGTACTTTTTTAAGCCCCTTGTGCGTTTTGTAAATGTTGTTAGTATATCCATTAAACGGAACTGCTAAGGCCTCACTCACATCTGCGTTGGTAATCCGTTCAGGGGAGTCCACATGGGAACCTTCCCCCCGCTGAATCCAATACCAAACGCACGGGCAAGCGGTGTGCCGTGAAAGCACACGGACCCTATAGACTATAATGGGGTCCGTGTGCTCTCCGCGCGTTGTCCGCACGGAACATGCGGACAGAAAAGTAGATTGTGATCTACTTTCATGTCCGCATGATTCGTGCGCGCAGCGTGCGGAAAGCACACGGACCCCATTATAGTCTATGTGGTCTGTATGCTTTCACTGCACACCGCTTGCTAGTGCGTTTGGTAATCCGTTCAGGGGGTCCCCATGCGGACTTCCTGAACAGATTACCAAATGCAGATCTGAACTAAGGGTTAGTGGATCACAGAATGACCTAGCAGAATCCTTTACTAGGCAAAATGAATCAGATCCATGGCCTGAACCACCTTTACTCATACAGAACTTATATAGGACTGCATTCACATAGGTGATACATATTTTTACGTGCTAAGAAATAATAATGATGAAGATTAGATTTGCTCTTACCTCTGAATGAAAGAGTTGTTAACCCCTCTGTGGTCCAAATCATGGCTTAACGTGGCAATCATCAAGGATAAAATCTCTAGGTCATTAAGTTTATTCTATAGGAAGAAATACAAGTATTAAAAGGAGTCTAAATACCTCTCTCAAGGATATTCAATTATTACACAGTATATTACAATATACTTTTGTTATGTATGTCCATTTAGTAGTTTTGGAGAAAAACAACTTTGAAGTATTATCCAGTTAAGGCAGCTAGTGCACTGGGGCGGGCCTTCAGTCCTGTAAGCACTGCTTTGCACAAGGTGGTGCAGGCAGGAAATGTTAGGGGTCTATGCAGCAAGAACCTTGCTCCAGGAAGCAGAAGGCCCGACCCCAGTGGACCAACTGCCTCATTTACATAACATTTCAAAGTGTTTTTTCTCCAAATCTGAAAAATGACATAGATAACAAAGGGATGTTGTTTATCACTGTAATGTTCTATGTATTATGCGGGTGGCAGCTGAAAATGCTTAGGGGAGGTGATGCAGGTAAAACCTTTCATTATGTTCAGATGATCAAACTGAACCACATTACACACATTGCTATTAGTTTAGATATTACAGAACGGAGCACAAAGAACAAATATGTGACTATGGAACAGTCTTTATAGCATGCCTTGTATGAGACAGTGTCTGAAATTGTCAGTGAAGTGTGCAGAATATGTTGGTGCTATATATGAGTAAGCAAAATAAATATTATAAATTATCTCCTGAAAGAATGCCTGGTGAGGGGGAAAGTATCTAGTGAACTGTGACTATAAATTTTTAAACAAGAAACTGTATTTTGAAGTATTCTGCACTCAGCTTACCAGTTGGTGGTAAATCCCATTTAAGGCTAACGCCCCATGTTGCATAAATGTAGCATTTTTGCTGCTGTGGATAAAATGCTGCATTTTACAGTATCTACAAAGTGAATGAGATAATGTCTAATCCCATCCACTGCAGAAAAAAAATTGCTCGGAAAAGTTTTCTGAAAATTGCAGCATGTCAATTATACCTCTGATAAAACTCACTCTGCTAAAATCTGTTACGCATAAAGACAAAGGCAGAGGCCCCACACTACAGAAAAGCTGCCTTTTTTGTAGCAGATTTTGCTGCATTTTTTGAGCCAAATCCAGAAGTGGTTACAAAAGGAATTGAAAATATAAAGGGAAGCACTAACACTTTTCCCGTCTACCAAATCCGTCCCTGACTTTGGCTGAAAAACACAAAAAAATCGGCAACAAAAAAGTAGCTTTTCTGCAACATGTGGCATTAGTCTAAGGTTGAGGCCACATATTATGGAAGAGTTGTGTTTTGCTGAAGATTTTGCAGTTTATTTGGCTTTGGCAAAAAAAAAAAAAAAAAAGTCTTCTCTCCACATGTACTCACTAAAATTCACTAACAGGGCTCACCTCTTTTTAATGTTAAACTTTGCATAAACCAATGGTACCAATGTCTATATGAGGAACAACACATATGGTCAATGGGAGTCTTATTTTTACACCTGTATTTTTTACACGTGCATTTTGCCAAAATTAGCACGCATTTACTCCGTGTGAATGGACCCTAAATCTGTTGTTGCATTTTGCATTTCTTTTAACCATTTATTGACTATAGATAGATAGATAGACTTCATGTGGGTTTAGTCCAATACCTGAATTTTGCCAGTCCTGAGGGCAGCAAACATGCATTGTGCGGTGTTGAAGGCATGCCTCCAGTTGTGATAGGCTACATTCTTCCTGTAGTTTTTCTTTACACTTAGAATCCATCTGCACAGAGTCTGTAATTAAAGGCAAAGTAATAAGTGTACAACCTAACAGACCCAAAAAGAGGTAGCACCTGAAACTACAGTGACAGCAAAGTGAATCACTGCAATAATTCAGTAGGGGGTCTTTTAAGGATTTAAGGATCTTACAGTATCTTTAGATACTGTCACAATACAATGAGTGTAGCTTCAGATCCTAAAAGTACCATATGTTATAGGAAGATTGGGTCTAGAAAGTTGACTCCTGTAGGGCTCATGCTGGAACTCTATTTTTCAGCCCACCTAGCATCAGGAAGATGAATGGCATAAAATTTAAGAACAAAGTATTATTTGAGAGAACATACAGGTTTCTCTATGGCTAGGTAAAGTGGCCAGAATAAACAGGCAGCTGCAATGAAATATCTTTGAAATAGTTTAAAATGGGTCTGGCAAAGGATGGTTTTCAGAGATGCCTTACCTCATATTTCATTTGGAAGGTCTGCACAAGGTTGAGGTCTGTGAACATTCGACTTGTAGCTAATGTGGTTTCCATGTCAGTAAGCTCAAAGTCACTGAAGTAGAAGTCTGTTAATTTAAGTGATTGTGCAGATGGCACGACAGATCCCTGTGAAAGACAAGAAACATCGATTAGCTGGAGGCGCATCAGAAATCTCACAGGTGAGCACCATGTAAGAGGTCACTGAAAAATTACCAGGACCTTGTGCTAAACATGCAGTTAACTTTAAGAGCAGACATGGTTACTATGGGGCTCAGAAGACATGGCTCATCTATGCAGAATAGCCTATTTACATAAAATGGTAATCTAACAGTAGCTTTCATTTTACACTTATCAGTCCAAAATGCCTCCCAAACCAATAAAATTGCGGTGGAAGGGCCATTAATAGAAGCAGAAACAAACTGATAAAGCAACGCAGAGAGAATCATCTTTTTATGAATATGCAAATCAGACAGCATATGCAACAGGAGTGGTCCGATATACCTACAGACAATGGCTGAAAATATCAATCATAGCTAAAGGGGTGTCATTTAACAGCGATTCAGGAGGAGAGTGCAGATCACTTGCACCTGCCAAATTTAGCAAATGAAGCCTCACTCCTAAAACACTTGCAGACTGATTTGTATTTCCATAAAAAGATGATTATCTCTGCATTGTTTCATCATTTCTTCTGTTATTAAAGGCCCCTACATGACAAAGTTAATGGTTTTAGAAGCATTTTGGAGCTGATAGCCTGCCTTCAATACATTGCTTTTTGCAAGACAAGTCATAGCTATTGGTGGATTTATTTAGTCGGCAATAAAAATACTGAAAGATAACTGCACCTACCATAGCTTACACTCATCCCCAGTTACTGAATAAAGTACTCTACTTATCATGACCAAATACTAAACATACTACTTTCCCATCAACAATAGATTTTATTTAGCATATCCCACTAGTTTTGACTGGAACTGGCAAAAATCTAATAGCTATTGAGACCTGAAGACAGTTCCACAATGAGAAGACGCTATAATGAAATAAAAGCGTTTAACCAAACATGCATTGTACTAAGGAAGTGTATTCGATACCTACAGCCAGCTTTGCATTATGAAGCCCATTAAAGGAGTCTCTTTCCATTACATATTACAGTCACTGTTTAAAATGGGCCGGAACGTGCCAGAAATCAGTTCTGGAATAATTATAAATTGTCTTTCATTGTTTCGGTATAAAGACCCCACAAACACCACTGTTATTATACCCGGGGGTCTTTTCAGACTCCCGAGTATAATGATCAGAGGACTAGTAGAGGTGAGGGAACATAAAAAACACTGTTACTTACCTCTCCTGGCTCCGGAAGGCTTCGGGCCTACTTGGTGACGTCACAGACCTCACAATGGCTGGGCTTGCGTCCTTATGAGTCAAGACGCAAGCCTGATTCAAGTGACGTCTCTTCCATCATTGAAGATGGCCGACATCAGCCGGGAGTGTGCCTGAGTCCAGGAGAGGTAAGTAACAATGTTTTTTATGCTTGTATCCTCTCCTGGGTCTCTGAATATTATACTCTAGGGTCTGAAAAGACCCCAGAGTATAACAATTGTACATGGTTGGTCCACAATAGGGCATAATACTCTGTGCAAGGGCCACTGTCGGGTGGGGGGTTTTGGTCAGAAAGAGGGGGTATTAGAATTTTTTCTCAATTTAAGCACTGACTACAGTGCAGTCTTTCACAAATCTGGTTAATTCAGAACGTAGAGAAGTATGGCTGCAATGCTATCCTCCAGTAAATGCCACAGCAACAGCCCATGTAAAATGAGAGCATATTGTTTAGGTGACCATGAACATAGGATAACATGGATGAGCGAGTTATCAATACAGTTTCTCCATTATGAACCAGCTGCGTATACAGCTTTCAGCCCCAGGATACAGACTGCTTGGTATTTCTGTAAAAGGATTTCTACATGATATCACACAGAGGATTCTGCTCTTAAATTCACATTTGTACACTAGGAGTTTGCTCTCCAGATTTTTCCTAAGCTAAATAATTAAAGAAAAGGAAAGTATTTGAAGATTGTTTAGAAAGAGATCTATTCTTGGTACTGTGACAGGGATCTCAGCTCACTTTTAGCTCCGACAGACAGTACATATTTCCCTTCCAGCTGTCATAGACTTGTGAGGAGTTAGCTGTGTAAATCCTCAGGCTATTCCTTTTCAGGAACTGTCTAGCTGTACCCACTATGTAAACTATGTAAGGTAATTTATCTAACTTTAGATCTATACGATACAAAGTGTAGTCAACAATCTTTCCGGCACTCCATATGTCTTTGCGGTTACCAAGAGTCTCGCTTGTGTTATGGTTTTTAAAAAATACCTTCCAAGCATTTTAAGATGATTTTTTTGTTGTTGTTGCTGTAAAACTGCATATAACACAATGGTACTATATAGCCAGTGTGTTGAATTATTTTTACCTATATTTATTCTCACAGAATTTATTTTCCATTTCAATACCATGCTATTCCAATGGTTACTAATGTATATTTGGGGCAGATTGAGTAAAATGGCCTAAAAGCAAAACAGTCTTATTTGCCCATTACAACCAGTCACAGGGCAATTTTCACTTTTTAGGATCCAAAATTACAATTGCCCTGAGATTGGTTACTATGGGCAAATAATACAGTTTTGCTTTTAGCCCTATACCTAAGTCTATACACAAGGCAGAAAGCTGAAACTGTTATCACAAAAGGTTTGTTCACTGTATATAAAAGCTTAAATAGGCTTTCAAGAATTTAGTACAGACTGATGGCGGTCCACTTTACATTTTACATGAGCTGCTACTGCGGCATTTGCTGGAGTATAGTATTGCAGCTATAGTTTTCTCCGTTCTGAAGAATCCACAGAGTTCAGACAAGCTTTGCAGCTTCTTCAGTGCTAACCAAACTCAGCATTGGGCTGTGTACAATATCCGCACCTCTTATCACATTCACTTGAATGAGCCTGGCATTCGAACAGTGCCCACCTTGTCTCTGTTAAGCCTCCTCTACTGGATCATGTAATGGGTAGGGAAGGTTGAGGGTTTACATGCCATGATATTGCATGCTACTTGAGTCAAATTCCAAATAGTGATATTAACAATATGTAAGCCGCCAAGATAATGGATTTCAGTAGTTGATCTCCGCAGAAAGGTATGTGATATTCTAAGTATAGGATTAGTCCAATTGTTCTGACTATTGTCTTTTAGGTAGTAGTCGTCTTTGCAACAGATTACTTATGGACGGTAATCTTGATAATCTATAGATGATCTTAGTGTCGGATCAATAACCTCTATAATAATGTGGACCCTAACTAATACTGCTCTGCTGTATGCCACTATGTGTTCACTGTGTAGTCTGCAGCAAATTTCCAGAAAAAAAATTATAGAAACCTTTTTCAAGAACATTACTTAAAAGCCAAATGTTTTGAGAAATATTAATACAATTGTTTGCAACCACAATAAAATTTGGATCACAAAACAGATCTTTCATAGCTTATAAACCCATGCAGGGACATGAGCACCACAAAGCCATTACATTTATTTACCTTCTTGGCATATTATTTTAGGTGAAAAAAACAAAAGTGGGGCCAGCAGCATCAAAAACAGGCAATCTTGGATGGAGCAATGGCATAGACTTGGCATTGCACAAATCTCTCATATTTCATTAACTTATGCCAAGAATATCATACAAAACATTTGACATTTATATAGAAATACAAATGAAATACGAATGAATGGTCGTAATATATTTAGTAAGAGAAATAAAATTGATTTTACCGCTGTTACCTGCAGCTCCATGGTTTCCTCTTCAGCAGCAGATGCATGATATGAGAGGATCTGCAATCCAAAACACACTATTTTAATAATCTTATAGATATATAAACCTTTAGGGCTCCATGCCCACAGCAGAATGCAGTCAAGAAAACCCAGTCCATACATCACTTGAATTGGACTACCTGAGAAAAACGCTGAGGAAAACACGTTGCCACCATGAATCTTTCTGCAGCGCTTTTTTGCTGCAGTCTGCTATGTGGGGCCTTAGCCTTGAGGCCGGGGTCCCACAAGATGGAAACAATGCGGAAAAAATTGCGCCGTTTTACAGTACAGGCAAAGTGGATGGGATTCTAGCGAATCCCATGCCCACTTTGCGGTAAAAACTACCATACGGACACGCCACGATTTCCAAAACTGGCGCGGTTTTGGAAATCACAGCATGTCAATTATAACTATGGAAACATTCACAAACTTTCTGTTTAAAGTGCTGCAGGAAGAACTGCAATGCGTTCCTGCTGCGGTTTTTCCCGCAGCACATTACTGTGGGACATCCCGTGTGGCCTTAGCCTAAAGAGGTTTTTTGGGCTAGAAATATTGATGACCTATCCCAAGGATTGATCATCAATATGAGATCCACATCTGACACCATCAACCTATTGTTTTTAGCAGCTGCCACAAAGAGAATGGGTCAGGAAGCAAATGGCAATGTTCTCTGTGTAATGGCTGAACCAATTCACTGCAGCTTAACAGGTAATATATCATTTGCATTAGACTTCAAAGTTGTTTTTCTTCCATTAGACTCCTTTTAACTTCCATTAAAGTAAAGAGAACTAATCTACTGTAATTTGGTCTGGCCACTACACAGAAAATAGAGCTATCTGCTTTCTGCTCCATTTCCAGTGTATAAGCTGCTGATAGACCCCCACTGATCTTATTTTAATGACCTATCCTTAGGATAGGTTGTCAATATTTTTAGCTCAGAAATCCCATTTAAAGGATATTAGATTCTACATTAGACACAGATTATAGTAATAATAAAATACAGACACTACATGATGTTTAGCAGCTCACCCTAGCACAAGTAAAGAGCAGGAAGAACCTGTAGTACTGTACTGTGATGTGCTGTAGAGAGCTGCTATTAGACAGCCATTTGGCGCATGTACTTTAGTGATCCAGGTGTTTTAGCAGAGAACTGACCATGGTGATTGGATACCTGATCTACTAGAGATTTACATTGTCTGTAGCACTGTATGCTGAATGTGACCTTGGAAAGACCATTGTACTTTGAGAGACCACAAGTTCATGACTTAAAGGGGTTGTCCCATAACAAGGATCCTATCTATACAGCTAGTTTATGTGGGTATAAGACTTTTTCTAAATGCATTGCTTTATCAAAATTGCTTTGTTTGGCCGTTATCTTAATTTATTCACTTCATTGTTTACACTGCGTTTCTATGGCCACGGGGCTTATCTGCTCAGTCCCCAAGTGACATCCCCAGGTGAGCTGTCTGCTCTCAGGGGGGGAAGGAGGAGCTGAGTGCTGGGAGCAGCTCTGATCTGTGTATGTCTCTGCCACAGACAACGGAGCTCCTCAGATAGGGGAGGGGGGAGGTGAGAGCTCCGGGATTTCTGAACTCTGCTCTTCCACTTATCAGTCGGTTTAATTGAATTTGGCTGATAAGGGCTGAGATAGGGAGTCTGGTACCTCTGTATGTATTACAAACTGACTCAAATCCAGCTCAGCTACATAAGCCTCTACATCAGCTTCATACTGTGGTAATTCATTTACAATCAATCCCTCATTACTGACTGCAAACATAGCCGATAGCAGAGCAAGTGAAACCCCGCCCACCAATGTGCCGAGAAAACCAGGAAGTGAAGAGTGCATACAGCCTGCAGGTTGGTGAACAAGCGTGATGGGAATATCCCTTTAAAGGGATATTCCCATGAACATAATCATATTTATATTTGTAGATAGTTAAAAGTTAAATAATTTTGTAAATATAAGTAGTTAAAAATTCTGCAGAGTTTTAAAGATTTACTACAAATATGTTAGTAGCGATATATGTTGTCTTGATGAGTTGCCATTGGATACGACCATGAAGAAACTTTCTGTGGTCTGGGACTTGTCTAGAACCCAGCAATGATTTTCTTATTGTACCTGGGTTATCAGGCAGGGACACTACATGTATGAGAAGATATACCGGCCACAACAAGGAAATCATAGTTGATTTTCTGACCTTAGAAAGGTCCTGCATTCATGATCGTATCCACTGGCAACTACTTAGAGAAAATATAGAAAATATTTCGAGAAAATCTTTAAAACTCTTCAAAATTTTAAATTACTTACATTTGCAAAAATGTTTAACTTTTAATTATCTACAAATTTAAAAATGGTTATGTACATGGGAATACCCCTTTAACCCTCTCACCAGTCATATGAACTGTAAACCTTTTTGGAAATACAAAACAATTTTCATATTTTTGTTGAAAGCTGTTTTCTGGTATTTACCATCCCTGCTGGGGATCCTTGCTATCTAATTAAGAAACGCTGTACCCTACCAGTTTAATATCAGGCATCGGAGAAAGTAGTTTCTGTCACAAACAACAGATGGGTGTCTGGAATATTTATTAAAGCCAACTTTCTATTGAGCAGAGCAAGAGAAGTGTAAATCCTTGAGGAGGGTGCTTGAAAGTGAGTGTTTGACAATAATTATTTAATGCTTGAACAAGATGTTAGAACAGCAGTGGGCTGCCAAGAAACAATCCTTTTATTGTGGACTCACCTCTAATGTCACCATCTGTTTGGCCATGGCTCTCTCCACAACTTCATACATCTGGGTGTTCTGGATCCCCAAGCCACAGAAAATTGCAAAGGCTTCCAGAAATTGCTCATCGTTTCTGTTGAAGGCCTTGATTTTGCCAGAGTTTTCATCCACCTTGTTTACTAGCTGGCAAACTCCTATGATAAATACATCACTGGGGACATTAATACATTCAAGAAAGCTGCTTTGGAAATAAGTAAAACCGTGGTCTGTCAGTAAGGTACACAGATATGAATTAATATGTATTTGTTAATTAATCTGGCACAGTTACTTGTGCTGTGACGTTTGCCAAATATGTAGGGATGGATTTCAAGAAAGGAACAAGAAAGCTCATAGTCATGATTTAGGCAGGGCTGGATTTGGAATGAAAACGGTCCTGGCAAAAGAAAGAACAGGAGCCTGAGTTATGATCAAGACGTACAGTCCTTTTTAACCTCATGATATCATTCTCTGATGGAGCTTGTAATGGTGTCTAGTTGTGATACTTCTGTAAGCCAAACAATATAGTGGTAGTGAGACCAATTACATCTATATGAAATATAATCATTGGACACTGGGGTAAGGAAATAATGTATGGTAAATGAAGAATATGAACTGTATCCTATGCCACTAGGCTCCAAAAAAACTAGTCACTTTGTCACTAGGCTCCAAAAACAAAGAATACATGCTGCCACTTTCATCTACTAGTATATTTTGGAATTAAAGGGGTATTCACATGAATATAATCTCATTTAAAGAGGACCTTTCATGTCATCAGGCACATGTGGTTTTATACACCGCAAGAAAGCCTCCAGTGCGCTGAACTCAGCGCACTGACGGCTTTCCCATTATGTGCCCCGGTGCCGTTACTAATAGGTCTTCACTGTCAGAAGGGCGTTCCTGACAGTCTAGCTGGGCTGTGAGGAACACCCCTCCTGACAGTACTGTCCATAGCGCTGTACTGTCAGAGCCTAGCAATGACGCTAAGTGGTGAGGAACACCCCCCGACAGTACGCGCCCATAGACTAGTACTGGGGTGCGTTCCTTACAGCTCAGTGTCATGGCTGGGTGGTAAGGAACACCCCCTCTCCCAGTACAGAGCTACGGACAGTACTATCAGCAGGGGCATTCCTCACAGCCCAGCTAGACTGTTAGGAGCGCCCTTCTGACAGTGAAGAGCCATCAGTAATGGCACCGATAGCTCTTGCCCAAGCACATAACAGGAAAGCTGACAGTGTGCTGAATTCAGCACGGCATATAAAACCACATGGCAACAATAATGAAATCATGATTCTGTGTTCTGACAAGTCCCAGGCCATAAAAAAGTTCCTACATTCCTGTTCATATCCACTGGAAACCGATCAAGACAAAAGACTGTCATCACTAAGATAGTAAAAAAAAAAAAAAAACTGCAACATTTTTAATTATTTATATTTACAAAAATATTTCACTTTTAATTGTAAACAAATTTACCTCTGGTTTGTTTCATAGGAAAACCCCTTTAAGAAAAAAAAATCTTATGCACTGATGTATTTCCTGTATCCTTTTGTATTAATCTCTAGTGCTGCTTATTAACAAACCACACGCAGAATTTGTCAGGACTAAATACAACACACCTATTACAACTGCTACCACTATTTTGTACTGGGTGTGCAAACCAGACCATCAGGAGGTGAGTTTCAAACCGTTGTAGTGGTGTAATGGTGTATTGGGGGTAAGGCAGACAAGCTGATCGCTACCATATACCATGTGTACATTTGAACACATGCATGACTTATAACTTTGGTAACCAAGGACAAACAAGTATCTCAGTTACCATACAAGCTTTGGCAACAGTGAGGTATGAAAGCAGTAGACTGGTGCATGAGAGATTAACATGAATCTTCCTGCTCCTCGCTGCAAACCTTAGAATAGGGGTGATGGCATATAAAATAGTAAGTGCTGCCTCCAGTTAGAAACAATTTTTCATAAATAAACAGTACATTTGAAGATAATAAACTTTGTAATATATCTTATTACGGATATCTGTTTCCTGCACCACTTATTAAACTGTTCTCCTGCTCCTTATCTTCAATTAGACTGGTGGTTTACATATTCAGCTTCACATGCAGAGCTCTATGGAGAAGGGAGGGGGTGAGTAGAAGGTTAGTGCCTGTTGGTTAATTGATTTATTGCCTCATTCTGTGCGTTACTTTTTTGATCTTCTGCACTGTGGAACAGTTTTCTGCCTCACCGCTATTTCCATCATGGTTGTTTTGTGTATGATTTGTTTTGCTTGTGCATTTATACTCGTAATTTGTTATTTTAGTAATTTGTTGTTGTTGGCCTCTTTCTTTGTAGTTTAATATGTAGAAAGTAACTAAACCTGAAAAATGTATTAAAGAAAATATATTTCTTTAATAAGGCATATTACAAACTGAATGTGTGTTAATGTGTATTTATTTATGCAAAGTTGTATATAACTGGTGGAACACTTTAAGATTTTGCTGTAGATGTTGTGCATGGTTGCTTGTTTTCTGTTTGTGCATAGCACTGTAAAGCAGGTCACAGAATCATACCATATTCAGCCAGTTCAGCCCTTCATAGATTTTATTTTACTATGAAAGTACATAACAAATATCACATTTTGCCATGATCGATCATATCATCTTATTATCTGACCTTTGAAACTTTTCCAGTCTGGTTACAAAAGTGCACAAAAAAAATCATACTGTACCAAATATAGCTTAAATCACATTTTCATACACGCTTACTTTTTATTTTGTTTGAACAAAAAAAAAAATATTTTCTAAAAATACTGCAATTTATAAATGCAAGCTTATTAAATAAGTACCTATCACTTTATTCTTCTTTCCATTCTTAATAGGTGTGCAAAGCAGACTTTCAATTTGCTTGCTGTTATTTTCTTCATTTTCGTTCTGTCAAGAAAGTAGAATTTTCAGGCTATAGGATACCACTCCACCTATATCCAAAGTAACACAAAGTACCCATGCAATATATTTCTGTTTTATTTTCTCGCATACACAAATGTACAATCGTTAAATTAGAAGTCACTTTTATTTAGTAACGTAGTTGCCATTACTGAAATGGATTACGGTTTCATAGTTCATGCACACAATAATAACATACCCCTTGGTTCACATGATATTGGTGTATACGTACAGCATATGCCCCAAACGATAAACATACAATAACCATATCTTATGGAGTCAATGTTACCAGTGGGCAGATATCCATTGGTATACACTCTTCTGGTACAGAAATGTACAGATATAATGTATACTGCGTAGTACACTATTATTATTTTTTAACATAGGGATCTATACTGTACATTTTCCTGGGTATGACAGACAATGGTACTAATAATCCATATCTATCCTTAAGACATGCCATAAATGTCAGATCGGTGTTGGTCTGACTCGTAGCACCCCTACTGCTCAGCTGTTTGAAGGGGCCGCAGTGCTACTGTGAGCTTGAAAAGACCTTTTAGTATCAGTGAGCAGCTGGGTAACAACACAACAGCAAATGGCTTTGTAATGTCTAAAATGAAAAGGCTGCTTCCTGTGGAAAACTTAGAAAACATCTGGTCCAATAGACAAATACTGGGGTTAATGTTTCCAACTATATTTCGGTTTATTGATGGAAACACTCTTGACCTTAATCACAGAATGAGTGAGTATATATGCAATAATATTTATGACATAAATCTATATGACATGGTCACAGATAATACAATGCCCACTGAAGATTTTTTTTTTAAAGCAGAATCTTAGAGATTGCAGGCACTTATTAAAATGACAAAGGAAACCTCCATCCGGTCCTGGGTAGGGTGTCTAAGGGTTGTAAATATTTATTCAGCTTTCATAACTGACTAAAGCGGATACTCACAGCCAGACCAAATGTTCCAATATTAACAGAATGGAAAATCATTTTATATTTATACAATTATGCACAACTAAATGTGAATGTTTAATTTGTGAGGATGCTTGGATTTAAGACAAGTACAATCTGCTAGGGATTAGGTTTGTCCAAAAAGTACTTTTCCCAAGAGACTAGTAATAATAGTTATTGTTCAACACAGTAAATTCCTTGTACAGTAACTGAAACAGCCAATAACATGGGCCCCAAATGACTCTCCTCACTGTATGAATTATTCTCCATCACAACACACACTAACCACCATAACAATTTCACAAAAGTGGCAACAAATTCTTACATTCGTAATAAGTGACAGATGTGATCTTCAGCATCTGTTAAACTCTGGTCACACAATATGCCTTACTATTAGTACTAGAATACAATATGTCACTCTGAAGAGAATCAAACTCTCTTCTTTTCTGTATTCTGCTGCAAGTACTGACCATACAGGCTGCAATGCAAGCTTAGAATCTTACCAATCACTTGTAATGTGAGATTTGTGCAGGAAAACTCTGTGTGATTTTGCAAGTGTAATCTTCCAAGGATAAAAGATTACCTCTTTGTACATGGGAAACAAATTTATCAGGCCTTGCACAATATTTGATAATATTGGCATATCTTTAAATATAATACTTCTGTCTGGGGAGTGTTAGGGGGCGTTCACACGAGAGCTTTTTGGACCGGATTTTGAGGCCTCAGAATCCAGTCCAAAAAACGGGTACCTCGCCCGCACAGGAATGCGTGTAACCGGCCGAACACCAAGGGGTTAAATACGTCGAATATTCGATGCGTTTAACCCCTTGGTGTTCGGCCGATTACACGCATTCCTATGTGAGCGAGGTAATCGATCGAAATCCTATTCGCTCAACACTATTAGCCGCGACTGGATGCCGATGCAGTGCATACAGTACACCGACATACAGTCACGGCGTTCCACTCCGGATTAGGTCCAAATGAATTGACAGTCTTGTTTTTTGGGGGGAGAGATTATTTTATACACAATTTTCAATATAATCTATTTTTGTTTTTTTCATTTATTTTTATTGTTTATTTCTCAAAGCTAATAGGAGTTTTACATATTTTTACACTATGCTTCCCCACTGTAACTGGGTCTGAGGTCTCCTACTACCAACATTCTGATGATCATGGGACCACCGAGACCAATGGAGGCAGAGGAGCTGTTTTTAACAGGGTCTGACAGGTAAACAGAAGCATAATAATAAGGAATATTAATGGATTTAATTGGTATCGTAAACAGAGCCTTATAACACTGTTATAGCTCAGGATTAGTGAAACAAAGTAAAATAAAGTATCTGACTCAACCACTTATGTATATTTTCATTATATGTAAACTGTAAAATATATGCATTGAAGTCAAATGTGTAGTTATTAGTAATTACAAAATTAAATAAAAATAAAATCTAAAAATTGTGCATATAATCTATGTTCATAAATCTATAAAGCATTCTTCTATTGATAAATACAGCATCAAAAAGTACTTATACTCTATATTATATTTTCTTTTTCGTCATTCAGTCTTTTGTGAGTACCCTTTTTGCTGTCTACAGTGTTGGCCAAAAGTATTGGCACCCCTGCAATTCTGTCAGATAATACTCGTTTTCTTCCAAAAAATGATTGCAAGCACAAACTCTTTGGTATTAATATCTTCATTTATTTTGCTTGCAATAAAAAAACACAAAAGAGAATGAAAAAAAAAGTCAAATCATTGATCATTTTACACTAAACTACAAAAATGGGCCAGACAAAAGTACTGGCACCCTCAGCCTAATACTTGGTAGCACAACCTTTAGACAAAATAACTGCGAACAACCACTTCCGGTAACCATCAATGAGTTTCTTACAATGCTCTGCTGGAATTTTAGACCATTCTTCTTTGGCAAACTGCTCCAGGTCCCTGAGATGTGAAGGGGGCCTTCTCCAAACTGCCATTGAGATCTCTCCACAGGTGTTCTATGGGATTCAGGTCTGGACTCATTGCTGGCCACTTTAGAAGTCTCCAGTGCTTTCTCTCAAACCATTTTCTAGTGCTTTTTGAAAAGTGTTTTGGGTCATTGTCCTGCTGGAAGACCCATGACCTCTGAGGGAGACCCAGCTTTCTCACACTGGGCCCTACATTATGCTGCAAAATTTGTTGGTAGTCTTCAGACTTCATAATGCCATGCACACGGTCAAGCAGTCCAGTGCCAGAGGCAACAAAGCAACCCCAAAACATCAGGGAACCTCCGCCATGTTTGACTGTAGGGACCGTGTTCTTTTCTTTGAAGGCCTCTTTTTCTTCCTGGAAACTCTATGTTGATGCCTTTTCCCAAAAAGCTCTACTTTTGTCTCATCTGACCAGAGAACATTTTTGGCTTTCTCAGGTAAGTTTTGTCAAACTCCAGCCTGGCTTTTTTATGTCTCTGGGTAAGAAGTGGGGTCTTCCTGGGTATCCTACCATACAGTCCCTTTTCATTCAGACGCCGACGGATAGTACGGGTTGACACTGTTGTACCCTCGGACTGCAGGGCAGCTTGAACTTGTTTGGATGTTAATCGAGGTTCTTTATCCACCATCCGCACAATCTTGCGTTGAAATCTCTCATCAATTTTTCTTTTCCATCCACATCTAGGGAGGTTAGCCACAGTGCCATGGGCTTTAAACTTCTTGATGACACTGCACACGGTAGACACAGGAACATTAAGGTCTTTGGAGATGGACTTGGACACAGGACAGAGGTTGAGTCAACTTTAATTCATTTCAACTGGCTGCAAGTGTGATTTAGTTATTGCCACCACCTGTTAGGTGCCTCAGGTAAGTAACAGGTGCTGTTAATTAAACAAATTAGAGAAGCATCACATGATTTTTCAAACAGTGCCAATACTTTTGTCCACCCCCTTTTTTATGTTTGGTGTGGAATTATATCCGATTTGGCTTTTTGACAATTTTTTTGTGGTTTTCCAATGAAGACAAATTAAATGAAAATAATAATACCAAAGCATTTGTGATTGCAATCATTTTCTGGAAGAAAATGAGTGTTATCTGGCAGAATTGCAGGGGTGCCAATAGTTTTGGCCAACACTGTATATCACTAACCACTTTTTACAAAATTTTTTTTGCTGAAGTAAATCTTGAATTAAAATTTTACTTACTGTCCATGAAAATCTTTTGTCCTTACTCACACTTGGTATATTAAGTGGTTCCATGGTGCTTGCCACAAACTGGGCATACATATAATTAATTTTGCTTACATCATAATCCCTGCAAAACAATATATATATTAGTAAAAACAACAAATATATAAAATAAAAAAGAGTGAATGTCCTCAACTCTTCTCAAGCTGAGGCCATGAGTTACAGAAAAGCTGCTTTTTTGTTACAGATTTTACTGCGACTTTATTTTTTAGCTAAAGCCAGAAGCGACTACAAAAGGAATGGGAAATATAAATGAAACACTTATACTATTCCCTTCCCTTCCCCATGTTTTACAGTCACAGACAGCAAAGTGGATGGGATTTTAGCCAATGCCATCCCTACTTTACGGGAAAATATCTGGTGTGGACACGCAGCAGAAATCCCTGTTCTACACCCAGAGTCCAAAGTAATAGGAAAGTAATCAAGGAGTGAGATAGAAGTTGTATTACATTAACAAACAAGTTCCATTAGTGTAATTGCGGATTGGCAGAGGTTTTCTGAAATTCTAAGGTTAAGGCTCCACATTGTGGAAAAGCAGCTTCTTTTGTTGCAGATTTTGTGGCGATTTTTTTTTTTTTTTTTTTTTTTTGAGCCAAAGCCAAGAATGACTACAAAAGGAATGGGGAATATATAGGAAGTTCTTATACTTCTACCTTCTGCTCAATCTACTCCTGGCTTTGGCTCAAAAAATCGCAGCAAAATCTGCAACAAAAAAAGCTGTGTTTCCGTCCAGTGGGGTCTTAGCCTCATATGGGATTCTGCTGCAGATTTTTAGAGCCATCCTGTATATAGAGCCAAAATTATTACCCAAAATGAGGTAGGCTAATGTTTTTTCCCCTTTTCTCATAATCATTTTCAATAAAAAGAAAATGATTTAAAGCAAATATGTCATAGATTTTTATAGTCTCTTCTCCTGAGCGTTCAGTGCGCATTCCTACTCCGCCGGTGTCCGCCTATTGCCTGTCTGCAGGGAAACCGTTTTTTTAGCCAGACACAAAGTCCTGTATGTCCGACTTTGTGTCTAGCTAAAAAAAAAAAAAAAATAGTTTCCCCGCGGACGGGCCACAGGCGGACTCCAGTGGTCACCTTTACAAACCCATTCAAGTGAATGAGTTTTAAAGCTGACCGCCAGGTTTCCGTCCTCCGTCCAGTTTCTCGGGGCTGAAGACAAAAACCCGGCAGAACTCACCGGACACCAAGCGCAAGTGTGAACGACACTTTACTCTTAGCTACTTGAAGCCTCAGGAGTTCAGTTATACCTAGAGCAGACATTTATCACTCGCAACTTCCTTGCCTCTTGCCAGGACCAAAATGGACCCGAGGGCAAGGTCAACTATGAAGCAAGGGTTGCCCAAAATTGGGAACATGAAAAAATGAGAGGGGGAGATCAAGTCTCTTGGGAAAATGGATGAACTAGTAGGAAGAGTAGGTCAGGTGGAAATTTAAAGCTTCGGGTGGGGGGTGAACAGGAAAGTGAAGAGGAACCCCCTCCCCCCCATACTAGATTACTCAAGATTGAGCCATTGTTTAGTTGACTTGTGGTGGCACCAGTCCCAAATTCTTTACTCTACATAGTGTAGCTTTCATTTGCTGAGTAGGGCCTCATGCACATTTACTGAGTTCTTGTTGTGCCTTTCTATGCTTTTTGCTCCTATTAAAGCTTGGAGAAAACACTTGCGATTCCACAGCTAGAACTAATATTCTGCAATGTGGGGACTTAACTGGATAAATGACATGTTACGCTGGAAGGTTTGTAACAAACTCTTTATCAGTCTGTTCAGCTCCTCCTGCTCTATATACTCTATGCTGCCTGCCTGGACTGTATTTGCAATGCAACAGGTTCTATTTAAATGCCACAGTCCAGTATTTTGGAAGAAGTTTCAAACAGTACATGCCATGAAGTTGAAATATATCTGGGGAAACTTGGTGGCTCAGTGGTTAGCCCTACAGACTTGCAACACTGGAGTCCTGAGTTCAAAGACAATATCTGCAAGGAGTTTGTATGAAAAATATAGATTGTGAAACCTATATAGAGCTCACAATCTACATAAAAAAGGGAAGTTGAAATATCTTGTTATGAAGATCTAAGAAATAGGTTTTCTTTGACAAGGACCTTCAAGAGATTTCAGAGGCTTCACTCAGCAATATTGCTGCCCTAGATAACTTGCGTCAGTATTTCTATGTCCTCCCCTCTCTGCTTATCTTGCATTTTTAACAAAACCTCCAGTGAATAGTCTTGAGATGTTGTTGAATAGCTAATAATTGGTGGCAATTACCCTGCGTCAGCAGAAAATCTCCACATTCCCAATAATTGGGCTTTGCAGAAGCTGGTAATGATACAACATTTCTCTACTTCAAAGAGTAAATTTTGTTTTTCTTTAACAATGAAATTTGCACATCCGTCCGTGCAGGACTTTTTCCTCCAACGATGTCTCAGACTCTGCTAAAGATGTGGACATAGAGATGCTTTGACCCAGTCATCAACTAATCCCTCATCCTTATGATTAGTAGCTACATAGTACATAGCAATTTATGGGAGGGAATAACTAACAACATATGGTTATACAGTGAACTACAAAAGACAGTATGTGCTCCTGCTCCTTCTAGGGCTGGCATAAGTTAAACATAAGCTTATAGATAGCTATGTAGGAAATTTTACTGCTCTGAATCAGAAAAAACAACAGAGCTCTAACATTCAAACAGGACATTAACAACAGGATTAACACTTTGGATAACATGATGCTAAAACACAATCAAAGCATAATATGGTCTATTAGTTGCTGCTGTTAAGGGTTAAGGATGTTGCACAATTTCTGATGCAATTTCCCCATGTCTGTAAACTAAGAAGAGAATAATACATAACCTTTATGTGTATTTTTTTTTATCACTGTGATTAATATATGAAATTCACCAGAAGGTGTCACTGTTGCACAGATACAATATAACAAAGCGACATTATGTCAATTGCAGTGCAAAGGTTAGTGAAATCACACACTGCAAGAGGCTAGAGGTCATTTTCAACAGACGATTCATCAAGCCTTCCAATATCACATTTCTGTTTCTAGTAGCAGTTACGCTATATTTATAAGATACTAACAAACAGTTTACATGTACAAAAAAAACTAAAAAACTAATTGTGAGGAAGCCACTCGTTTTACTTAAAGAAAACAAGTGACATCTTCTGTAACAAATGTGTTAGATGTAATTCTACTCAGCCCAACCACTACCAAATGAAACAATATACCACGTAGTAGCATCTGGATCTAGACCTACAGTCATTATCCCAGCACTCAGCACTGACTCCAGGGAATGTCATTCTATTAAATCATAAGGAATTCTCCCAAACTTTAAGTGTCCAAGAGGAATGGAATGCAAATTAACTCTTATCGAGAATAAGAGTGACGTTTAACCATGAACACAACTATTCTCCGACCCAAAGGATAAAGATAAAGATGTGGGACCTCCACCACTCCAGAAGACAGGGGGCCCCCTGCATAGCCTTCTGAGTGGAGCAGGTGTTGCGCTGCTACCACGGCTCCAAATAAACAAGGGTATAAGGGATCCCATTCTCGTAAGCCAACCAATTAGATCTCAAACGATCCACAACCCACCTCTTCTTCTGAGGATAGGGAATAAGATGTATTTCTGGGCAAACCTCTTTAATTTGCATAGCTGTTTTCCTAGGGTGCAATGCAATTCCTTATTTTAACTGGCAGTCTCCTCAAGAAGAAACAAAACCGAGAGTAAGTGAGGCACAAGCAACAATGGACAAAGTCCCCCCCAAAGTGAAGCTGAATGATAACACTCAGTTCACAATTAAAGGGGCTCTATCACTAGGAAAAGTCATTTTTAACTAATCACACCTTTGCATAGCCTTTAGAAAGTCTATTCCACACCTACCTTTTGTATGTAGATTGCCTCAGTGGTTTCTGAATAAGTCCGTTTATATTCATATGCTAATTAGACTAGTGCACGATAGATGGTGCACACCTCTCTCTGCTGTTTTCTATGGGAACTGCTGCTGCTGCTGCTGATGACTCGCTTCCTGTTTGCTTCACACACATAGAAGATAATGGGAGAGAGGAGGCTGCTGGGAACTTCCTGAGCTGGCTGGAGGCTCATTAGCATATGAATAAAAACGGACTTATTCAGAGACCACTGAGGCAATCTACATACAAAAGGTAGGTGTGGAATAGACTTTCTAAAGCCTATGCAAGCATGTGATTAGATAAAAATGACTTTTCCCAGTGATAGAGCCCCTTTAAAGGAGTTTCCAGTTTCAATGTTACTTGTATACTGAAAAGTTATTCAATGTGACATCACAAAAAAGGGGCCTATATCCTTAAGTAGCAAACTAGGTCACGTCCTCAACAGTTTAAAACAATTAGGTTATTATAATTAGATTAATTTCATAATTACCTCTTTATGGCATCAGCAGATTTTTGTAGCTCATCAGACTCCATATGAAACACACTGGAAAATGTATCCTACCAAGAAATAAATATTCCAACTTATACGTATTGCGTAATTCATCATTTAGAGATTGTACCAGGAAGGGAAAAACATCTGCTTTCTCTGAGAAACAATGCCACACCTGCCCGTGACTTTTATTCAGTAGTGCAGCTCAGTTCCACTGAAGTGAACAGAGCCTAACAAAAAAACAGACAGAAACCATGGCCAGGTAGGTTGCTGTTTTCTGGGTGAAAGCACACATGTTGTTCTGCCCTGGTACAACTACTGTTACATAGGATAAAACACAATAATAATATATTGTACAAACAAATGAACAGAAGAGATTACATTAAACAGTATCCACATGGCCTTCAGAAGACCCTTGCTGTTTCTTCCTAACCTGACCAAATAAGTCATAAATTACTGGCTGTTCTTCTACTGCCTATGCTGTACAAATCCACATGATGTCTATCTATGAAAGCACATGACCATCAAAGTTATTGTTTGTCTTGTGTGTTGTTGTTTTTTTTTTTATTATTGTTAGTTTCTGTATTCCTTATATACCTTTTGTGTACAACTGTCTACACAGCTTCTACTTATGATGTCTAAATCAGACTATTGTCATTAGAATCTCTCAGTGGTGCAGCCTGAGGCTATGGCCTAATGTACACAAGGCCATGTGATTGCCGTTTTTTTCTTTTTTATTGGATGTCACAAAGCTGTTTTCAGATCAATGTAAGTCAATGGGTATATTCACACGTCTGTTAAAAAGTAGGACATCCTATTTTTGGGTGTCTTCACAGGCGGACAGACACAATACAAGCTTATGGGTCCTTTTTTAACATTCATCAAAAGGAATGACAGCTGTTAAAACAGATCAGGGGATGAGTCAAATAAAAAGACCATCAGTTTTTTAGGCTGAGGCCCCACATAGCGTAAACGCAGCTTTTTTTGTTCCAGATTTGTCTGTTTTTTTGAGCCAAAGCAAAGAGTGGATTGAGCAGAAGGTAGAAATATAAGAACTTCCTATATATTTCCCATTCCTTTTCTAGCCACTCTTGGCTTTGGCTCAAAAAACTTTAAGGGCCCCTTCACACGGCGTAAGCGCGCCACTCATTTAGACATGTATACACGTGTCCGAGCGCGGCGCTTCAAAACAGAGCCCATTGATTTCAAAAGGAAGCGCGTGTATATGCTGAATATGGGCTCTGTTTTGAAGCGCCGTGCTCGGACACATGTATACGTGTCTAAATGAGCGGCGCACTTACGCTATTTGAAGGGGCCCTAACAAAATCTGCAACAAAAAAAAAATTGTGTTTCTGCAAAGTGGGGACTCAGCCTTAACTCGGGGCCCCATGTGGTGTAAACGCCGTGTTTTGGTTGTATTTTTTTTCCGCGGACTGCTACATGGAGCCTCTTTCTTAAGCAGATATTTTAAAATGGATGACAAATGGACATTAAAAAAAAGGACAGACAGAGGTTAAATATAACAGTGGTATAAAATATGTTACACATTTTGTCCAATGTTTGCACACATAAGGCTAAAGATAGAAAATTAAAGCATTCTCAGCGAATCGTGCAAATTGTTTAATGCCTTATACACGATAGTGAAATACGGCCATCATATGGCACTTTTGAAATCCATGAATGTCTATGTGTGTGTTCTTATGTTCTCAGGTTTTAATGGACAGTGAGAATCGTCTATCAAAAAAACGGACATGACCTATACTTGTTCATTTTGATGGTTTACAAAAATGACATGCAAATGTACCCAAGGGTTTAAATGCCATATGATGGCAGTTCAAAAAAAAAAAAAAAAAAAAGGAAGTCACATGGCCAAGTTTCACTGTGAATAAGGCCAGAAACAGTCCGATATTTCAGTTATTCAAGGATGCTTGGTATGTGAAACATGGAGCAGTCGTGTGAATAAGGCCTAAGGTTAACTTGTTCTTTTAGATTTCAACTTAAAGAGTACTTCTAAATCTAAAGCTGTTAAAAATTCTTATTTGTGGGGGCACATGCATTGGCACTGTGCATAAGCTAGAATGACAAGTCACAAGACTCTAAAGAGAGCTAAAGTATCCAGCAATCTAAAGAGATTCAGTGAGCACTAGTACTTAATAGCTCAGAGCCATGAGCACAGTGCCATAATTTGTTTGCAGAATGGCCGCTTGATTTTGACAGAAAGCTGACTTTTTTATTCCTATACCAATGAGGTAAGAATGTATCAGGAGCGTGTTCTGAGGTGGATGAGTATTGCGGCAATATCTTCCTCTTGCTTGAGCGGAGGTGGGGGAAGCTCCGATTATGTTCTGGAGGGAGAGGAGGGGGGGGGGGTTATTGAGTGCAGGAAGATGCACTCTTGTCTCATTTGCATAGGAATAAACTATGAATAGCGTTTTTTGTCAAAATGAATCATCCATTCTGCAAACAAATTATAACATTGTTCTCAAAGCTCTGAGCACTATAAGGTACTAGGGCTGGTTTCTTAATTTTGTTGGTGCTGGTGACAGAATGTGTGAATTTACTCATAGACAGATAGCAAGATCCGCCCAGCGATGGCGCTCAGTGGTGAGGAACTCTCTCCCCACACCCCCTTCAGTACTAGTCTTTGGGCGTTCTTCACAGCTCAGCGTCACAGCTCATCAGAGCTACATACAGGAGGGGCGTTCCCAGCTAGACTGTCAGGAACGCCTTTCTGACTGTGAAGATCAATCGGTAACAGCACCAATAACTCCTCTCCCAGGGCACATAACAGGAAAGCCGACAGTGCGCAGACTGTTAGTTTTATAGTGGTATATAAACCCGCATGTGGCCGATGACGCGAAAGGCCCTCTTTAATGCTGATAATTTGCTATTATTATTCACTAGTCAGAAGAAACTCTGATAGAGGAAAGGCTAAACTAAAGTTTTTATAATGCAAACATATTAAATGACTACATGTGCATGGGTTTTGTCCTGCTCACCTTATCAGACACTGTCCGCTACTGGTGCTCCATTTATTTTGCCATCCATTGGATGGGGGAACCTCATATGGAAACAGAATTCTCTAAATTAAGCTCAGCTGATGTTTTGTAATACCTCCCTGATTAAGGGTATTTTATGATGAATTACATAAGGTTCCAGTATAAAGGTTCTTTGCTATTTTGCTAAGCAAAGCAGAAATGCTGCCAGCAAGTTAACATGTTTATGCAAGCATCTTCACACATAGGATCCATCTATACTGGGGACCAGCCAAATAGCATCTCTAATGGTCTACTAAGGTAATTGTAAAAAGAGCATCAATGCAGGAATACTACTAAGGAATGACGCTATAGCTTATAGAATACAATAAAATATTAGTGTAACATTTACTGTTATTCATTCCATACTGTTTACTCACGGGACAGTCCTCATCCACAATGAAGATAGTACATCTCTGAGCTTGCATGAAGGATAGAATAGTTGCCGCAATCTTCTTTAAGATAACCTCCAATGACTGCTGCTCTTCAAAAATCAATGTTGCAAGATCAAGGAGAACCTAAAGTTTCAATACAAAGAGCAACATATCAAAACACTAACTAGTATAAACCAAAGCATGACTGGATTTAAGCATGACTTGTTTTTTTAAGCTAGCACATCTTTCCCCCATTTTTGAATATTTTTACGCCATTCACCTTGACTTCTAACTCTTCCTTTATCTGATCATGTAAGCAAAGTCACCATAACCACCTGATACAGAAACAGGACAGCGACAGCATCTATAACATAAAGCCAACACAGTTCTCCAAAAAAATAAATCAGAAGAAGCTCTGATCTCTGTATTGACCTAAGATGCAACCATATGTGCCAAACTGCACCAAAATTGTGGCGCAAGCTAAGTCTACCAATAGTCGGGGGCACAGTCAGTTATGATGCAGTGGGCTCCCAAACAGCACAATTGCTACAGTATTGCATTAACATAAGGCTATCAGATCATTACTGCAGCGATCAAGATGTTCAAGGAACTCCCTGTATCATAACTGACTATGATTATTATTTTTATTTATTTATACAGCACCATTATTTCCATAGCGCTTTACATTTGAGGGTTTACATATGGTACACAAAATATACAGTACAAAAACTATAATACTAACAATGACCAACTGGAACAGTGGGATAGAGGGCCCTGCCTGCAAGGACTTACAATCTATGAGGGAAGAGGGATAGAGACAGAAGGTGAGAGGAGAGACTGTTCAGATGGTCGTGTGGTGGCAGTAGTGTTATTGGAGGTCTTCATGGCCTTCTTGAAGCCTGTGATTGTGGGGGTCAGTCTTATGTGTCTTGGTAAGGAGTTCCAGAGTATGGGACATGCACGGGAAAAATCTTGGAGACGGTTGTGTGAAGAGTGGATAAGAGCAGAGCGGAGTAGGAGGTAAGTGAGTGAGTGAGTGATGCAGTGAGTCCTATGCACACTCCATTATGTGACGAGACCCTAACAGAAAACACTCCTTTTGCCTGAGACTATACCTATTGGGTCAGATTTATCAATCCCTCTACGCCCATTGTATCCTGAGACTGCTTGAGACAGATAAGAAATAAAGACAGAAATACCTGTACTTTAAGGCATTTTTTCTTTAATGAAGTATATTGTAAAATTTGTTCTTCCTGTAACTATTGATGTATAAAAATAAATATAAGGTTACTTTGATGTAACAAAAAAAGGTGTAAAAGATTTTTTTTTTGCCTACCAAATGAGGAACCACCACATCTAAAGTTAGACAAGAGAATCTAAAAATGAACCAGATTTATCATTCTGTATTGGCCACTATTATAAATTTCACACATTTTTATATTATCCGTCTAAGCTGACTCTGTCTACAATTTAGAAGTGGTAAGTAAATCTGAGCCAATGTATTTTATCTTATGTTATGTTGTTTACTTTAGAAAACCAAATCTTTTCATATATTCTCTTAGGGAATGGGAGTTTTGCCATCTTAGATATTTACACATAACTGCATGGTATAGTCTGGCTATATAGAATTGGGTCTGCTGAGTTTCCAACTAGTTTCCACCCTAAAAAGGTGAAAAAATGCAGAGAGAGACATCCTGCTTGCAAAACTTTTTTTCTCCTCATTTTTTAAGAAATTTGAGGACAGAAACCCTGAAAGGAAATCAAGCACTAGTGTGAACCTAGCCTTATTGTCAAAATGCACCAAGTAGCGACTGTGTATACTGGACAGTGTTACATGAGATATATAAAAACAATGAATAGCTCACTTTTTTCGAGCATTATGTACTGTATAATTCCATGCAAGTAGCGACTGTACTCCCCAGCTTACATATGAGATCTTGGGGAGAGGAATATAGTAGCTGCAGCCTTCTGGCCTGAAAATGAACTTCCATCTTTTCTTATCATATCATTTCAATTAGGATCCATAGTTCACAATCCAAATGAGACAGATAAATGAAGAATCTGCATACCCTATATGCAAAACTCCATTTTATGAAAATTTACAATAAGCCTTGTGCAAATGATAAGCTATTCAGAAATTCTGATGTACAAAGCTAGTCTAATTCATACAATAAACATTCTATGATAGAAGTGAAATGAAGTTATGGGGCATATTTATAAGCACTGATACAATTGGTAACAAGTAACAAAAATATATTCATTTGGGTGTAATCTGTTCAATAAATGTGAAAATATTGAACGACTAATGAAATAGTAACTACTTACTAAACACTGAAGCATATTTTTAGAAAATTATCATGGTCTGACAATTTTATTTTGTTAGCTGTGCACCAAATTTATAAAAAGTTGCTCAATGTTTTGTCATGGCACAAGTCTGTGCATACTCTTACACCATCAGCACTCATCGGACAGGATCTTAAAAGATGCCCCTTTATCCCCTTTTTGTTCCATAATTGTGGATCCATTTGCCAAGGTACTTAAAGCCCTGTGCTATACAGTTACATGGCTGCATGGCCTCAGGAGTGAGGCCTTGCATGATGACATTGGTTTCAGCTCTTTATCCCAATGGTCAATCCTGACAACAGACCCTAATGAGTTTACAAAAGAAGAGGAGGGTCCCTTCTGTCCTTCATCTGATATCCCTGCACTACAACGTCAGAATACCAATGGCTGTCATGGCTACCGGGAGCCTAACAGGTTTTAGGTTTTAACAGCAATCAAAACACTGGATTGCATTTTGATATCACTTATTGAGACTTACAACATAATTTACAGAAAGTGAAATAAAACTTCGTGTTTGCATGCATTTCAATCACATATTCCAAAGACATACTGATAGGGAAAAAATGTACATTGTGAGCTATATGTGGGGCTCACAATCTACATTTAAAAAAAAAAAAAAAAGTGAAATAAAAATTTAAAATAAAAAAAACTTGAAAAACTTGAAATAAAAAAAAAAATAGCAAAAAATATTTTTTTTCATCCCCCAAAAATAAATAGACAATAACTAATAAGTCCATTGCACCCCAAAATGTTAACACAGAAGGCAGAAACCTGTCATGACGAATCCGGCCATGAGCGCCGGTGAGCGTTTTATGTTCTCCGCGGAGAAACGTTTTTTTTTTTAAACCGGACACAGAGTACTGCATATCCGACTCTGTGTCCAGTTAAAAAAAAACGGTTTCACCGCGGAGAGCATAAAACACTCACCGGCGCTCACGGCCGGACACTTTTCAAACCCATTCAAATGAATGGGTTTGAAAGATGCCTGCAAGTTTCCATCTCCTGCCCCTGTTTTGTGCAGGAAACGGAAACCTGCAGAAAGGAGACCGGGCACAGATGTGAACGAGCCCTAAGAAAGCAGTGACACAAAAACAATTAATTAATTTATTTAAAACTGCGGTTTTTATTTTGCAATAAAAAGGTGCATAACAGATTGTCTCTGAAGGGATTTGCAAGGGGAACAGCAAAGTTGTGCTGAAAAAAAATTCATCCATATGTAGCTTGGTTTTAAGACATATCAGACAATACATGTAGGAAATGCCAATACGGCTAGCATCAGCATTCACAACATCTCATCGGCTCATAAGTTCACTGCACTCCCACGACTTTGAATGTTTCAATTGTTAGTTATGTCTCCTAATACAAATGTATTGGCTGTAAAATCTGTAACTGACTGCCACTTTCTGAAGTATATTTAGCCAAAAGTGTACAACAGTTATCTTAGTATTTTGCAAAGTTACTGCTAACTTACAGATTCAATTTTCCAGAAACTTTATATTGGACTATGCTATGTGACACTGACTGAAGGTATAATAATATGCACATACCTATGTAGATAACACTAATTTATAAAGTCACCACTCACAGGGTTGTTTCACCACAGACATCTCCTGTAATATTAAAGGGATTTTCAGGCTAAAAATATTGATGCCCTATCTTAAGGGTAGGTCATCAACATCAAATGAGTGGGAGTCCGACACCCAGCTTGCTAAGCTTGATAAGCTGTTCTTAGCATTGATACACAGGTATGGTAGAGGACACAGACAGCTCTGTTCTCTGTGCAGTGGCCAGATTAGGTATTGCGGATCAGCTCTTATTCATTTGAATGGGAGTTAAGCCTAAGTGACTAATTTCTGCCACCACAGAAGAGAACAGAGCTGTCTGCTTGCTGCTGCATTCTCAGTATATCAGCTTCTAAGGAAAGCTTATCAATGAAAATGTCAGGTATCAGACCTCACAGATCAGATATTAGTGAGGCATCCTTAGGACAGGCCAATATTTTCAGACTAGAAAGCTCTTAAAAATACATGAATTGCTTGCCCTACAGTAGGTTACAATCCCTGGCTATGCAGCTGAAAGGTGGACATGCATGCTCAGATATCATTGCCCAATGGTCAGTTTGCATGACACCATACTTTCTGTAATGAGTAACGCTAGGTTCACAACTGTATCAGGGTTTCCGTTCGGGGGGTTAACTTGGGGACCTCCCAAATGGAAACATAATCCGCTTAAAAAAGGGGGTTAACCGCGGACCCCATAGACTATAATGGAGTCATCTGGGTTTCCATCTGAAAAGGTCAAAAAATGCAGAGAAAAGTGCTTTTCTCTACACATTTTTTAAGCGGATTCAGGGACAGAGTTCAATTGCTGTGTGAACCCAGCCTAAGTCATGTAATACCATGGGCACCTCCTCAGAATCTTTCCAGCAGAAATTAAAGAGAATGCCTGATTGACAGCAGCATGTCTGTCAGTGAAGGTGTCCCACACAGTGCTACACTGTCTACCAATAAGTACATTGTATTTGGACACCTGTGGTAGAATAGAATAACAACATTTCTTCATATTCAATAGTTGGTAGAACCCAGCAGATGCTTCCTTACGGATGGTATTGATCGGCACAATACTCCCGGATGCCTGTTGACACTCCTGGTGTATGTGAGCAGTTTCTCTGGCCAGCACCCATCAGTCTCTATCTCACAGTTTCGGGGGTCTGCCGACTCGGGGCACATTCCGACAATCACTGTTCACCTTCTACTTCGTAATCACATAGGCCACTGTCGATTTTGGTTAATTCAGTTTGCTTGCTACCAGTATGTCCCTTAAGGATCAACCATTTCTGTGGTACCCGACAATTACCTCTTTCTCGAAATTGGACAACTCTGTACTTTGTGGTATCTTGCATGCAACTAATGCCAATGCTGTTTTCTACATGATAATTAATGGCGGAAGGCGTGACACTGCAGATATCTTCATTTGCATGGGTGTCCAAATACTTATTGGTAGACAGTGTAAAATGGTGCACATTCCCTCCCTCCTCAGGATGAACTGACAAAACGAAAAGAATTAAAGAGGGCAGAGGTAGTCACATGCTCTTTCGCCTCCCCAGAGGAAAGATGGTAAAGCAAATTCCAAATGCAGAGGGTTGGCCTCACTGAAGGACTCTCCCCTTAAGATTTTACAATGGTGGGTAATTTCAAATATGAAGTAACTTACCGTATATACTCGAGTATAAGCCGAATTTTTCAGCCCAGATTTTGTGCTGAAAAAGCCCCCCTCGGCTTATACTCGAGTCAGCAAAAAAAAAAAAAAAATTAATTAATTAATTTATTTATTTTTTTTAGGAGGGGGGGGGGGGGTCTATGACCAGCCACAATATTAATGTATAGAATCTCCCAGAAAATAGTGCAAAAGAAAAAAAAAAGGTTTAAAAAAAAATAAAAAAATTAAAGTTCTAAATCACTCCTTTGCCTAGAATACATACAAAAGTAGAAATTCACTGTGTAACACATACACATTAGGTATCCCTGTGTCTGAGAGTGCCCGGTCTACTGAATATAGGGGCTCTGCAGTGTTCCTGTTCCATCAGGAAGGGGTTAATAGGAGCACTGCAGATACCCTATATTCAGCCAGACTGAATTCCAAGTGGGGGGAAGAAAAAACCCAGTCCTCAAGCTCAGGGAAGGGGCAGAGAGACAACCAAAACACCCCCTCCCCTTTCCCAGCACCCAGCATCTACTGTACCCAAAAACTCCGACCATTTTAATTTTTGAAATTTTCCAGTAACTGCTGCATTTCCCCCCTAGGCTTATACTCGAGTCAATAAGTTTTCCAATTTTTTTGTGGTAAAATTAGGGGGGTCGGCTTATATTCGGGTTGGCTTATACTCGAGTATATACGGTAATTTGCCCAGTCTGATTTCTTCTCTACTTTAGTTAAAGAGGAAGGGAATTTCACTGGAATTCCTGGTATCCAAGTGCTAACTGAGTTAGATATAGACTCTGCTTTAATATTTATCAATGGGATAAGAATCCAGAAGGATGTCACAGCCTGGACCCTGAAAAACTTGTGCTTACTAAGGATGAGTGTACATGTCCCAATAAGTAAAAGTGTTGTTGTCCCTTTAATTATGCCTGTCAAATACAGCTAGCTGACTCTTTTCACTGATAAGCCAGGCTCACTTTGGCAAGATGTCAGCTCTAAAAATCAGTTTAAAGGGATCCTATCTTTTAAACACAATTTTTTTCTCCCTAACATGTCAGAATAGCCTTAAGAAAGGCTATTCGTCTCCTACCTTTCCATTTCTTCTCTGCGTCTCCGTTCACCTGCAATCCCAGTTTTTCTCGGTATGCAAATGAGCTCTCTCGCAGCACTGGGGACGGGCCCCAGTGGTCAAACAGCAATGGGGGGGAGTCCCCATTGCTGCCAGAGAGCTCTCCAGCGCCACCTCCATCTTCTTCTGCAACGAGGTCTTCACCGCATCTTCTTCCGGCGGCGTATTCTTACTTCTAGGCCTCAGGCCTAGGGCAAGCCGACTGCGAATGCCCACGGCCACAAGAAAAATGGCAGCTTCCACAATATTGTAAGCGACCATTTCCTCGTGGCCGGCGGGCACGCGCAGTCGGCTTGCCCGAGACCTAGAAGTAAGAAGATGCCGCCAGAAGAAGATGCGGTTAAGACCTTGTCACAGAAGAAGATGGAGGCGGCGCTGGAGAGCTCTCTGGCAGCATTGGGGACCCCCGTTGCTGTTTGAGCGCTGGGGCCTGCCCCCCAGTGCTGCGAGAGAGCTCATTTGTATACCGAGAAAGACCAGGATTGCAGGCAAACAGAGGCACGGAGAAGAAAAGGAAAGGTAGGAGATGAATAGCCTTTCTTAAAGCTATTACGACATGTTAGGGAGAAAAAATTGTGTTTAAAAGATAGGATCCCTTTAACCCATAGTTTATTAGGGTGGTCAAAGTAAGTTCAGGATCAGCAAAGTCCTTTGCTGAAATAGTCCAAGAAGACCTATCACTCAGATGGTGAACTGGCAAACCTGAAATCCTCAAGAACACCCCTAAAAAGCTTCTCCAAAGAGTCCATTCCTGTGAGAAGTTTTCTGAACAAAGGCTCAGTCAGATGAGAACTAGAGTCATATTTCCTTCCTGTTTATATAGAACAACATGTGGTCCTAAATGTAATGACCACAGCCTCACTTTCTCAGAAAAATGTACTTTTCAGTGGAGATTCCCTCAGTATGTAATGAGGCAAGCATTTTTATATGGTCTGAGAGACCTGGCTTAGGAAAAGATCTCCACTAAGAAAGAAAACAAGCGACAGATAAAAATGTATTTCCAGTATTAAAAAAAAGTTTAATGGCTTAATAAGGCCATTGCTATAGATTCTACTGGTCTCCATATTTTGCTGAATTCCAACTAGATGCCCCATAAAATATAGTTTACATTAATCTTTCTTTCTTTGGCTTTGGGTAAGAGGACAGCCATCTACTACTGTAGCAACAGAAACCTTCCATACACCCCATCCTATGAAAGCCTTTATATTCAGTGATAGTAGTCTTTATTACAGCACAAAGTCAGAAGACAGCGGCCCAATCAAGTGTAAGAAATACTTGATTTTGTTGAGGTAGACCCAAGAAGAAGAAGGTCATACTATCTGTTTGCTTACTTAGGTTTAAGTTTTGCAGGAGTTGCTAAAAGGGTAATCCAGAATTATAAAATATAACTGCTTTCTTTCAGAATGACACCATTTGTGACTGAGCTGTGGAATGATTGTGTTAAAGTAAAAAGTAGTGGCAAGTCAATACATCTAAAAAAGCCGTAGAAAACGGCATTAGTTGCCCTTGCTTTATTTGTGTACTTTAGACGATGAATGTGATCAAGCAGGTATAATTTTTAGATGATGTCACTCAGCTGCACTGTGACATACAATATACAGTTTGTTTAGTACAAATTGAAATATCAGTGATATTGTTACAGCATCTAGTGTGTAGTTAACAAAACAACACATGGAAGTCATATGGACACTGATAGGTTGAAATAAATTTATCCTCTTTATACTGAAAGTTGATATAGACTCATGCACGTGGAGGATATAAGAAAATGTAAGGCCATGAAAGTGTGTCTATGAAGAGGTATTGGCAAATAATTCTAAGTAAAGTGTTACCTGGTTCCGCCTGTTCTCAAGCAGCGATGTCTCATACAACTGTGCATTGTGTAAAACAATCCCACAAAATGCCAAGTAAGCGGCAAAGTCCTGAAACAAACAAAAAAAAAAAAATCAAAGGAAAGATTTATGACCTATTAAACATATGTTAATTTTGCACTCGATTACCTGACTGGTAATGACTACAACATATTTTCACTTACATGACTGGCCTCAATCTTATTTGTATTTTCATAGTAGACATATGTAGCATCCAATGCGTTGACAACAATGTTCCCTGCAAAACTGTGTAGACATTTGCAATTTATTTGAAGCCACATCAATCTGTTGTTAAAACCAAATATTGGCGCTGGTTTCTAGTCTCAATATGGTCAGGTTTCCACTGCTTTATTTGGCATAAAAAAGGCAACCCAACAGAAACCTAGTGCACCCAAATACAAGTGAAAATATTTGTTAGGATCTGTTCCAAGGCAGATTCGACAAATCGTTTAAAGGGATTCTACCATTAAAACACATTTTTTTGTCGTTGACACATAGGAATAGCCTTAAGAAAGGCTATTCTTCTCCTACCTTTAGATGTCTTCTCCGTGCCACAGTTCCGTAAAAATCACGGTTTTCATCAGTATGCAAATGAGTTCTCTCGCAGCACAGAACCGACTGCGCTTACACAGTAAGAAAGCGGCCATTTTCTTGTGGCCTGTGGGCATGTGCAGTAGGCTCTGCCCGAGGCCTACAAATTTTACCACCTGTGCCAGAAGACGACGCGTGAAGAGGACGTTCCTGAAGAAGATGGAAGTGTCGCTGGAGAGTTCTCTTGCAGCATTGGGGACACCCCCAGTGCTGTTTGAGCGCTGGAGCCCGCTTCCAGTGCTGCAAGAGAACTCATTTGCATACCGACAAAAAACGGGATTTCTACCGAACGGCGGCATGTGTTTTAATGGTAGAATCCCTTTAAACTTCGATTGAAATTGGGAACCACGGCAGTGTTGTGAATAGAGCCTTAGGAAATATGACTCCTGCATCTACAGTACAGACCAAAAGTTTGGACACACCTTCTCATTTAAAGAGTTTTCAGTATTTTCATGGCTATGGAAATTGTAGATTCACACTGAAGGCATCAAAACTATGAATTATCACATGTGGAATTATATACTTAACAAAAAAGTGTTGATTTGCTTCAAGAGGTAGTCACCGGAAATGGTTTTCACTTCACAGGTGTGCCCTGTCAGGTTTAATAAGTGGGATTTCTTGCCTTATAAATGGGGTTGGGACCATCAGTTGTGTTGAGCAGAAGTCAGGTGGATACGCAGCTGATAGTCCTACTGAATAGACTGTTAGCATTTGTATTATGGCAAGAAAAAAGCAGCTAAGTAAAGAAAAACGAGTGGCCATCATTACTTTAAGAAATGAAGGTCAGTTAGTACGAAAAATTGGGAAAACTTTGAAAGTGTCCCCAAGTGCAGTTGCAAAAACCATCAAGCGTTACAAAGAAATTGGCTCACATGAGGACCGCCGCAGGAAAGGAAGACCAAGAGTCACCTCTGCTGCGGAGGATAAGTTCATCCGAGTCACCAGCCTCAGAAATCGCAAGTTAACAGCAGCTCAGATTAGAGACCAGGTCAATGCCACACAGAGTTCTAGCAGCAGACACATCTCTACAACAACAGTTAAGAAGAGACTTTGTGCAGCAGGCCTTCATGGTAAAATCGCTGATAGTAAACCACTGCTAAGGACAGGCAACAAGCAGAAGGGACTTGTTTGGGCTAAAGAACACAAGGAATGGACATTAGACCAGTAAAAATCTGTGCTTTGTTCTGATAAGTCCAAATTTGAGATCTTTGGTTCTAACCTCCGTGTCTTTGTGCGACACAGAAAAGGTGAACGGATGGACTCTACATGCCTGGTTCCCACCGTGAAGCATGGGGGAGGAGGTGTGATGGTGTGGGGGTGCTTTGCTGGTGACACTCTTGGGGATTTATTCAAAATCAAAGGCATACGGAACCAGCATGGCTACCACAGGATCTTGCAGCGGCATGCTATTCCGTCTGGTTTGCGTTTAGTTGGACCATCATTTATTTTTCAACAGGACAATGACCCCAAACACACCTCCAGGCTGTGTAAGGACTATTTGACTAAGAAGGAGAGTGATGGGGTGCTACGCCAAATGACCTGGCCTCCACAGTCACCAGACCTGAACCCAATCGAGATGGTTTGGGTTGAGCTGGACCGCAGAGTGAAGGCAAATGGGCCAACAAGTGCTAAGCATCTCTGGGAACTCCTTCAAGACTATTGGAAGACCATTTCAGGTGACTACCTCTTGAAGCTCATCAAGAGAATGCCAAGAGTGTGCAAAGCACTAATCAAAGCAAAAGGTGGCTACTTTGAAGAACCTAGAATACAAGACAGATTTTCAGTTGTTTCACACTTTTTTGTTAAGTATATAATTCCACATGTGTTAATTCATAGTTTTGATGCCTTCAGTGTGTAGCTACAATTTTCATAGTCATGAAAATACAGAAAACTCTTTGAATGAGAAGGTGTGTCCAAACTTTTGGTCTGTACTGTATATGCAATGCATTTGCGAAATGTTTGCACAATAGATTTTCAGTAGCCTGGATTCACTGTAGTTAGCTATGCTACTCGTGGTACCTTTCAGTTTCAGAGGATTGTTTTTTAGCTTAAAAATATTGCAACTGGTATCTGTTACTTTTCTAATTATTTTCCCTTAGGGCTTCAAAAATGTCAGAAAAATGCAGGAATATAACAAAATAATAAAACTTTCCAAAACTTGCTTATGAAAACACAAAGTTATGAAAATTCATGCCATATTTTTACAAGTATTTAAAAATCCTGAAAAACATTATGTGAAGGAGTCATCTACAGGAATTCCACCTCAAATCCCTCTCTACTATACACCACTGTGCATCCTAAAACAATGGAGCAAGTGTAGTCTCATGTTGCAGATTCTGTGAGTGGTATTTTTTTTTTTCTTGGAAACAATGGGAGGTAGATTCCACCTAAAATTTGGAGCTGATTTTAAGGTGCAATCAACTTCTAGATCTGCTCCAAATTCCTCTATGTGAGCTTGCTCTGATAATAGGCCATCAGTTTAAAAGTCCAGGAAATAACTCTTTACGTTAAGGCCCCACCTAGTGAAATGTGGAAAAACTATGGCAGAAATGCATCACAGTTTTTCTTGCGTGTTTTTCATTGTGCTTTCCTCTGCAGACTTTATGCCAGCGCTTCGAAAGGTATAATTGCCATGATTTTCCAAAACGCAGGCTGAAGGTGAAAAAAAAAATACTCAACTGTCCTCCATGCTTTGGTGTTCACTCGATACGTTCCGGTCCTTCTGCTCTGACGGCTTCTCACAGGCTCTTCCTGAGTTCTGCTGAGGTTGCTGATAGGCCTCAGCGGTAATGTGCCTCCTGAGACCAGTCAGTGGCCTCAGCAAGAGACCTGTGATATCACAGGTAGTAACACTGCAAGCCCTTTGCTGAGGCCACCAATTGTCCTCAGGAGTCACATGTGGCTGGGACTTCCTCCACATGACAGTAAAGGACCGAGAAGATTGCAGAAAGGCCACCCTTTGGAATCGGTGACAGAAAACTGAGCTGGAGATTAGCATAATGCAGCAGAGTTTATTGGGATTTTATTTATTTTGCTTACCATCATATTCCACAACTAGGGTTCATAATCTAAATTCAGTATACGAATACTGAATTTAGTATGTCTTGAGAGTATGGGAGGAAATCAGAGTACCTAAAAGAAACACATGCAAACACCAAGAGAAGATAGCCTCAGTTTTCTGCCACCAATTTTCTCCAAATTGAGATGTTGCCCTTGCCTGAATATGAACCTAGGACTAAAGCGCTGCAAGGCTACACTGAGTGCTTACGACTGATATACCATGCTGTCCCATGTGAAAACGGCAGTAAAATCAGGCAAGATGCTTCTTTTTAGAAGCATCTGTCACTACCTCCCACTAGAAACAATGAGAGACATAAGATTTTTGAATACTGTCTCACAATCCTCTGTTAAAATAAGGATAAATACAGTACATTTTATCCAATTTAGGCAATAAAATCCTGCGCCTTTGGCTGTAAAGTGTTAAAATTCAATCATATTTATGGCATCCTTTTCTGTAGCAGTCATAATGAATATGATAGATCTGTTATGTTCAGTTTTGTAACAGGTCTTAAAGGGGTTGTCCCATCACAAGGATCCTATCTATACTGCTTGTTAATGTGAATGTAAGACTTTTCCTAAATACATTGCTTCAGCAAAACTGCTTTGTTTGTCCACTATCTTACTTTATTCATTTTTTTTTACACATCCCTTGACTTATCTGGTCATAAGCCAAGTGATGTATCTGCTGCTCTGAGGGGGGAGGGAAGAGGGGCTAAGTGTACGGGAGCGGGCCTGGAGGGGGGGTATTTTACACTTTGGGGGGGAGGGAAGGGGCCACCAATACAGACCCGGCATCCGCTGGAATAGAGAGGCGGACGCCGGGGAGTGTAGACGCCGGCACAGGTGAAGCCAGCGATGCTGCTATTCTGGAGGGGAAGGGGGGGCGGAGTAGTGGAATAGCAGCATCGGTCCTGCCGCTGCTGGCTTCACCTGTGCCGGCGTCTACACTCCCCGGCATCCGCCTCTCTATTACAGCGGATGCCGGGTCTGTATTACATTGTGAAGGCTGTACGTCCGATGCCTAGTGCATCGGCAGCACACACGCAGGGCCAGCGGGATAGAAGCGACGACTTCTCGCCGCTGGCTTTGCATATGTAACCCCACCCACCTGACGCAACAAAGCCGGAAGACAGAAGAATTTGCTGCAGCGAAGACTAGCGAGTATGCGACGTGGGACAACCCATTTAAAGCTAAGGCCCTACATTGCAGAAATTTGCTTTTTTGTTGCCGATTTTGCTGCAATTTTGAGCCAAACCAAGGAGTGACTACATAAGGCAATGTTTCCAAATCTCTTTAGACACCCCTGGAAAAAAATTTCACCACATAATTTTTAACAAAACACAAAAAACTTGGGTTGGGTATCTCTGACATAAAGAGTGGGAGACATAAAGGAAACTCTTATATATCTCAATGTACTCCTGACTGTGGCTAAACCCTACCCAAAAAATGCAGCAAAGCCTTTAAAAAAAAAAAAAAAAAAAAAGCCAGCAGCTTTTCCGCAACGTGAGACCTTAACCTTAAAGGGTGCATTCACACTTCGGATACGCTGACTGATTCTGAATGTTAAAACACGTTCAGAATCAGCGCCTATAAAGCAGATCCCATTCATTTCAATGGGAGCCGGCATACGAGTGCTCCCCATTGAAATGAATGGGCTGCTTTTTTCTCTACGAGCGCTCCCATTGAAGTGAATGGAAAGTGTTTAGAAGCGGTCGCGTGTGCGGCTCGGAATGAGCCGAGCGCTTACGCCGTGTGAAGGGGCCCTATATAGAGAAAAAAGCAGCCCATTCATTTCAATGGGGAGCGCTCGTATGCCGGCTCCTATTGAAATGAATGGGATCTGCTTTATACGCGCTGATTCTGAACGTGTTTTATCGTTCAGAATCAGTCAGCGTATCCGAAGTGTGAATACACCCTAAGGCTGAGTTCACACGCAGTTTTTTTGGTCAGGATTTTGAGGTGAAGACAGCTCCCATTGAGATCAATGGGAGCTGGTCAGTTCTTTTTTGCGGGAGCTGTTTGTTCCGGCTCCTGGAAAACAGAAGTGACATGCTCATTCTTCAGGCCGAGTCACCTCGCGAATCCGCCTGTACACACTCCCTCCTGCCGACTAGGCCCATTCATTGGGCCTAATCCGGAGCGGAGTGCACGACCGGATGCTGATGCACTGCACTGGCATCAAGTCGCAGCGTCCCTTTTTTGGCCATCGCCTCAGTTTCCGGAACGAAAAACCCCGTGTGAACCCACCCAAAGAGTTTTTACAATCTCAGGATTTTGCCTGCTCTTCTATTTCTTCTCCTGGCTTCAGGTGGGTAGGTTTAGCCTGTGTCATATACATCAGTGTGTTCTGAGACTAAACTGCACACTGTTATCTCGGGATTTACATAGAGACTTAACAGAGGGCACTGATCAAGGCAATGTTCTAGTCAATATCAGGGTTCACTTGCACTTTCCAGAGCTCACAGGCTGCTCTATTAGCCGTCAATCAGTGAAGACAAAAGAACAGAGATGCTTGGGAACAGGGACTTACTTTGGTAGCCCATTAGCTACTTGTAAGGCTATATTCACATTTTGACATTTTGGCATATATTTTGGTAAAGAGAACATGTACATTCAAATACATGCAGAATAAATAATGACATGGCATACATTACCTTCTCGTCTTGCTCGGTAAATGTTGCATTGCTGTCAGATTTCTTGTTGATGGCCTGAGCCACTCCAACCACCTGAATCAGTCATGGAACAAATAAATCATTAGCACTTGAATATACAGCAAAAAAGAAATGACACAAAAATAGCACATAAAAAACATAAAGGAAACATAAAAGCTATATGATTTACATAACAAATGTATGCAAACTACTCTTCACTGGACAATGACACTCCTTCCTTCAAAAAAAGCAAGTAGCAGCTGAGTGGACATCAAAGGCAGGAAAATATGGCACAAATCTGTTTCTAGTGTGTATGGAAGAAAAGGTCAGGAATTCTGACTACTGTATCAATAAACAAGTTCAATGTGAAAGAGCAAAATTCAGCCTGTAAGGCTCATTAATACAATGCAATCTACACTAAGAGATGAATTGCAGACGCATGATGTCACTGCCACCTACAATTACCTTTAATTGATTTTGTTATTAATGCCACATGGTTTTGCTGGTAAACTGCATGGCTGGTAACAAGTAATAATGGAGCTGTGCACTCTGAGGATAAGGACACACGCTCAAACCCAAACCACAAGTGGATCATAAAAGGTGAGAACCTATAAAGAACAAATGCTACTACTCCTCTTTTTTCAATCCAGTCCTAGTTTTGTCTTCTAAAACCATATCAAAAGAATTTATACATCGCTTTGTTACTGAAGAACTGTGTCTGGCTTTTAATTGCAGTAATAAATATCACATGTTACTATGCATTTTACCTGTATGCTAACCACCAGCACAATAGGGTTTTCCAGTTAATGGCCTTATAGCATACAGGTGACATGGTATATTAACATGTGCTAGACATTACTGCAATTAAATACAGCTTGCAGTTTTTTTGGGGGTGGTTTCGGTGCTGAAATTCCACACCAAATTCCTCACCATGGAATGGACCCCTTCAGTAAAAAAAAAGTACCATGCAAACCTAGCCTAAAAATGCTGTGGAAAATCTAACAAGATGGTCTGTATTCCAATAATTAGTCAATAAATACATTGTATATGCTGATCTTAAAGGGGGTGTCCCATCTCAAGCATCCTATCTATACTGCTAGCTTATGTGGATTTAAGACTTTTCCTAAATACATTAAGCAAAGCTGCTTTGCTTGGCCGCTGAGATTATTCACTTCATTGTTTACAATGCGTTTCCATAACCACGGACCTGGGGATGATCTTATCTCTCCGCCCAAGACAAGTGACGTAGCACCCTGCTCTCAGGGGGGAGGGTGGAGCTGAGTGCTCCGTGCTTGTATTTCTGAGCTCTTTATCTCTCCACCCAGGAAAAGGGATGTAGCTCCCTGCTCTCAGGAGGGGAGAGGGAGCTGAGTGCTCGGAGCAGCTTGTATTTCTGAGCTCTTTGTCTCTCCACCCAGGACAAGTGACGTAGATCCCTGCTCTCAGGGATGGGAGGGGGAGCTGAGTGCTTGAAGCTTGTATTTTTTAGCTCTTTATCTCCGGCTCTTCCAGTTATAAGTCAGTTAATTGAATTTTGCTGATAAGGGCTGAGACAGAGAGTCCGTTAAACAAAGACCTAAGAGTGAGTATATTGCAAGCTGACTCTTGGTCCTGTAGCATGTAAGTTTGGAATTCTCATCACCTAACAAATCCAGCTCTGCTATATCAGCTTCAAACCATCCCTCATTACTGACTGCAAACATGTACTGCTATGAAGAGAGACGGCAGAGCTGGCTTTGTCCGTGAGATAGCAAGTGAAACCCCGTCCACCGAGAAAACCAGGAAGTGAACAGAGAACACAGCCTGCATGGTGGTGAACAGGCGAGTTGGGAATACCCCTTTAAATTTTAGTCATAGCGGGACAGATTTAAATGTGTCTGAGCCCAGAGTGTGACATAGCATGCTCCAAATGTTTTTGCACTTCTGGCACAAAATATTGCATTGAGTTTTAAGTATTTTTTTGGTCTCCTTCAGTTATGGGGTATGGTTTAGGGAGAGTTCACACTACCGCTGTAAATCTTCATTGCTGTCTTGTGTCATAGGATGACAGTAACAGACATTAAACTGTCTCAGAGAACGGTCACAGACTGATTCTGTGTCCGTTCCCATTGACACTAATGTAAACAACGAGATGGAAGCTAGCGTTCGTCATGTTTGTTTTCTTTTGTAAGGGAAGATAAAGTTGTGCATGCGTTATTTTCACTTCCACTTACATCATGTACCCATCACTTCTAACCACACACAGAATACATTTTTTGTGTGTAAAAAAAAAATGCACTTTTTACAAAAGGTTTCCACAATTTTGGCCACCAGTGTGAATATATTGGTTATATCTGGTGTTCCCATTCAATGGGAGAGTGGATGTGTCCCATCCAGCAGGGATATTCCTACATTTACAGTAAGGATGAATTCACAAGGGTAATACCTGCTTCATTCACAGGATCAGTGGGAGTCCCAGCAGTTAGACCCCAATAAATCAATTATTTATCCTCTATCCCATAGATAAAAGATATATTTTCTTTGTGGCATAACCCCTTTAATAACCCCTTTTATTATTATTTAGAGCACCGTGGGGCTTAATGAGGGATGAAAAACAAAATAATGCTATGTCTGCTGAAGATTTAGAGGATGCATAGGAAAGACTTGTCTGAACATACAAGAACTTCAGTATTAGATTTTGTAATGTACCAAAGTAAGAAACCATTTTTTCTCACGTACCTAAAGGTGTTAACTAGATAACATCTGCATAAGACGTGTTGCTCTGGAGATAATAAACGTGATCTTTCTCTCATTAGTTCTGAATTATTTGGAGGTGATTTGCTGCTACAGTGTGATAAGAGGGCACATCTCCCATCATATTCACACATTTCATTAGCTTCATTTTTTCAACTATTTTTTCAGCAGTCTTAATTCTTTCCCTCCAGAGAATTGAAAACTCATCTAATAAAAGTAAGAATACAGCTACTTTAGCAAAGTTTGCTGGAAAAAAAGTCAGTTCCACTATTCTCTTTATTGTTTCTTCCCAAGCAAACCAGGATGAATTGTTGTCTGCACTTCTTAGGCTAAGGCTCCACAGGACATCCCGCAGCGATAAAGCGTTGTGGGAAAAAAAGTGGCAACAACGCATCACGGTTTTTCCCGCAGCGCTTTAAACAGAAAGTTTGCAGAATTTTCCTCTGCAGACTTTATATTACAATTAAACCTATGGGGAAACCGCCGGCATTTCCGTAGGTATAATTGACATGCTGCAATTTCCAAAACCGCGCCTGTTTTAGAAATCGCGGAATGTGGCATGGGCAAAGAGTGTTTACTTAGGCTTCACACCTGAGCTGGGTTCTTCATTGTTCGGCTCCGCCAGGGAGAACCCAAACAATGGAGAGCCATAATTGACTATTATAGGGTCTGCTGGGTTTCCGCCATTTTTATACTGAAAACTGTGGAGAGAAAAATACTCCATGCAGGACTTTTCTCTCCACCGATTTTCAGTGGTTTCTGCAGTAAAGACTCTAATGCAAATGTGAACCAAGCTTTATCCTACTAATATTATAAGTGTGAAAGTTTGTGTGTTTGGATGTTTGGATGTTTGTGAGTTTGGATGTTTGTTCCTCAATCACGCTAAAACGCCTGGACGGATTTGCGTGCAATTTTCCACAAACATAGTTTTCCCTTAGGATTGAGTCACAGGCTACTTTTGGTGCCACTAAACAACATGGCTTCCTAGCAGGAGACTCACAAAAGCAGGACTCCTAGCCCCAGCTATAGACTCACACACACTGCCTGGCATTTCCTGCCTCAACCTGCCTGCACACTCCTTACTGTCACCTCAGGAGTAGCCCTCACTCTACTCACTCACATTTACATATAGCTTTCCACTATATAACACATCACATTGTCTGTATCACGACATACACAATACAACACATCACATTGTCTGACACAATACAACACATCACATTGTATCACGACATACACAATACAACACATCACATTGTCTGACACAATACAACACATCACATTGTCTGGCACAATACAACACATCACATTGTCTGTATCACGACATACACAATACAACACATCATATTGTCTGACACAATACAACACATCACATTGTCTGACACAATACAACACATCACATTGTATCACGACATACACAATACAACACATCACATTGTCTGACACAATACAACACATCACATTGTCTGGCACAATACAACACATCACATTGTCTGTATCACGACATACACAATACAACACATCATATTTTCTGACACAATACAACACATCACATTGTCTGACACAATACAACACATCACATTGTCTGACATAATACAACACATCACATTGTCTGTATCACGACATACACAATACAACACATCACATTGTCTGTATCACGACATACACAATACAACACATCACATTGTCTGTATCACTAGATACACAATACAACACATCACATTGTCTGTATCACTAGATACACAATATAACACATCACATTGTCTGTATCACGACATACACAATACAACACATCACATTGTCTGTATCACGACATACACAATACAACACATTACATTGTCTGTATCACGACATACACAATACAACACATCACATTGTCTGTATCACTAGATACACAATATAACACATCACATTTGCTAGCCCACCAAACTTTTTAAAGCACTTTTACAGTTTCACACGTCTGTGTCCGCCCAATTCTCAAATCACCGCAGATGAAGTCGCGGGTAAAAGCTAGTACTATTAGAGATGAGCGAACAGTGTTCTATCGAACTCATGTTCGATCGGATATTAGGCTGTTCGGCATGTTCGAATCGAATCGAACACCGCGTGGTAAAGTGCGCCATTACTCGATTCCCCTCCCACCTTCCCTGGCGCCTTTTTTGCTCCAATAACAGCGCAGGGTAGGTGGGACAGGAACTACGACACCGGTGACGTTGAAAAAAGTAGGCAAAACCCATTGGCTGCCGAATACATGTGACCTCTAATTTAAAAGAACAGCGCCGCCCAGGTTCGCGTCATTCTGAGCTTGCAATTCACCGAGGACGGAGGTTTCCGTCCAGCTAGCTAGGGCTTAGATTCTGGGTAGGCAGGGACAGGCTAGGATAGGAAGGAGAAGACAACCAACAGCTCTTGTAAGAGCTAAATTCCAGGGAGAAGCTTGTCAGTGTAACGTGGCACTGACGGGCTCAATCGCCGCAACCCAGCTTTCCCAGGATCCTGAATGGAATACACTGTCAGTGTATTCCCGTATACCCGATATATACCCCGATATCCGTTCCAACGGTGTGCCCCCCCACCTTCACCCCAGAAATACCCTGCAAGTCCCCTAGCAATAGAATTGGGGCTATATACACCCACAATTTTTACTACTGGTATACAGTGCCATTGTCTGACTGGGAATTCAAAGAATATATTGGGAATACAAATACCCTCATTTCTTGCTACTGCCATATAGTGCCAGTGTCTGACTGGGAATTCAAAGAATATATTGGGGTTACGTGCACCCACAATTTTTACTACTGGTATACAGTGCCATTGTCTGACTGGGAATTCAAAGAATATATTGGGAATACAAATACCCTCATTTCTTGCTACTGCCATATAGTGCCAGTTTCTGACTGGTAATTCAAAGAATATATTGTGGTTACGTGCACCCACAATTTTTACTACTGGTATACAGTGCCATTGTCTGACTGGGAATTCAAAGAATATATTGGGAATACAAATACCCTCATTTCTTGCTACTGCCATATAGTGCCAGTGTCTGACTGGGAATTCAAAGAATATATTGGGGTTACGTGCACCCACAATTTTTACTACTGGTATACAGTGCCATTGTCTGACTGGGAATTCAAAGAATATATTGGGAATACAAATACCCTCATTTCTTGCTACTGCCATATAGTGCCAGTGTCTGACTGGGAATTCAAAGAATATATTGGGGTTACGTGCACCCACAATTTTTACTACTGGTATACAGTGCCATTGTCTGACTGGGAATTCAAAGAATATATTGGGAATACAAATACCCTCATTTCTTGCTACTGCCATATAGTGCCAGTGTCTGACTGGTAATTCAAAGAATATATTGGGGTTACGTGCACCCACAATTTTTACTACTGGTATACAGTGCCATTGTCTGACTGGGAATTCAAAGAATATATTGGGAATACAAATACCCTCATTTCTTGCTACTGCCATATAGTGCCAGTGTCTGACTGGGAATTCAAAGAATATATTGGGGTTACGTGCACCCACAATTTTTACTACTGGTATACAGTGCCATTGTCTGACTGGGAATTCAAAGAATATATTGGGGTTATAAATACCCTCATTTCTTGCTACTGCCATATAGTGCCAGTTTCTGACTGGTAATTCAAAGAATATATTGGGGTTACGTGCACCCACAATTTTTACTACTGGTATACAGTGCCATTGTCTGACTGGGAATTCAAAGAGTATATTGGGAATACAAATACCCTCATTTCTTGCTACTGCCATATAGTGCCAGTTTCTGACTGGTAATTCAAAGAATATATTGGGGTTACGTGCACCCACAATTTTTACTACTGGTATACAGTGCCATTGTCTGACTGGGAATTCAAAGAATATATTGGGGTTATAAATACCCTCATTTCTTGCTACTGCCATATAGTGCCAGTTTCTGACTGGTAATTCAAAGAATATATTGGGGTTACGTGCACCCACAATTTTTACTACTGGTATACAGTGCCATTGTTTGACTGGGAATTCAAAGAGTATATTGGGAATACAAATACCCTCATTTCTTGCTACTGCCATATAGTGCCAGTTTCTGACTGGTAATTCAAAGAATATATTGGGGTTACGTGCACCCACAATTTTTACTACTGGTATACAGTGCCATTGTCTGACTGGGAATTCAAAGAGTATATTGGGAATACAAATACCCTCATTTCTTGCTACTGCCATATAGTGCCAGTTTCTGACTGGTAATTCAAAGAATATATTGGGGTTACGTGCACCCACAATTTTTACTACTGGTATACAGTGCCATTGTCTGACTGGGAATTCAAAGAATATATTGGGGTTATAAATACCCTCATTTCTTGCTACTGCCATATAGTGCCAGTTTCTGACTGGTAATTCAAAGAATATATTGGGGTTACGTGCACCCACAATTTTTACTACTGGTATACAGTGCCATTGTCTGACTGGGAATTCAAAGAGTATATTGGGAATACAAATACCCTCATTTCTTGCTACTGCCATATAGTGCCAGTTTCTGACTGGTAATTCAAAGAATATATTGGGGTTACGTGCACCCACAATTTTTACTACTGGTATACAGTGCCATTGTCTGACTGGGAATTCAAAGAATATATTGGGGTTATAAATACCCTCATTTCTTGCTACTGCCATATAGTGCCAGTTTCTGACTGGTAATTCAAAGAATATATTGGGGTTACGTGCACCCACAATTTTTACTACTGGTATACAGTGCCATTGTCTGACTGGGAATTCAAAGAGTATATTGGGAATACAAATACCCTCATTTCTTGCTACTGCCATATAGTGCCAGTTTCTGACTGGTAATTCAAAGAATATATTGGGGTTACGTGCACCCACAATTTTTACTACTGGTATACAGTGCCATTGTCTGACTGGGAATTCAAAGAATATATTGGGGTTATAAATACCCTCATTTCTTGCTACTGCCATATAGTGCCAGTTTCTGACTGGTAATTCAAAGAATATATTGGGGTTACGTGCACCCACAATTTTTACTACTGGTATACAGTGCCATTGTCTGACTGGGAATTCAAAGAGTATATTGGGAATACAAATACCCTCATTTCTTGCTACTGCCATATAGTGCCAGTTTCTGACTGGGAATTCAAAGAATATATTGGGGTTACGTGCACCCACAATTTTTACTACTGGTATACAGTGCCATTGTCTGACTGGGAATTCAAAGAATATATTGGGGTTATAAATACCCTCATTTCTTGCTACTGCCATATAGTGCCAGTTTCTGACTGGTAATTCAAAGAATATATTGGGGTTACGTGCACCCACAATTTTTACTACTGGTATACAGTGCCATTGTCTGACTGGGAATTCAAAGAGTATATTGGGAATACAAATACTCTCATTTCTTGCTACTGCCATATAGTGCCAGTTTCTGACTGGGAATTCAAAGAATATATTGGGGTTACGTGCACCCACAATTTTTACTACTGGTATACAGTGCCATTGTCTGACTGGGAATTCAAAGAATATATTGGGGTTATAAATACCCTCATTTCTTGCTACTGCCATATAGTGCCAGTTTCTGACTGGTAATTCAAAGAATATATTGGGGTTACGTGCACCCACAATTTTTACTACTGGTATAGAGTGCCATTGTCTGACTGGGAATTCAAAGAGTATATTGGGAATACAAATACCCTCATTTCTTGCTACTGCCATATAGTGCCAGTTTCTGACTGGGAATTCAAAGAATATATTGGGGTTACGTGCACCCACAATTTTTACTACTGGTATACAGTGCCATTGTCTGACTGGGAATTCAAAGAGTATATTGGGAATACAAATACCCTCATTTCTTGCTACTGCCATATAGTGCCAGTTTCTGACTGGTAATTCAAAGAATATATTGGGGTTACGTGCACCCACAATTTTTACTACTGGTATACAGTGCCATTGTCTGACTGGGAATTCAAAGAGTATATTGGGAATACAAATACCCTCATTTCTTGCTACTGCCATATAGTGCCAGTTTCTGACTGGTAATTCAAAGAATATATTGGGGTTACGTGCACCCACAATTTTTACTACTGGTATACAGTGCCATTGTCTGACTGGGAATTCAAAGAATATATTGGGGTTATAAATACCCTCATTTCTTGCTACTGCCATATAGTGCCAGTTTCTGACTGGTAATTCAAAGAATATATTGGGGTTACGTGCACCCACAATTTTTACTACTGGTATACAGTGCCATTGTCTGACTGGGAATTCAAAGAGTATATTGGGAATACAAATACCCTCATTTCTTGCTACTGCCATATAGTGCCAGTTTCTGACTGGTAATTCAAAGAATATATTGGGGTTACGTGCACCCACAATTTTTACTACTGGTATACAGTGCCATTGTCTGACTGGGAATTTAAAGAGTATATTGGGAATACAAATACCCTCATTTCTTGCTACTGCCATATAGTGCCAGTGTCTGACTGGGAATTCAAAGAATATATTGGGGTTACGTGCACCCACAATTTTTACTACTGGTATACAGTGCCAATTTCTAACTAGGAATTCAAAATGCGCAAGGCTCCCGGAAAGGGACGTGGACGAGGCCGTGGGCGAGGTCGGGGGAATGGTTCTGGGGAGCAAGGTAGCAGTGAAGCCACAGGGCGTCCCGTGCCTACTCCTGTGGGGCAGCAAGCATTGCGCCACTCCACAGTGCCAGGGTTGCTTGCCACATTAACTAAACTGCAGGGTACAAACCTTAGTAGGCCCGAGAACCAGGAACAGGTCTTGCAATGGCTGTCAGAGAACGCTTACAGCACATTGTCCAGCAGCCAGTCAGACTCTGCCTCCTCTCCTCCTATTACCCAACAGTCTTGTCTTCCTTCCTCCCAAAATTCCGAAGCTTTACAGAACAATAACCCAAACTGTCCCTGCTCCCCAGAGCTGTTCTCCGCTCCTTTCATTGTCCCTCAACCTGCCTCTCCACGTCACGATTCCACGAACCTAACAGAGGAGCATCTGTGTCCAGATGCTCAAACACTAGAGTCTCCTCCATCTCCGTTCGATTTGGTGGTGGATGACCAGCAACCCACCCTCATCGACGATGATGTGACGCAGTTGCCGTCAGGGCATCCAGTTGACCGGCGCATTGTGCGGGAGGAGGAGATGAGACAGGAGTTGGAAGAGGAAGTGGTGGATGATGAGGACACTGACCCGACCTGGACAGGGGGGATGTCAAGCGGGGAAAGTAGTGTGGATGTTGAGGCAGGTGCAGCACCAAAAAGGGTAGCTAGAGGCAGAGGCAGAGGTCAGCAGCTTAGGCGAAGCCAGGCCACACCCGGAATCTCCCAAGATGTTCCAGTTCGTACCCAGCCCCGAAAAACTCCCACCTCGAGGGCACGTTTCTCGAAGGTGTGGAGTTTTTTCAAGGAATGCGCCGAGGACAGATATAGTGTTGTCTGCACAATTTGCCTCTCGAAATTGATTAGGGGCTCTGAGAAGAGCAACCTGTCCACCACTTCAATGCGCCGTCATTTGGAATCCAAGCACTGGAATCAGTGGCAGGCAGCAACGGCAGGACAAAGGCCGCCTGCCGTTCACGCCACTGCCACTGCCTCTGCCACTGCCTCTGCCTCTGCCACTGCTGACTGTGCTGGCGATGCACTCCAGAGGACGAGCCAGGACACCACTTCATCTGCCTCCGCCACTTTGTTGACTTCTACCTCATCCTCCCCTGGTCCTGTCTTATCTCCTTCTCCTGCACCATCAAAGGCACCATCAGGCGTTTCTTTACAACAACCCACCATCTCTCAGACATTGGAGCGGCGGCAGAAATACACTGCTAACCACCCACACGCGCAAGCCTTGAACGCCAACATCGCTAAACTGCTGGCCCAGGAGATGTTGGCGTTCCGGCTTGTTGAAACTCCCGCCTTCCTGGACCTGATGGCAACTGCGGCACCTCGCTATGCCGTCCCTAGCCGTCACTACTTCTCCCGGTGTGCCGTCCCCGCCTTGCACCAGCACGTGTCACTCAACATCAGGCGGGCCCTTAGTTCCGCGCTTTGCACAAAGGTCCACTTGACCACCGACGCGTGGACAAGTGCATGCGGACAGGGACGCTACATTTCACTGACGGCACACTGGGTGAATGTAGTTGAGGCTGGGACTGCTTCCCAAACTGGCCCGGTGTACCTCGTCTCCCCGCCTAACATTCCTGGCAGGGACACGAGAAGAACACCCCCCTCCTCCTCCTCCTCTACCGCCTCCTCCTCCGCCACCGCCTCCTCCTCCGCCACCGCCTCCTCCTCCGCTGTTAGATTGACCCCAGCTACGAGTTGGAAACGTTGCAGCACTGGCGTTGGTAGACGTCAGCAGGCTGTGCTGAAGCTGATCAGCTTGGGGGACAGACAGCACACTGCCTCCGAGGTGAGGGATGCCCTCCTCGATGAGACGGCAATATGGTTTGAGCCGCTGCACCTGGGCCCAGGCATGGTCGTTTGTGATAACGGCCGGAACCTGGTAGCAGCTCTGGAGCTTGCCGGACTCCAACATGTTCCATGCCTGGCCCACGTCTTCAACCTAGTGGTGCAACGTTTCCTAAAGAGCTACCCCAATGTTCCAGAGCTACTGGTGAAAGTGCGGCGCATGTGCGCCCACTTTCGCAAGTCGACAGTAGCCGCTGCTAGCTTAAAATCTCTCCAGCAACGCCTGCATGTGCCACAACACCGGCTTTTGTGCGACGTCCCCACACGCTGGAACTCAACGTTTCAGATGTTGAATAGAGTGGTTGAGCAGCAGAGACCTTTGATGGAATACCAGCTACAAAACCCTAGGGTGCCACAAAGTCAGCTGCCTCAGTTTCACATCCATGAGTGGCCATGGATGAGAGACCTTTGTGACATCCTACGGGTCTTTGAGGAGTCCACAAGGAGGGTGAGCTCTGAGGATGCGATGGTGAGCCTTACAATCCCGCTCTTGTGTGTTCTGAGAGAATCCCTGATTGACATCAGGGATAACTCAGATCACACAGAGGAGTTAGGGATAGCATCCGATCCGTCACAGCTGGAGAGTAGGTCCACACATCTGTCCGCTTCACTGCGTTTAATGGAGGAGGAGGAGGAGGAGGAAGAAGAGTTGTCCGATGATGTGATGGTGATACAGGAGGCTTCCGGGCAACTTCGAATCGTCCCATTGTTGCAGCGCGGATGGGTAGACATGGAGGATGAGGAGGAAATGGAGATTGAACTTTCCGGTGGGGCCAGAGGAGTCATGCCAACTAACACTGTGGCAGACATGGCTGAGTTCATGTTGGGGTGCTTTACAACCGACAAGCGTATTGTCAAAATCATGGAGGACAACCAGTACTGGATCTTTGCTATCCTTGACCCCCGGTATAAAAACAACATCTCGTCTTTTATTCCGGTAGAGGGGAGGGCCAATCGCATCAATGCTTGCCACAGGCAATTGGTGCAGAATATGATGGAGATGTTTCCAGCATGTGACGTTGGCGGCAGGGAGGGAAGTTCCTCCAGTAGGCAACCAAGTTCTCACCGGTCCACACAAACGAGGGGCACACTGTCTAAGGTCTGGGACACCTTGATGGCACCCCCTCGCCAAAGTGCCGCCACGGAGGGTCCTAGTGTCACCAGGCGTGAGAAGTATAGGCGCATGTTGCGGGAATACCTTTCCGACCACAGCCCTGTCCTCTCCGACCCCTCTGCGCCCTACACGTATTGGGTGTCGAAGTTGGACCTGTGGCTTGAACTTGCCCTATATGCCTTGGAGGTGCTGTCCTGTCCTGCCGCCAGCGTCCTATCTGAGAGGGTGTTCAGTGCAGCCGGTGGCATCATCACTGACAAGCGCACCCGTCTGTCAGCTGAGAGTGCCGACCGGCTCACTTTGATAAAAATGAACCACCACTGGATAGAGCCTTCATTTTTGTGCCCACCTGTGTAAAGCACCCCAACATGAAACTCCATGTCTGTACTCAACCTCTCCAATTCCTCCGCATCCTCATACTCATCCACCATAAGCGTTGCACAATTCTGCTAATACTAGGCTCCCTCCAACATGATTTCCCCCAACTCTGCTGGTTAGAGGCTCCCTCCACCCTGATTTCCACCAACTCTGCTGGTTAGAGGCTCCCTCCACCCTGCTTTCCCACAACTCTGCTGGTTAGAGGCTCCTTCCACCATGAATTTGCCAAAACTGGGCTGTTTAGAGGCTCCCTCCACCATGAATTGGTCCAAACTGGGCTGGTTAGAGGCTCCCTCCACCATTAATTGGTCCAAACTGGGCTGGTTAGAGGCTCCCTCCACCATGAATTTGCCCAAACTGGGCTGTTTAGAGGCTCCCTCCACCATGAATTTGCCCAAACTGGGCTGTTTAGAGGCTCCCTCCACCATGAATTGGTCCAAACTGGGTTTTTTAGAGGCTCCCTCCACCATGAATTGGTCCAAACTGGGCTGGTTAGAGGCTCCCTCCACCATGAATTGATCCAAACTGGGGTGGTTAGAGGCTCCCTCCACCATTAATTGGTCCAAACTGGGCTGGTTAGAGGCTCCCTCCACCATTAATTGGTCCAAACTGGGCTGGTTAGAGGCTCCCTCCACCATTAATTGGTCCAAACTGGGCTGGTTAGAGGCTCCCTCCACCATGAATTTGCCCAAACTGGGCTGTTTAGAGGCTCCCTCCACCATGAATTTGCCCAAACTGGGCTGGTTAGAGGCTCCCTCCACCATGAATTGGTCCAAACTGGGGTTTTTAGAGGCTCCCTCCACCATGAATTGGTCCAAACTTGGCTGTTTAGAGGCTCCCTCCACCATGAATTGGTCCAAACTGGGGTGGTTAGAGGCTCCCTCCACCATTAATTGGTCCAAACTGGGCTGGTTAGAGGCTCCCTCCACCATTAATTGGTCCAAACTGGGCTGGTTAGAGGCTCCCTCCACCATGAATTGGTCCAAACTGGGTTTTTTAGAGGCTCCCTCCACCATGAATTTGCCCAAACTGGGCTGTTTAGAGGCTCCCTCCACCATGAATTGGTCCAAACTGGGCTGGTTAGAGGCTCCCTCCACCATGAATTTCCCAAAACTTGGCTGTTTAGAGGCTCCCTCCACCATTAATTGGTCCAAACTGGGCTGGTTAGAGGCTCCCTCCACCATGAATTGGTCCAAACTGGGGTTTTTAGAGGCTCCCTCCACCATGAATTGGTCCAAACTTGGCTGTTTAGAGGCTCCCTCCACCATGAATTGGTCCAAACTGGGGTGGTTAGAGGCTCCCTCCACCATTAATTGGTCCAAACTGGGCTGGTTAGAGGCTCCCTCCACCATTAATTGGTCCAAACTGGGCTGGTTAGAGGCTCCCTCCACCATGAATTTGCCCAAACTGGGCTGTTTAGAGGCTCCCTCCACCATGAATTTGCCCAAACTGGGCTGGTTAGAGGCTCCCTCCACCATGAATTGGTCCAAACGGGTTTTTAGAGGCTCCCTTCACCATGAATTGGTCCAAACTTGGCTGTTTAGAGGCTCCCTCCACCATGAATTGGTCCAAACTGGGGTGGTTAGAGGCTCCCTCCACCATTAATTGGTCCAAACTGGGCTGGTTAGAGGCTCCCTCCACCATGAATTTGCCCAAACTGGGCTGTTTAGAGGCTCCCTCCACCATGAATTTGCCCAAACTGGGCTGGTTAGAGGCTCCCTCCACCATGAATTGGTCCAAACTGGGGTTTTTAGAGGCTCCCTCCACCATGAATTGGTCCAAACTTGGCTGTTTAGAGGCTCCCTCCACCATTAATTGGTCCAAACTGGGCTGGTTAGAGGCTCCCTCCACCATGAATTGGTCCAAACTGGGTTTTTTAGAGGCTCCCTCCACCATGAATTTGCCCAAACTGGGCTGTTTAGAGGCTCCCTCCACCATGAATTTGCCCAAACTGGGCTGGTTAGAGGCTCCCTCCACCATGAATTGGTCCAAACTGGGGTTTTTAGAGGCTCCCTCCACCATGAATTGGTCCAAACTTGGCTGTTTAGAGGCTCCCTCCACCATTAATTGGTCCAAACTGGGCTGGTTAGAGGCTCCCTCCACCATGAATTGGTCCAAACTGGGTTTTTTAGAGGCTCCCTCCACCATGAATTTGCCCAAACTGGGCTGTTTAGAGGCTCCCTCCACCATGAATTGGTCCAAACTGGGGTGGTTAGAGGCTCCCTCCACCATTAATTGGTCCAAACTGGGCTGGTTAGAGGCTCCCTCCACCATTAATTGGTCCAAACTGGGCTGGTTAGAGGCTCCCTCCACCATGAATTTGCCCAAACTGGGCTGGTTAGAGGCTCCCTCCACCATGAATTGGTCCAAACTGGGTTTTTTAGAGGCTCCCTCCACCATGAATTTGCCCAAACTGGGCTGGTTAGAGGCTCCCTCCACCATGAATTGGTCCAAACTGGGGTTTTTAGAGGCTCCCTCCACCATGAATTTGCCCAAACTCTGCTGGTTAGAGGCTCAATCCACCCTGATTTTCAAAACAAATGTTGGTGCCAACCTCAACTTACTACAAGGGCCAAATTCACTGCTGGTGACAAGCTCTCCTCACTGCAAGTGCCAAATACACATGTTTCAAGGTGTTTTCCTACTGTCAGAGAGGTGGTATTGAGTGTGTAAAGTGTGTAGTTGTTAGGCTGTGATGTTGGGGTAATAGAGGGTCTTTGGTGTGTTAGATGCCCCCAGACATGCTTCCCCTGCTGTCCCAGTGTCATTCCAGAGGTGTTGGCATCATTTCCTGGGGTGTCATAGTGGACTTGGTGACCCTCCAGACACGGATTTGGGTTTCCCCCTTAACGAGTATCTGTTCCCCATAGACTATAATGGGGTTCGAAACCCGTTCGAACACACGAACATTGAGCGGCTGTTCGAATCGAATTTCGAACCTCGAACATTTTAGTGTTCGCTCATCTCTAAGTACTATATATTCTAGCAAATCCCATGCCCACTTTGTGGTACAATCTGCTATGTGGACATGCTGAGATTTCCAAAATCAGCGCAGTTTTTGGAAATTGCAGCATGTCAATTATATCTACAGAAACACCAGCGGTTTCACCATAGGTATAGTTGTAATAGAAAGTCTGCATAGGAAAACTCAGTGAACTTTCTGTTTAAAGCGATGCAGGACGTCCCGTGGGGCCTTAGCTTAAATGTACTGCAGCAGAACAGTGCAAACAATGAAAAGGCTGCAGCGTTCGCTAAAGTGCTGTGGTCCTTTTGAATAGTGGATGCAACATCTGTGTTGGCCAGAATATTGCTTTTCTTATGTATGTTTCTATTTGGTAGTTCTCTGTTTATTTCTTTACCTGGTTGGTATTGGCCCCATGTGAGTCTCCATGTGAGTCCCCATGTTGCAGAAACGCACTTTTTTTTTGTTGCAGATTTTGCTGCGTTTTTCTGAGCCAAAGTCAGTAGTGGATTGAGCAGAAGGGAGAAGTATAAGTATTCCTATTTATTTCCCAATCCTTTTGTAGGGAATGTTGGCTTTGGCTCAAAAAAAAAAAAAAGTAAAATCTGCAACAAAACAAGCTTCAACAAGCAAAGGGATATTTGGGACATTAACCACCAGCTGCTAGTTTAATGTCCCAAATGTACTTGACAGGCACATTCAAGCTTTCATTTTTGGTGTTTCAACATTTGTTCTGTCCACAAACTTAACAATAATGTTTAGAAGGTTTGTAAAGACAAATTACATATAACCAGTACACATTGGACACAAATATGAGGAGGACTAAAATATGAAGATATTTTAAAAACCTAATAACTGGTTTACTTTCTTGTTATAACATGTTGCATTCTAAACAATTACAGTCATTTCAGCTCTGCAGTGTTGTAGTTTCCCTTACTCATTACGGCACTTGGGTTAGTTCAGTTCAAACCCTGTTTTTGTAAAGCTTTTTTCTTTTCCTTTTTGAGGATAAGCAGTTGACAGCAGTAGAAGGCAGATGATAATTTAGTGGCTGATTCGTTGAATTAAAGTCCAAATACAGAAATGTGTCAGCTGAACACTGCAGCGAAGCTGATGAAAACCTTATGGTCAAATTAAATCTTCTTAGACGCTGCATTTGCCTCATTTTCCAAAATAAATTTTGACTTGCTGTTCCTTATTTTCATGCACATAAAATCACATGGACTTCCTGAGACATTATATATTTTAAGTTGCTACATTCTTTCTATACTTCCTGGAGCTTGTTATGTTTGCTTTAGCGAAGCTCATGCCTCATATCTGTCAGTCCTATTTGTAGATGAAGGTTGATAACACACCATAGTCTTACAAGGAGACACACTAGAGGGACTCTAACAGGATGTTGTACAAATCGGAACTGTGCTTTGCTCCAATTCAGAAACTATGTAGACAGCATGGTACATGTTCATTAATCTTGGCTCATGTTCTATATAATATTTTGACTATTCCAGCTTTGGGAAAACACAAGCTTGGAACTCTTCAGAAATGAAAATCATAGGGGATAAATGTGTGGATTGGATACAGTAGGTTCCCAAATGACATAATTTCAGCCATCCTAAAATAAGAGATAAAAAGCAGTTCTGCTTTTACTTCATGCATTTTAAATGTCTGTACTTCTTTCCTTTTCCCAAGTATCACTAAAGAATCCGTGAAAATAAGAAAAGGTGTTGAATTGTGGAAATCAACCACAGGAAAATGGCCGAACAGACATGCACAGTCATCGCTTTTGGAAGATGCCGCGATGGGAGCGCAAGAGAAGAGGTGGAGGTGGTGGAGAAGACAGAGGTGTCACTGGAGAGTTTTCAAGCAGCACCGAGGACACCCCAGTGCTGTTTGAGTGCTGAGAACGCCCCCAGTGCTGCAAGAAAACTCATGTACATAAGGAAGAAAGAAGATATTTCTCAGGAACAACGTCACAGATCAGAATAATAAAGGTAAGAGAAGAATAGCCTTTGTTAAGGCGATTCCTACATGTACTTAGTCATTCTGACTTTATGGCCATGAATACACAGTGTTTTGTCTGTGAAGAATGCTGCAGAAAACGTAATTAATTTCCGCTGCGGTCTTTTCCGCAGTGTTTTTCAGCTGCAGCTCACTATAAGGGTCCATTCACATGGAGGAAAATTACACTTTATTTGGCTCTGAATTTTCAGTGCTGAAAAAAAAGCCTCCTATTGATTTCAATGGGTTCTGATAGCTTTTTTTTCCACTAGCGGAATTTTCCACTAGCAGAATTTTCAGCGTAAAAAAAAGCGCCTCCCATTGATTTCAATGGGTTCTGCCAGCGGAATTTTCATTAGTGGGAAAAAAAGCTAGCGGCACCCATTGAAGTCAATGGGAGGCTTTTTTTTCAGCGCTGAAAATTCAGCGCCAAGTAAAGCGCCATTTTCCTCCATGAGAATGGACCCTTAGGGCCTTAGCCTAAAAAGCAGTCATAATTACTGCATGTTTTGCTATAATTTAAAGATTCAGTAACATGCAAACCACACCTCGACAGTCCAATCCCCACCAACCAAATACTGGAGAATATCTCCAAAGTGAGTCCACATGGGCAAATTTCCACAACAGGTTTTGCCACAAATCTGCTTAAGGCCCCGTTCCCAAAGTAACGCGCCGCTCATTTACACACTTAAACACGTGTCAGAGCGAAGCGCTTCAAAAAAGATCCCATTGACTTCAACGGGTGCTGGTCTTACGGGCACTACACATTGAAATCAATGGGTTATAAAGCCTCCCATTGATTTCAATATGTAGCGCGCGTAAGCCGACACCCATTGAAGTCAATAGGATCTGTTTTGAAGTGCCTCGCTCTGACACGTGTTTACATGTCTAAATGAGCGGCGTGTTACTCCGTGGGAATGGGGCCTAAAAATTTACCTGTGTGTTGTACACTGTGGATTGGCCACCTACAAATACAAAGGTAATATCCATAGGGTATCTAATATATAAGAACTAAAGTTCTATTCAGACAACTGTAATGCAAGACAGCCATGAAAAGTGGATATTTTTCACATCTGATTTTCAACTGGGGAACTCATGTTTTCAGAGATCTTTCACAAACTTGAGCCTATGGAAGCATCAGTTAAAACAGACTGTCCAAAAATGGTCATGTGACTAGCTCAATTGAAATTAAGTGATTTTAAAGGCATGGGCGAAATAAATATGGCACGTGAATTTTAATATTGTTTGTGTCAATACAGCCCATTCTCACACTTAGTCATTCCTTTTGTGGAAAGTTTCTGTGGAAAGTAGACAGCCTGGAGGCACCTAAGGGTAAGTTCACACGAGGTTTTTTGGATTGGAACCTGAAGCGGAGGCCGCCTCAGGTTCCGATCCAAAAACTGGGTAGCTGCGACTGAAAGCAGGTGCACTGCAGAGGCATCCAGCCGCGCACTCTGCTCCGGATTAGGCCCAATGAATGGGCCTACTCCAGAGAAGGGTATGTCTTCAGGCTGAGTCGCGAGGCAACTTGGCCTGAAGAATGAGCACCTTGCTTCTTTTTCCAGGAACTGGAAGACACGGCTCCCGGAAAAAAGACCTGAGTGGCTCCCATTGATTTCAATGGGAGCCGTATTTTTGGTCAGGGTTTTCAGGCAATTACGGACTCAAAATCCTGACTAAAAATCTCTGTGTAAACTTACCCTAATAGTTGGATTAGAGCTGGTAAGCCACTTATGTGCATATATTGTGCAATACACACACAAAAAACACATATGGGAACAAACAAGTATCACAAAGGATAAAACCAATAAGAATAGGACTAGGTGTTTAAGGGTCCATTCACACAGAGTAAACGTGCGCTCATTTTGGCAGAATATACGTGCAAAGAATACACATGTAAAAATAAGACTCGTGTATTCTGCCATAATGAGCGCGCGTTTACTCCGTGTGAATGGTCCCTAACATATCACAGTTCCATATCCGGTGCTACAGATTTTGCATCTTTTTAGCAATCCACCGGCTTTCACAGTCTTTGGAGATAAAATAAACAATAAAGTATCAGCTGGAAAGATCATTGGACTCCCATAAGAATGTTACTAATATTTCTGAAGGCAAATATCGGTCATGCAATAATCAGATTAGGTATGTCTAGGCTGTCTCCTTTGTTGTAACCTCTAGATGGTAAACACTGTAAATATTTCAGAGAAGTCCTTTTATCACAATGCATTTAAGCCAAAAACACAGCGCACCAAGAGATAAAATGATAGGTATGAAAATATTTCAGTTAATCTGTCATACCATAATACTTGAGTCAATGGTCACAATCCATTTGGTTGAATATGTTACACAGGTCTATACCATTTATCAGAAAAGGGCTCTTTCTGTGTGGCCTGGGGTAATCTGACCACAAGAAATCATGCAAGGACCAGGGTCCAATCTGCCACCTGCCTTCCAGAGTCCCCCACTCAGTAAGTGTGAATGCCTGCCTTACAGTCACCAGAGCAGTGAGGAGGAGGGAAGCAAAGTGGTGAGAGATGTATCCAGATCACTGCTCACTCTTAGTACATTATACTGTGTTTGGCGGCACTGAGGGCAGTCTTGTACTGTGTGGGGGCTCTAAGATGGGAATTATACTGTGTGGGAGCATAACAGGGCAGTATCGTATCTGTGTTAGTATAACGAGCCACTATGCTGTTTGAAGGCCATAAAGAACTTTATACTGTGCGGGGGACACTAAAGAGCAGTATTCTGTGAGGGTGGCCACAACAGGCATTATAATGTGTGATGGGAACTAAGGAGCTATTAGGGAACTAAAGCGGCATTATAGTGTGTGGTTTTATAATGGGGTATTATTCTTTGTGGCTGGAATAAAAGTGAAGTATACTTGGGGGGGGGGGGCATAAGAGGGCATTATATTGTAACATAAAATGTTTACAATATAAATATTGGAGCATGACCTGTAAAGAGGGAATATAGCCTGCAAAAATTTTCCAGTGGTTCAATTTTATTTCCCTCCAAGAAATCATTTTGCAAAAATTGACAAGTATGCCCACCTTTGATGGGACGCTTCCCAGCTTCATGCCCACGCATTTTAAGAACACTTGAGAGACCACCTTAGTCATTAAGGGCATGCACATTTTCAGGGTCACCTAATACTATAAAGGCGTCATTTTGAATAGATGAACTGGCTGTTGTGCTCAGGTCACAGCCATAGAATCGAACTTGGGGACTTTGGACAAGGAAAAGCAAATAAATTACTCTTGTACATGCTCAAGAATGGAGAGAATAAACCAGAACTGAAGGAGCTGGATGCTGATTCCCTGGTCATCAAGTAAAGTCAGGTGAACAAGGCTCCCAAGATGCGAACATCCATCAACCATGCTAATGGTTGCATCAGTCCTTACATAAGCTCCCTCTGCCACACTGAGATTCTCATTAAAAAAACAGAAATGTGAGTTGCTCAAAAGTAAAGGTTTCTTTAAAAAAAAAAAAAAAAAAAAAAAAAACTTAAGCAGAATCTCATGGCTCAGTAGTAAAAGTGAAATGTACACAAATAAATCAAACTTTCTGTAAAAAATAAAAAAAAAATGTCACACTACGAATAAAGTCCAATTTGCAGGCAGCGTGTTATGTAGCAGGCAGAGCTAAACTGATTGACGTATACCTTTGCAGGTAAAGATTCAGTATAGGACCTTATACATATGTCCACAATTCATGTACATATGCTGCCCGCATTCCTCATGCACGGCATGTTTATCCATTTATTTCAATGTATTATTTCAGTTGTATTCACCGTTTTTTTTGATGGATTTTGGATTTTGTGAAAGTCTATGGGTCTGTGAAAAAGAAAAATGTCATCCGTGTGCCATCCATTTTAACAGATGCAGAGACATTGAAAAGTATGTAAGAAATGCCAAAATAAAGTCAGTTTTTAATAGACATGAGCGGGCCTACTCAGTGACTGACAGTATTACATAGGATACAGGGTGCAGAACTTACTAGAATCAAGTTTAAAATAATGGACTTACGACGGACAGCAAGCATCCGTTATTTTTTAACATTAATGTCTATGGCTAACATACATCTGTAGTGGCAGTATAAAAACAGACACTAAGGGCGGGTTCACACCAGCGCCCCATCTCCGTTTTGCAGGTTTCTGTTTCCTACCCGAGAAACTGGACAGGAGACGGAAACCTGCAGTCAGTTTTCAAACCCATTCATTTGACTGGGTTTGGAAAGTGTCCAGGCGTGAGCGGCTGTGATCGTTTTGTGCTCTCTGCGGAGAAACCGTTTTTTTTTTAACCGAACAGAAAGTTGGACATGCAGGACTTTGTGTCTGGTTAAAAAAAAACAAAAAAACAGTTTCGCCACAGAGAGCACAAAACACTCACAGGCGCTCACAGCCGGACACTGTCTGCCAAGTTTCCGTCTTCTGTTGGCAGAAGACGGAAAACTGAAAGCGGAGGCCGGAGCGCAGATGTGAACCCGGCCTAACTGATGCTAATGTGTCCATTTTTTAAACATTTTAAACATAAACAATATTGTTCGTTAATGTCCATTATGATGGGTGTCTGATTTTTTTTTTTTGGGACACTATCAGAACCGGCGTCTAACAGTGTGAAAGCCCCCTTAAAAGGACAGCTGTCAGTAAGTAGAGCTTCCCAAAGGACTTCTAAGCCCAGAGTGATGAGAAACTGAAAAGAAAACAAAATGCAAATTTTACTAATAATTTTCAAAAGTATTGCATTCAGTTACACCTAACAATATAACAGGTTCCATAGGAGATTCCTAATAAAGAGTAACTTACAATTTCAAAAGTGGGTCAATGCAAATCTTTGTTACTAATCTGTATGAAAACAATCTAATTGTAAAATATCACCTTTATACTGTATGTATGGAGTTACCAGAGGACTATTCTGATAATATATACTGTACATATTAATTTGATTGAATGATGTGAGAAGGTGACAGGCAGAGTGCTGGAATCATGGTATATATTCCCCAGGTTTCTGACATATGTGTGGTCCAGGGTGGGTCTTAGTAGGCCTCAGCCCTGGGTGTGGGTCCTGGGCTCATTAATGGGCATTTCAGGGCAGATCCTGGGATTTAGAGGAGGTTCCTGGCTCTGTCCTGACACTGTGAGTCTGGTGAGACTGTATTGTGCTCTTTTTGTTGATTTGTGTGGCTGGTAGAAAGCCACCCGTACAGTTAGTATTTATTGTTTAATTATTGCTCAGATGAGCAGGGTTTTGTTGCTAATTTTTTTGCCTGAAGTTAAGGATGTATTTTATTTTATGTATTTTTCTTATTTTTTGTGCCTGAAGTGAAGGTTTATTCATTTAGCAGTTTCTTTCTAAATAAACCTATTTACATCAGATTTTTTGTCCCTGTCTCTGACTGGTTGGGTTCGCACCATTGCTGATATCGAGCTACTTTCCCCACAATGATTAATAGAAGTTACTTACATCTAAGGGGGCGTTCACACTACCGTCGGTGTCCGACAGGTAGTGTCCGCTCCTAGTGTCCGCTCAAAATCTGTCACGGACATTAGAAGCGGACACTAGCTGTGTCCGTGACACCTGTCATTCATTTCAATGGGCATCGGGTGCGTTCTTTTGCACTGCAGGGTTCTTCTGTCCGCTTGAGAAGTCGGACATCTTCACTTGCAGACAGGGAAGGAAGGGCACGGAGTGCAAAAGAACGCACCCAATGCCGATTGAAATGAATGACAGGTGTCACGGACACAGCTAGTGTCCGCTCCTAATGTCCGTGACCGTGACAGATTTTGAGCGGACACTAGGTGCGGACACTACCTGTTGGACACCGACGGTAGTGTGAATGCTCCCTAAGACTACTCCTTGTAAAAGAACAATACATGGTAACCATTGTAAGAAAATAATATCACCCACTGAGAGTCATATAGCTGAATGTTATTGCTGCTTACACAAATATATATTCAAACGCTATCTTTAGCTTTTATTCATAAAGGGCTATTACTTTCCATACTGTAAACACAAGGGTTATAAAGCAAACATAAACCGATAACAATACAGGAACAAAGAACATGATAAGAGGAAGAGGGCCTTACTTGCTAGAGCTTTCAATTTAAAGGAAAAATGCACAATTGTGAAACCAGAGTCAAACATAAAGGTCATCCATAATGGACCAGGAAGGAGTAACACAACTGTAGATTTGCGATTCTCAACCAGAGTTCCTAAATTTCCTGGGTGCTTTGTAACAATACAGGGGCGTGGATGAAAAAGACATTGAGGAAAAAGTGCGTGCACCTGTGTAAGGTTCTGTGGCGCTTAATGTATTGGATAACCCTATATGTAGCAGTATCACACAGATGTCCCGCCTAGAGTACAGTTCACACCACAATGCCTACTACATCAAGCTTTGGCAAGCACTTACACACATACACACACACACACACACACACACACGCACACAAAGCTAGCTTAGGTGAGTAAAGGACCGACCTTTTTCATGAGCGTAATATGCCCTGTAGCCCGGTTTGCTGCAAAATAAAGCCGCGAGTGCTACCGCAAAACACGGGCAATCCTCTGTGAGCTATTGTAGAACTTTTCATTCATACAGTATTTAAGCTTTGCATGTGTTAAGCTGGTCACTCATTTAACAGGACTATTTAACTAATTCTTACCCTCAACAGAAAAGTAGATTGTGAAGTACTTTCCTGTCCGCATGTTCCCTGCGGAGATCTCGCGGCAAGCACACGGACCCCATTATAGTCTATGGGGATCCGAGTGCTTTCACTGCACACCGCTTGCAAATGCGTTTGGTAGTCCGTTCTGGGGGTCCCCATGTGGACTCTCCCAAACGGATTACCGACGAAGATGTGAACGAGGCCTTAGGTCATCAACGAAAGATCTGTGAGGGTCCATGGATCAGCTGCTTGAAGAAGCAGGGCAATTCCTGGGCATGTGATGTAACCTTCATCAGGCACATGGCCTAATTACAGCTCAGTCCCTTTCAAGTGAATAGGCTAAGATGAGATACTAAGCACAGCCTTGGAACAAATGTATTGCACAGAGTTTGGTAAGCAATAAAGGGGCTGCAAAGGTCACCCAAATGCTGCAGCTTCTTTAAAGGGATTCTACCATTAAAACACTTTTTATTTCTGGTTGACACGTAGGAATAGCCTTACGAAAGGCTATTCTTCTCCTACCTTTAGATGTCTTCTCCGCGCCACCATTTGGTATAAATCCCGGTTTTCATCGGTATGCAAATGAGTTATCTCGCAGCACTGGGGGCGGGCCCCAGCACTGAAACAGCACTGGGGGCGTCCCCAATGCTGTGAGAGAACTCTCCAGCGCCGCCTCCATCTTCTTTAGGAACATCCTCTTCAAGCGTCTTCTTCCGGTGCAGGTGGTCAAACTTGTAGGCCTTGGGTCTCAGGCAGAGCCGACTGCGTATGTTTGCAGCCAAAAAAAAAATGGCCACTTACACAGTACGTAAGTGGCCATTTTCTTGTGGCCCATGGGCATGCGCAGTCAGCTCTGCCTGTGGCCCGAAGCCTACAAGTTTGACCACCTACACTGGAAGAAGATGCATGAAGAGGACGTTCCTGAAGAAGATGGAGGTGGCGCTGGAGAGTACGCTCGCAGCATTGGGGACAACTCCAGTGCTGTTTGAGCACTGGGCCCATCCGCAGTGCTGCGAGAGAACTCATTTGAATACCAACGAAAACTGGGATTTATACGGAACGGCGGCGCAGAGAAGAATCTAAAGGCAGGAGAAGAATAGCCTTTCTTAAGGCTATTCCTACCTGTCAACCAGAAAAAAAAGTGTTTTAATGGTAGAATCCCTTTAATCACCTGATTGAGCTGGGGTCCACCTGTCAGACTACTGCTGATCATTAATAGATAACCTATCCTAAGGATAGGCCATCAATTATTTAAACTAGAAAAGTCCTTTAAACAGTTAACCACGACTTTTATATTTGCTTCTTAGAAACAAGTTAACGACTTTTTACAGCTCCCAGATCTTCTAGAACCACATGTTCACATACTAAAATCCAACAAGCCCCCATACATAGTGGCTTTCTTACTGGCTTAAACAACATTAGTGTGATGTATATGACCAGCTTAATAAACAGAAGTTTATATAAAGTGACAAAAGAGAACCCAGTGAACTGCACTTAGTGGTGTTCTGATGAGTGACAATGCCCATTAGGTATTATTTGTCACAAACCGCTGTGGTACTGTAAGGGTTACTGCAATAAAATTATTCTTCAAATTCATCCATAAGTAAAAGACACTCTTTATATTCTAAACAGCGGGCAGTGTGTCTGCCTTGTTAGACTATATGCTCAGGAAATGGGAATATTTAGGGTAAAATTGCCTGGCTTACCTCTTCTCTGTGGTTCTTAATTGGCATACAAAGAATACTTTGTGTTTTGTACCCAGTAATTTGGTCGACTTCCGCATTGAATCTGGAATCCTGAAAAAGAGAAAACAACATTGTCTAATTAGATAAATGATTAGAAATGATTTATCATTAGGAAAATCTGATGAGACGACAGACATTCCAACCTAAATACTCAACAGCAGCAGCAAGCTAAGCATTTCAGCTCAGGAAAACACTGCAGAGTACATCATCTCTGGTATACAGAGTCTTGTCAATCCTACCAAAAGGTGGACAAACCAGACCTGAAAGACTGAATCAATGACAAGTATGTGAAGGGATATCCCAAAAACATCTAAAAGAAATCAATGAAGAACTGGGCACTAAGACCTCAGCTTCAGAGTTAGCTGGTTCTAGCCTCAGCTTTCAATGGACAGGACTGTGGCAGACTGCTCAAATGCGTTGCTGCTCCATTCAATGTTATAGAGCCACCACAGATAGTCAGCATTCGGCTATGTCTTGCAATCCCAAGAGATAAATGCAGCAGAGACACATCTGTGTGACCACCGCTTCATTCAGATAGAGATACAAGGAATCCCTGGTTTTGTGACAAGTTAGTCCTAGCAGTCAGACATCATCAGATATTTATCTCTTATCCTCTGCATACGGCATAACTGTCTCACTTAGCAAATCCCTTTGAAGGCATACTCATAGAATAGACCATAAATGTCTAACGGATGTGGGGCCCTAAGGGTCTGGGGTCCACCAATCCCTACCCTGGCTCTCTCCATTCAATTCTATGAGACAGCTGAATCTGCTGATTTACACAACACACATACTGCACAAGTGAATGGAGAATGTGCACATACATGTCATCACCTTTCTATACCTGGATGCTGCCTCACCAAGCAGGCCAGAGGACCTTTTTTTCTTAATATACAGTAGGTGCAGGTTCCCTGTGGTAAGACATACAGTATATCAGACAATTATGTCACATATCCCGTGCCTAAAATCAGTAACAAATGTTACTGTTAAGTCTTCAATATAAGCTATAAGTCTTCTGGGACAGATGTATTTACAATAAAAACAAAGAAAAAGAAAGGTCTGCTACAGATTCTCTTAAAGAAAGACTAACAAACAGAAAATGGCAATAAGATCTAATTTTATCATAATGGTAGTGTAATAGTGCTGTGCTTCATTCTCAAAGTATATATTTGGCAGAGTAGAAATCAATATGTAATAAGCGTATGAACCTTATATGACCCTACACGGCCATGATTAAGTCCCTTATTGTTGTTGTCACTTCCAGTTATTGGACCATTCAGTTGTACAGATGATGTAGAAATAATATTGCTACAGTAACAAAGGACAAACACAAGGATCAGCGTGTGCAGGACACCAATGTAGTTGTAATGCACAGTGGAGGACGCCTTTAGCTTCCCTCTCTACCATTAAGTAACCATCAAGCTGCAGGCACTTCAGGCCTACGAGCTGCCCTAAGATATCTATGTCCAGGCAAAGGCGGGTGCAATGATGTCAATGTATTGTGCCTTCCACCAGCTTTGTAGGCCACAGGATTGTGGCATCAAGCCTACAGGAAAGTGGCATCAACTCCTCAGTGCATTGGTTGATGGGTGAGTATAACGCTTTTTTTTTTTTACACACTATAGGGGCATTTTAATACTTGAGGGCAACTGGGGAAATTATGAATTCAAGGGGCATTGGGAGCAATAGTTATGTAATGGAGCATAACTAATACAAGGGGGCCTGCTTTATAGGAGGGGGAATTGAGGCAGCCACGCCGACTCTGTCATGTCACCAACTTCCCTCTACTTGGGTCGCTGGTCTCCTAAATAAATTAGAGTCAATCATTTGACTGGAAGTTGAACGTCAGTCAACGAGACAGAGGAACAAGAGTTCCGGCCTCCCCAGATGTCCTATGCAAATGTGCTCTGGTAAGCTTTATTACTCCCTAGATACCCTGTTTCCCCAAAAATAAGACATCCTCCAAAAGTAAGGCATGGGGGGAGGTTTTGTTAAATTGCCTAATATAAGGCACCCCCGAAAATAAGACATCCCCAAAAACACTGCAGCCGGGAGAACACTGTGCACGATGTTCCGTGTGCACAGGTATTCCGGCTGCTGCCTCTGCTGTGATACCACTGTTCCTGCTGCTGTAAGATGAGCTGGGAAAGCATCGTATGCTGCGGGGAGTCCACTCTCCCAGCTCATCCCACAGCAGCCGGAACAGTGGTATCACAGCAGAGGAGGCAGCCAGCTTTCCTGTGCACACGGAGCACAGCGTTCAGCCGGCTGCAATGCCCACTAAGTGAGGCTCTCCGACACAACCGCTGGAAGCCTCGCTAATCTCTGCTAAGCCCCGCCAACCACTTCCACCACCGTGACCAACAGCAGCACCAGCGCTGCTATGAAGATGGGAAAGGTAACTAGCATACCTTCCCACCACCACCTCTTGCACCACCTACAACCGCCAGTCATGCCGGTCCCCCGCTCCAGCCGCTCCATAAGACATCCCCCGAAAATAAGACAGGTCATATATTTTGGAAGAGAATTTAATATAAGACACTGTCTTATTTTCGGGGAAACAGGGTACCTCTTTACATTAGGGGGCAATATTTCTATAGTAGAACATCAGGGGACATAAAAGGGTATTATTAATAACTGGGCAGTTTTAATTTTAGGTGGCCTTTAGGGGCATTATTGATTTAAAGGTGTACACAGAGGGCACATGATACATTATTAATTGAGTGTCACTATTAATTAAAGGTTAAGGGGATATTGTCACTCCTTAGGGAGAGACCACCATATAGGTGTGAGGAGACTTGTTAAGCCTCAGTATTGCAAACCAATAGAAGGTGCTCACTGAAATGTGCAAGCCTGTCTTATGACAGGATTCTACATCGAGCTGAAGAGATCCAAGTAGATCGAAACAGCTGTCCTCGATTGAGAGACTATACCTGGTATTAATCCCAGCGTCATTGCTAAACAAAGGCCTCTTGGAAGGTCAGGCATGATGCTAAAGGGAGCAGCCATTATTGGGTTATTTCACTGGAATCCTGTCATAAGACAGGCTTGCACATTCCAGTGAGCACCCTCTATTGGTTTGCAATACTGAGGCAGCAACTGTCTTCCTAATTACATCATGGAAGGCAGATTTGCATATTCTTCCCATAGTTCCTTGCAAAGTGGAGTGCTAAAGGCTTAACAAGTCTCCACACACCTATATGGTGGTCTATCCCTAAGGAGTGACAATATCCCCTTAACCCTGTCTAAGCCTCTCACCTCTACCAGGTTATAGTCCTCTCTACATCGAGCTGAAGAGATCCAAGTAGATTGAAACAGCTGTCCTCGATTGAGAGACTATACCTGGTAATAATCCCAGCGTCATTGCAAAACAAAAGCCTCTTGGAAGGTCGGGCATGATGCTAAAGGGAGCAGCCATTATTGGGTAATTTCACTGGAATCCAGTCATAAGACAGGCTTGCACATTCCAGTGAGCGCCCTCTATTGGTTTGCAATACTGAGGCAGCAACTGTCTTCCTAATTACATCATGGAAGGCAGATTTGCATATTCTTCCCATATTAAGTAAAGGACACAGGAGCACTATGAAATTAAAAAGGCACATGGACTCCAAGTAATTTTTATATTCTATATTTTATAACCCGGGTAGCAGTGGGATGTGGACTTTGTGTAAGTGAGATCAGGTGCCTGGAAAAGTCAAAGATGTCTGTGCCAAACTTTACAGAGACAACATACATCTAGAAGAAGTGGTTATGATGGTCCAGACGGAAGAGACAAGAACTGTAACAAATTACAGTCAGGATTGTAACCTGAAAGTTACAACATTTTTCCTATAATCTGTTCACCTAAATGATCCGTAAATTACTGTAGAGATGGTATCTACTACTATACAGTCACTGCATGAAGATGATATCATTTTGGAATATCATTTTGGAAATCGCAGCATGTCAATTATATCTATGGATATATCTATGGGGTCTTAGCCTCAAGGGTTTTCTGACCCCCCACATAAATTATAGATGTGGGTGATGATAGGAGATGATGTGAATCGTCCAACCATCCACACCCCAAGCTACAGAAATCACTGGCCTCAGCATTTACATGCAGTATTCAGGAACATTGCTGCAGCTCTTGACTACAGCACCAAATTTCATTATCAAGAACATTTCTGTCCAATTTTGAAGAGGCATAACCTTAAAGAGAACCTTTCACCACTTTTGGGCACATGCAGTGTTATATACTGCTGGAAAGCTGACAGTGCGCTGAATTCAGCGCACTGTCGGCTTTCCCGATCTGTGCCCGGTGTAAAGAGCTTACGGTGCCGGTACCGTAGTGCTCTATGGTCAGAAGGGCGTTTCTGACCATTAGCCAGAGACGTCCTTCTGCCTCGCAGCGCCTATCGCGCTGTGCTGTGGATCGGGGAGGAACGCCCCCTCCCTCTGCTCACAGCGTTCGTCCATAGACGAGTATTATCAGGGAGGGAGGGGGCGTTCCTCCCTGCTCCACAGCACAGCGCGATAGGCGCTGCGAGGCAGAAGGACGTCTCTGGCTAATGGTCAGAAACGCCCTTCTGACCATAGAGCACTACGGTACCGGCACCGTAAGCTCTTTACACCGGGCACAGATCGGGATGTGCATGTGCATGTGCCCAAAAGTGGTGAAAGGTCCTCTTTAAAGCAACCTTATCAGGTGATTTATGCTGCCTGTCTTGAGAACAGCATATAACAGGGGGAGTGAAGCTGTATTCCATGATACAGAAGTGATAAATAAACCTGAAGTAAGATTTTTGGAAGAATTCCTAAAAGAGACAGTGAGAGTGGATCCAGCAGGAAGAAGTATTCCTTTCTAATTCACTCTGGTTTTGGCCCTCAAAACTGCAGCAAAAACTGCAATAATGATTTTTCAGAGAGTGCTGTGCAAAACTACCTTAGGCTAAGACCCCACATGGCATCCGCAGTAAAAAAAGTGCTGCGGGAAAAAACGCGGTGGCAACGCATTACCATTATTATCGCAGTGTTTTAGACAGAAAGTTCGCAGAAGTTTCCTCTGCAGACCTTCTGTTTCAGTTATACCTATGGGGAAACTGCTGGCATTTCTGTGGGTATAATTGACATGCTGCGATTTCAAAAACCCTGCCGGTTTTGAAAGTCGTCACATGTCCACAACGTGGTTTTTACCAGAAAGTGGGCATGGGATTCGCTAGAATTCCATCCACTTTGCTCTGACTGTAAAACGCCTCGATTTACAGAAGCGACCTGCCCTTTCTTGCCGCAGATTCGTCCACGGTGCTACACTCCCTCCCGACTAGACCCATTCATTTGGGCTTAATCCGGAGCAGAATGCCGCGACAGTCGTGGCTAGCCGCGGGAGGTGTTTTTTGGTCCAGATTCTGAGGTGGTTTCCTGCATCAAAATCCCGTCCATAAAACCCCATGTGAATTCAGCCAAAGGGTGAATTCACACTGAGTAAACGCTAGCTTATTCTGAACGTAAAACACGTTCAGAATAAGCGGCGTCTAAAGCAGCTCCATTCATTTCTATGGGAGCGGGGATACGAGCGCTCCCCATAGAAATGAATGGGCTGCTTCTTTCACTCCGTGCAGTCCCATTGAAGTGAATGGGGAGTGCCGGCGTGTACGCTCCGGCATGAGCAGAGCTTGCCGTATACGCCGGCACTCCCCATTCACTTCAATGGGACTGCACGGAGTGAAAGAAGCAGCCCATTCATTTCTATGGGGAGCGCTCGTATCCCCGCTCCCATAGAAATGAATGGAGCTGCTTTAGACGCCGCTTATTCTGAACGTGTTTTACGTTCAGAATAAGCTAGCGTTTACTCAGTGTGAATGCACCCTAAAAGTGAATGGAGTACTGATCACACCATCACACTGGCTCTCCTTTGTTTCCCTGACCTCCTGAGCACTAGGGGGCTGTGTTCTGAGGATAAAAGGCAAGTGTTCATAATTTTAACTATATAAAGACTGTGTTTTCCACACAGATTTATATGTAACAGACAAAAATGAAAAACATGCTTTTGGTGCATTTTTTTAACTTTTTTTTTTTATTTTTTTTTTACTCTTCCAGTACAAGTAAAATGAATGAGATTCTGGCTAATTCAATCCACACATTGCACAAAAAACTACTACAGTCAAGCTGTGTTTTGAGAAATGCAGCATGTAAATGAAGATAGGGAAGAAAAAATGCTCTGAAAAATGCAGCAAAAAGCAGTGAAAAAAACTTGAAGCGTTTTGGCTGCATTTTGTTCTGCAGCATTTGATTTTTTTATTAACTGCGATTCGCTATGCTAAGGTCCTACATTGCTAAAATGCTGCCATTTGCATGATGCAAAAACACAGGAAAAAAGCATTCTGTTTTACAGTATCTGTAACGTGAATGAGATTCTGGCTAATCCCATCTACGGTATATATTTCAGGAAAAATGCATTGTAAAAGCTGCATTTTTGAAAAATGCAGCAAGTCAATTTTACCTATAGAAAAACAGCAAGTGAGAAATGCAGCAAAAATGCAATGAAAACGCTGCAATTTTAGCTATTTCCCACGAGGCTAAGGTCCCATGAATTTCACTATGTTAGACCCTAGCCTTAAAAATAGCAAGTTCACAAGGGCACATGTAGTGAATTCCAGGGAGAAAAAAAAAATCACAGAAAAAAAATTAAGTGAAACTACAGTGGAAAGCATAATCCCAAAAATGTGTTTTTGGCTATGGCCCTACGTAGTGCGCTGCAGCAAAAAAAAAAAAAGCCTATAGGGAAATCTCCAGCATTTTCGTACTTATAATTGACGTGCTGCGATTTCAAAAACTGCAATGTGTGGATGGGATTCACTCCATTTTCAAAAACACATGTCACATGCTCATGTCAGTTTTATCTGCAAAAATATTACATTTTACCCATAGACTCATACACTGTCTAGCAATAAGTATTTGGACACGTGTGGTCGGAGCGGCACGAGTGGAAATTACAGCCTCATCCCTTCGGGCATGCTTTCCACAAGTCCTTGTATGACGGCTAGCGGTATTTTATTCCATTCAGCTCGGAGAAGACAGGTAAGTTCTTTCTCCAATTTTGGTTGGCTGCTGCAACCCTTAGTTCGGCGATCCAACTCGTCCCAGAGGTGCTCGATAGGGTTCAAGTCTGGGCTCTGGGCAGTTAGGCAGTTAACCTGATTGTCACTTACCAAGCCATAGAAAACCTGGCATTTTCATCCTGGAAGTAACATTGGTCCAAGCCATAGAACTGCCATAATGTAGGAAGCACACCATTATCTAAAATAGTACAATAGGTGTCGGCGTTGAGTTTACAATGCACTGGGACCAAGGGTTCCAGTCCATACCAGGAGGAACACCCTGGTATGACCACACGTAGCAGGCCACAACAAAAAAGCTCTGTGGGAAAAACCGCAGTGGCAATGAGTCATGATTTTTCCTGCAGCGCTTTTCACAGAAAGTCTGCAGAGGAAGTGTCAGGAAGCCACTTTCTGCATCAATATAGGGAAACCTATAGGGAAACCGCCGTGTTTCCATGGGTATAATTGACACGCTGCGATTTCCAAAACGGCAACAGATTTGGAAATTACAGCATTTCCGCTGGGCGTATTTTTCTGCAATGTGTGGGTGGAATATTCTAGCATCCCATCCACTTTGCAATGACTGTAAATAGCTACACTTTTTGCCATGTTGTTTATGCCACAATGTCTACACCAAGTGGGGCCTCAGTCTTTCATGGCCAAATGCACACCTGAGGGTAGTCCGATATCACAGATCTCATATAGACATAAGTCTATTGAGGGATCCATGAACTCGGCCCACCAAATGGCATATTAAAACAACAGTTGTGTAAATCCATTGATGTCTATGGGGCCGTGTGCTGGCCGTTAAAATAATCCTAAACATTAGGCCTTAAGGAACTTTAATAATTATAACAGTTTTTTTTGCCAGAGTTTCCCTATAAAAAAAAAACTGCTAACTTTCACAATTCTATCAAATAACCTCCAGTTTTACAGTATAAGGTCAAATTATTTGTATCTCTTTTTCTAGTATTTAGCTGTATATCATGTTGCTAATATATCTTAATATCCAGATGACAAGAAATAATGCATAAAACCAGTAACTATATAATAGCATAATAGCAACAAATTATTCAAAATACACAAGATGCAAAATAATGTTCAAGTTTTTTTTGTGAAAGAAAGCACCGAGCTCACTAAATGCACATGATTCTATGTTGAGGGAATTATACATTCTTGAGAATGTCAGTGCAGCAAATTGTGCCATTTTATACAGGGATAATGAAAGTGAAATTACACGGAGAAGTACTCATCCGCACTTTCTGAAAGTGGAGGAAGCCATGAAGCCATGACACTTTTACAGCTTACTTAGTTAAAGCCCACGGTATAAATAATTTAGATTTTGTCAGACAAACACATGCTTTGCTCAAAGACAAAAAACAGAGACTCCGTCATCCTTCTCATGGGAAATCACTGGTGGGAGTAGATAGAATTGTATATGTAGGCTATATAACAAGTAATCTTCAGTTAACCATGCTCTAAAAACTCTTAGTAACTAAACAACTACAGGTTGTAAACAATGGAGTAGAATAGGTCATTCATTTTTAGTCTTTGATAACCCCTTTAAATACAAATATATTTATTTATTTATTTATTTATTTATTTATGTATGTATGTATGTCCTGGAGTTAGGAAATAGTCCTACAAGCATTTTCCAATTATGATTTTGTAAAAACTGATTTGAATATTCTCTTTTTTTTTTTTTTTTTTTAAATGTAGATTGTGAGCCCCATATAGGGATTACAATATACAATTTTTCTTCCTATTAGTATGGATTTGTAAAATGGGAGGAAATCCACGCAAACACGGGGAAAACACACAAGCTCCTTGCAGATGTTGTTCCTGGCTGGATTCGAACCCAGGACTCCAACGCTTCAAGGCTGCAGTGTTAAACACTGAGCCGCCGTGTAGCCCCCAATATTCTCTTTTTGTATAATACAAAGAACATGTTGTATAAAATCAAAAAAAGGGCCCACAGGCCCACCATAAATGACACACATTAGAACAAACACAACATAAAGCCCCATGCTCACAGGCAAATACAGTTCAGAAAATCTAGACCACATATTACCATACATGTAAATATTTTAAAAATTACGGGTGCCAGAATATAGCAACTTTTTTGCAAAATTTAGGATTTTTTAAGGGGTTAAAATGTAAATAAAACCATATAAATTTGGTATCCCCGGAATCATACCGAAACACAGAATACAGGGGACATGTCATTTTGGCTGCACAGTGAACGCCGTAAAACCGAAGCCTGTAAGAAAGTCGCAGAGATTTATTTTTTCTTCAAATCCAACCCATTCTGAACACATGTCAGAGCGAGGTGCTTCAAAATAGATAATATTGACTTCAATGGGTGCCGGCTTACACGTGCTACAGATTGAAATCAATGGGTTATAAAGCCTCCCATTGATTTCAATGTGTAGCACGCGTAAGCCGGCACCCATTGAAGTCAATGGGATCTGTTTTGAAGTGCCTCGCTCTGACACGTGTTTATGTGTCTAAATGAGCGACGCATTACTCCGTGGGAACGGAGCCTAAAGAGCTGTTGAAGGAAACCAGAAACAAAATTGTAGCCCTGAACGAGCTGAGAAGACTGAATCTGCAATAGGCAAGTATCTTGGTGTGAAGAAATCAACTGTGGGAGCAATAATTAGAAAATGGAAGGCATTCAAGACCACTGATAATTTCCCTCGATCTGGGACTCCACGCAAGATCTCACCCCGTGGGGTCAAAATGATCACAAGAACGGTGAGCAAAAATCCCAGATTCCCACAGGGGACCAAGTGAATGACCTGCAGAGAGCTGGGACCAACATAACAAAGGCTACCATCAGTAATGCACTACGCCACCAGGGACTCAGATCCTGCAGTGCCAGACATGCCCCCCCCCCCCCCCCCCCCCGGTGCTTAAGCCAGTAAATGTCCAGGCCCATCTAAAGTTTGCTAGAGAGCAGTCAGCCAGGAAAAGGATGAGGATTAACCTTATATTATTTTGCCATATACAGTGCATCCTGCTCCTAGTTTTGAAGGGACACAAAAATGCAGCCTTTTTCTCCATCCAATCAAAAATGTATGCCATTTTACTTTTGACAATGAAGGCAAATGCAACAGTATCTGGTTGTATTCTGAAGTAGCAGAGTTTTTCTTTGCGGTATACAGGAAAAGACAAATTGCTTTCATTTTCTCCTTGACCAGCATAGGCACTAGCAAAGCTACACCGAAAGTATCCATAAGCCCTATTCGCCAGATGAGTGTCCTTTTGGCTTCATTTCAGCCGGAGCATGTCAGGATACCTTTTTCACATTTTGGGGTTTGTTTGTTTTTTACTGTATTGTATTGTTTTACTGTACTGTTAGCTTTAGTGATTTTAACTAGAAAGGCATTATGACAACTGGATTATATGAAATGAGAATAATTCAATTTAATGTTATTTACCTTTTAAGTGGAAAATATGACTGAGCTCCTGCTGTCCAGGCGTGGAGTATTACTCACTTTCTGCACTCTGGGGGTTGAGGCCACTGAGGAGCAGAACGGAATAATCACTCTGAAATCAGCTTGATGTAAATCCTGATGGGCCAATTACATATGGTTCATTGGAACCAAAAAGCTTAGGCGTTAATGAGCCGATCCATGACTTGCACACCTGCAGAGCAATATACCCCTGAGACGACTGGAACTAACAAGCTCCATTTACACATCAAGCCTCCTAATGTAACACTGAAGCTGCTTAGACATACACTACGCAACATTAAAATTGCAACGTCAAGAAGGATTTATGGAAATCACAGGATCGATAAACATGTTAATGATGAAAATAGTAAAAACTTGAGAGAATATTCAAAACATCTTGAATTTTTCAGTAGTGAGTATAAGGGCTAGTTCACATGTAGGCAAAGGGGCGGATTTTGACAGCGGATTTCGCTTCAAAATCCGCCCCTTTACAATGGTGGTCTATGTAGACCACCGGGCTTTTTTTTTCCGCTAGCGGCGGGCTGCCGCTAGCGGAGAAAAGAAAGGACATGCCCTTTCTTCAGGCGGAAGCCGCGCGGCTTCTGCCCCCGGCAGCTCCCTCCTATGTCAGCTCATTCATTTGAGCCAACAGCGGAGGGGAAAGCCGCGACCGCGATGGTCGCGGCAGGCGGGTTTTGACAAGAGAGGCGCGGCTCACTGCATCTCTCGTGGTGTCAAAACCCGCGCGGGCAGTTCACGTGTGAACTGACCCTAAGAGCCATGCGCAGAAATATACACACTTCTACAAATAAATCATCATGATTGGCTGCTGGAAGTTCCCTTTAGAATTACCGACCAATAATTCTAGATTTGCTTGATGGGAGACAAGTTTGGAGAAGCTTCAGGCCATGCTAGCACATTTGAGCCATGCACAAGAAATAAATGGCCTGATGTCCTGTTGAAAAATGGCTCCTAGGACACTTTAGAGAAATGGCCGTACCACTGGTTTAATGAAGTATACAGATGGCAAGACCAACCCTCTGGAGACAAAAACCCACCAACACCTCCCTACAGAGAGTGGAGTATGTTCCTCTCTGAGAAGACTCCCTACTTAAAGGGATTGTCTGGGATAAACTCAAATTCTTCCCCTAAACTAAATCCCTTCCCCCGCATAACTTCTAATTTACTTGTATTAAAAAAAAGTGTATAATTACCTATATCCCTGGGGCAGTCATGTGACCGCTCCAGGGATACTTTCTGATAATCCAGTGATGTTCTGTTTCACCGCTTCCGAAACAGAATATCACCAGTACTCACCTCCCTTCCCCCAACCCCATCAATCAATTACATATCTTTCTGTGTCCAGGACAGCTCCTCATCTCCTCCTCTCTTGAAGCGCCTGTGCAGTCTGGAGGTGACTGCAAGACATGCGCAGAAGAAATTGCACTCTTTCTCTACTGTGTAGGCCTCACAGGTACTTCCAGTCTATGTGCAGCCTCTCCAGCCTGTGCACAGTGAAGAAGAAAGGAGGAACCATCTCACAGATCGGAAGCTAGGTAAGTATGATGCAGTGGGGGAGAGGGCTTAGTTACTTGAGAAGGGCTAGCAGTGGGCAGGATATCTTAGTATACCTTAGCTAGGGACACAGGGAGGGAGGGGAGGGCCTAGTAGTGGACAGGATAGCTTAGTGTAGCTTAGCTAGGGAGACAGGGAGGGAGGTGTAATGCAGTGAGGTGGGGGGGAGCAGTGACAGAGGTAGTGTGGAAGGTACACAGGAAGTTACATAGTAGGAAGGTACACCAAGTAAACAAATGCAGAAGATAAAACAGACACCTAGAAATCTCTCAAAACACTACTAAAAGAATATGGGTGTAATTTTAACCCATTAATAGCACTAACAGACCTTATTTTTTAAAAAAAAGGAGATTTTTTTTGCCTGGAAAACTACTTTAATATAGTACAAATGCCCAATTGGGCAAGGAAGAAGAGTAGAGGAAATGCATGCAAACTCAATCCCAGGTTAGTGAAAAGTGACAAATAATCACAAGTCACCTGCACACGTCTATCATTCTGCACTATCACTAATTTGGACACATTCACTTTAGAGGAGAATCCAAGTGACTGAATGGGAATAAATAACACTCAGTGTCCAGTGCTATCTTCTTCCAACCTCAGCCTCAGGCAAAAAAGCCAATTAACTCCCCCCAAATCTTACCACCTTATAGAAACTTATAGAAGAATGGTGAATAAAGACACTAAAAACCTACAGCTATTGTCAGATAATGATACAGATTTTTAGTGGAAGACATTTATCTATGTCCCTGATGGCTAACCTATGACACGCGTGTCAGGGGTGACACACTGAGATGTTTTCGCTGACACATAGCAAGCTGGCAGCATCCAGAGGTGGGGCAACTCTCCTGCTTCCTGCTGAGAGTATAGTGCGAACAGCGGCCATCTTACCTCCTTTAGTGAAGGCTGTTACGCTGGGTTCACACCAGCGTCCAGTCTCCGTTCTGAGTTTTCCGTCTTCTGCAGGCAGAAGAAGGAAACCTGTCAGACTGTGTCCGGCCGTGAGCGCTGGTGAGCGTTTTATGCTGTCCGCAGCAAACCATGTCCTATGAGGAGCGGCTAAAAGAACTGGGATTGTTTAGTTTGCAGAAGAGAAGGCTGAGGGGAGATTTAATAGCAGTCTACAAATATCTGAAAGGTAGTCACAGTGCAGAGGGATCTACCCTATTCTCATTAGCACAAGGAAGTACAAGAAGCAATGGGATGAAACTAAAGGGAAAGAGATACAGATTAGACATTAGGAAAAACTTTCTGACAGTGAGGGTAGTGAGAGAGTGGAATAGGCTGCCACGGGAGGTGGTGGGCGCTCCATCAATGGAAATCTTCAAGAGGAATCTGGATAAACATATAGCTGGGATGATTTAGGAAAACGGTTTCACCGCGGAGAGCACAAAACGCTCACCAGCGCTCACCGCTGGACACTTTTCAAACCCATTCATTTGAATGGGTTTGAAAAATTCCGGCAGGTTTCCGTCTACTGCCCAGTTTCGGGCAGGAAATGGAAACCTGAAAGTGGAGACTCCGGGCGCAGATGTGAACGAGCCCTGAGTTGTTAGGTAGTTAATCCAGAGCTTCCACCCGCAGTAAATTTATTGTGGACTTGCACTCAGACAGCTGGAAACACTAGAACTGTGTCCCACAGTTGCCCTGTCAGTGGTAGACGGCTGGACCAAGGTCCATTCCAGTAACTACAGGGGAATAGGAGAGTCATCTCAGGGTGTGTGCTCCTTACACCCCAGCTATTATCTTGAAGCAGTTACCAAAATCTCACTCTGCTACCAGGGTACCGACCATAGTTACCGCTTATCAATACTGGGGGAAAGAGAACAACCCATCAAAGATAGTTTAAAGGGTTGGCCACTTTCAGACCAATATTGAGAGACAAATGTTATGGTTTGTATAATAAAAAGTTGTACAATTTTCCAATATACTTTCTGTATCAATTCCTCACAGTTTTCTAGATCTCTGCTTGCTGTCATTCATTCTGTTACATCTAGTGGGTAAAAGTCTGACCATGGTCATGTGATGTACGGTCCATGGTCATGTGATGAGCACACAGGTGCACAGCTGATTACCAGGCAGATGTCTGATTACTGTGCTGTGACTATAACGAGCGGCACCTGTGTACTCATCACATGACCATGGACCATAAATCACATGACCATGGACTGTAAATAACATGACCATGGAGCGTAAATCACATGACCATGGTCAGACTTTTATCCTCTAGAAGTAACAGAATGAATGACAGCAAGCTGAGATCAGAAAACTGTGAGGAATTGATACAGAAAGTATATTGGAAAATTGTAAAACTTTTTATTATATAAGCCATAACATTTGTCTCCAAAATTTTGGTCTGGAAGTGGCCAACCCCTTTAACTAGGTCAAATCTCATTGTTCTGCCAGTGTACCCCACCACAGTCACTGTGATCTGAATACTTATGACCATGTGATACTTCAGTATTTATTTTTTAATACATTTTCAAAAATTTCTACATTTCTGGGGTTTTTTTTTTTTGTCAAGATGGGGTGCTGAGTATACATTAATGAGAAATAAATGAACTTTTTTGCTTTTATCAAATGGCTACAATAAAACAAAGAGTGAAAAATTTAAAGGGGTCTGGATACTTCCCGTACCCACTGTAAGTACCATCAACTCTCATCTAAGATTTCCTACATTCTCAAAAAACATTGTTGCCAATATCAAGACATTGAATGGACTGTCAAGTTTGGTGGTGGAAGCCTGATAATATGGGATTGTTTCACAAATCTTAGATAGGGCCTAGCCCCAAATAGAAGAATTCAAAACACGATCATTAAAATGCAATAAGAGGGGCAAGAATTTGCATGATGATCTGGTTAGGGTAGATACAGGCTCTCTCACAAAAGTACCACCTCAGACCATTCTTGCCCCAAGCACAATACTCTTCCTCTTTCCATTCAGTCCAACAGATACCTTTGTGCCTTACACAGGTGCAGTCTGTGATCCATTAGCTTCCCACTGATTCCGCTGCATCGTATATATAGGACTCTGAACCACATGGCACAAATCACATTTACTATGCAGCTTCCAAACCGCTTCTACTCTGACATATAGATACTTGTCTGTTGTCCCTAGCTGACTCTCTATATTCACAGACTACATCTATGTGACTAGCTGTCTTTCTCTTTCTAGTTGTCTTATTTCTCTCCTTTGCTATGCTAATTGGGTCCTATTCTCCTCTATGTTGTTATTACTTCAGCGTATCCTTGATATGTTACTTATGTCACTTTCATTTGCTGCTACTTCTATTCTTTTATCCTGTATTGTGTTCTTTATTTTTTATAATTTTACTTTAAATGCCATATGTCTTATATTTGGATCGGGCCTTAAGACGCAACTCGGTTTCAGAGGAGGAAAATAGGGAAAACAATTTTGAAGCAAGAAATGGTAAAATATTTAATAAATGGGAGTTGTAGTTTTGCAACAAATACAAAGTGACATTGACAGGTGGCCCGGCAGCTGTACGGGGATGCATAGGGTGGGGTTTTTTGCAAAGCCAGATGTACTTTTTATTTGTACAATTTTGGGAATGTCTATTGCTTAGATCACTTTTCATTCAAATCAGGGACGAAACAGTGAAAAAACCCCCAGCAGTTTGGCACTTTTGATTTTCTTTACTGCTACGACATTCACCCTAAGGGTAAAACATTTTATAAGTTTGTAGACCAGACATTTTCGTTCACAGGGATACCTAATGTGTATGTGTTTCACAGTAATTTTCTACTTTTATATGTATTCTAGGGAAAAAGGTGATTTAGAACTTTTAATCTTTTTTTTTTTTACTATTTTATTAGTTCCCCTACGGAGCTTGAATCATTTGATTGCAAATGTAATCTCCCATAGACTGCAAAAACAAGTATATTGCAGTCTATGGCAGATTTTGTACATTACTATTGCGGCTGGTCACAGACCAGCCGAAAATAGTAATTTTACTATGACAAGCCTGGGAGTTGGATCGCGGGCATTAGGTCCAGGTCTCTGCTGTACATTACAGTGCTGGCCCAGTAGCTATGGTGACAGCTCTGAAGTAGAGCAGCCGCCAACATTTTTACAGACCCAGCATCCGCTGTAATAGCACGGCAAACGCCGGGAAGTGTTCGCGTCGCCGTTACAAGCCCAAGGACCACAGAATCGCCCCACTCCTGCCGCTGAAGCCAGCAGTGGCAGGAGTGGGGCAATGCTGCGACCCCACTGTATGTGCCCCTCCGACAACCCTCCCCCACATTCAGACTATAAGACGCACCCACATTTTCTTGCCAAATTTGGAGGAAAAAAAGTACGTCTTATTGTACGAAAAATACAGTACATCATGCGATAGCGTTTTCCTTATAATTTCTTCACAGATCATGCTTGACAAGGTCTTTACAGATTCAAAACATTGCTGTATTATTGATCTGTTCACCCTGATACTGAGCAGAATGCTCTGATACGCATGGTCTATTAAATGAAACAAAGAAGTGTGTATGAATGGTTGGATAAGTTCAAAGAAGGTCACGCACGTATCAATCTTGAAGAAGGAGCCAGATACCTGTTCATGTCCATGATATGTACTGATGAACAAAAGGGTAACAATGTTTAGAACTTTTGACTTTCAGGCTCCATATCTCACCATCCATGATTAGTTATGCAGATTCTTGTCAAGTAACTGCATTGTTACTGTTTTGCTCCTAAAAATTGAAAATTTTAATTTTCATTATTTTGTCAGTAAATCCACCTTTGGCTTTCAACACTACCTGAATCCTTCTGGGCAAGCTCTTGATCAGATTCAAGAATGTCTCAAGTGAAATCTGATCCCAGGTCTCTTCTACACGTTTCCATTGTTGACACATACTGGTCAAATACATCTTTTTTCCTGAACTCTACCCACAAGTGTTTAAATTGGGATGAGGTCTATCAAAACTGATAGAACTTTTGATAAGACGACTTGTTAACTGCGATATAAGTCCTCCTCTTGGCTTTTGAATAGATCGTTGGACTTCATTTCATATTCTTCCAACTGTCGTGGCTCTCACATGATGCAGTTTGGCCATTTTGTTGGCAGAGAGACCGCTATTAATGAGTTGGATGATGTTTCTCTTTAATTGGGAAATCTTCTTCAAGGATGATTCTCAATTTGAACCAGTGATCTTTCACTTGATAAGCTGAGCTATTAGGGAATGTGAGAACAGGTTGTAATTTGTAGTATATAAAAATAAAAAAATGTATTTCACCACCAGGAGCAATGCAGTAACAATGCAAGAATCTGTATAACTAATCATATGTTAAATAGCTGTAAGTCAGATTTATGTATGAGAAAGCCAAGAATATTGTCTATAAAATGATGGTAGTTTCATGTTCCAAGCTGTAGTAGATGGTGAGATATGGAGCCTGAAAGTCAAAACTTCAAAACATTGTTACCCTTTTTGCTCGAAAGTACCTATCACCTTTTTGGTCCTCTGAAACAAGCCCTGCAAGGATGGGAAGTCACAACTGATGAAGAGGTAAAAATAGCAGTGCATTTGCATGTCTCAGTACAGACTAAAAAAAAAAAATTAATGAGAGAATACAAAAGCTTGTTGAGATTATTTTGAAAAATAATGTACTTGTTTTCCTGAAAATTGATTAAAATAAATTTTACAACCAGATACAGAGTGTTGACAATTTTTTGACCCTTGTATATATAATAAAGCTAAATTCACAATTGTGCTAATTCAATTTCATGACCTTTTAATGGTTAAAATAGCTCAACACAGATCCATAACCATAATGGATCCATTATAATCCTGTAGGGACAAATTGAGAGCCTACATGTTTTATTTCCAATCTTACCACTTTTATTGCTAAACTATACAGTGACTTGTGTTTGACTGCAATATAATTACTTTACCTTATAAGCATCCTTTATATTCAAGGGTTGTCCATACTCTGCCACGTAGCCCACAATTCCTTTATTCCACTCCAAGCGGATGCAGTTATTAGAAGCCTCCTCCAACGTTGTGCCTTCTGCTACATCAAAAAGCCTACTAACCAGAAACTTCTCATTGGAACTGTCCTCACAGACTAAAAAAAGGGAGTAGCGATCTGCCGATATCAACTCATGAATGTGCAGAAAGATTTTATGACACAGGGCAGTGACGTCTAAATGGCTTGAAATATCTTTCACCAGTTCCAGAAGCCGCGAACACTGATCACTTGCGCTATTTAGACTGGGAGCTTGTAGAGGCATCTGTTCCTTCTTTTCAGAATCTGCAAGAAATGTCAGTGTACCCACAGAGTCCTTAACGACGATGGGCCGGAGAGGCCTATCAAATTCAGAAGCAGAGATCTTTCTCACTGGTGCCGCTTGGTTGGTGTTCTCTGAAGAAGAGGCCTGCTGGTTATTATCAGTATTGCTTTTCCCTCCTTCCTTTGTTGCTGGTATTGTGTGCACTCTTTCAGCAAACCATGCATTGACCATTTCTCTGAAAAGCGGACATAAAGACATAAATATTTTAGTGAGGCAAGTACATAAATGACGAGAAATGAACTCTGAAGTGTGTCAGCAGTAGATGCAGCATTAAATATTTACAATGATCACTGACCATGTCACTCTTAACCTTCTCTAACCTTCCCAATATACTGTAGAATTTACTTTTATCATATACCGTGTCTGTCAGGTTGCTTCTAAAGTCACGTCAGGTAATGGTCATTAAACACTGAACGTATTAGCCTGTTGCGTTTTCTGTTTGCATAGTTTTAGCCAAATTAGAGGGCACTGAATGATTCCCTTTCATTGGCCTACTGTCATGTTCTCTATCTTACACGAAGCCTTTGTTTTCATACAATGAAATTTTACATGCCGTGTAACTAGATTCTTGTCTTGATGTTGAATATTTCTAGCTAAATTTCTTTCATTGTAATTTGGAGATATATCTGTGTTATGAAGACTGATGGAATAAAAAGACCTCATGGCCCATCTAATCTGCACTTAGATTATTTGAGTTTTTATTTTGTTCAGACAAAACCCCTGATTTGGGGGGGGGGGGAAACTTAATCTAGATCTGACCTAAATCGAAATCATGATCAAATGAACATTTTACCTCGAATATGATGAATATACAATTATTTTAGAGCACGCCAGTATTTACATGCCACAACCCCTATTTATATGTTACGTCATGCCACTGCATATTGGTTTTGGATATTCACAGGGTCCAGTTAGTGACATATCTTTTACTGAATGTCAGTGTGAGACAGGATGGCATAGATACAAGTTCACATCAAATAATTCAGCAGACTTTCCATTATGGTTACTTTGCGGTTAATTGCGCTTCAACCATCCCTGGCAGCAAAATGGAGTGGAGGGATCAATATTTATTTTGGTATTCTAAGGTAGATAGATAAATATTAGCTAATAGTTTGCTTCTGCTGCACACAGAGCACACATAAGAAATCAACTTTGCTGAAGACACACTTCATATATACACACAAAGGTCAGCTGCCCACATACTTAGCAGCTCTTATGCACACACACTACATACATACAGTACATTGCAAAAGTATTCATACTTCTTGAACTTTTGTCACCTTGAAACCACAAACTTAAATGTATTTTATTGTGATTTTAAGAGATGGAGCAACACAAAGTAGCAGATAATTGTGAAGTAGAATGAAAATTACACGTTGTTTTCGAAATTCTAATCAAATAAAAATCTGAAAAGTATGATGTTTTGATTTGATTAATATTTTGAAAACCATGTATCATTTATATTCCACTTCATAATTATCTGCTACTTTGTGTTAGTCTATCACTTAAAATCTCAATAAAATACATGTAAGTTTGCGGTTGTAAGGTGACAAAATGTGAAAAAGTTCAAGGGGTATGAATACTTTTGAAAGCCACTGTACACACAGCTTTACCAAACCGACGTGCTATCTCAGATTTTGGTTGTTGTCATGCCGTATCAGACAGCACCAGGTATGTCCAAGCTGAAAGTCTATCTGTGGCTGAAGGTGGGTGCGTCAATGGTGAAGCAGAAACCCATCTGCTCCATGCTTTATAGTGTGGAAGTATTATAGGATGGGTATTATACTGCAGGATATTCACAAGGAGGGGTTATTATATTGTAGGTTCCACAAGGGTGGCACTTTACTTTGAGGGGCCTAAAGGGGGATATGTAATGTGGAAACAAGGGAACATTATAGTTTGTAGGGACCCCAAGGAGGACATAATATTGTGTGGACCAACAGGTGGGTATTGTGTGGGAGCCACTACAGGGAGTTATATTGTGTGGGAGCCATAAGGGGCCATGATACTGTGAGTAAACTCGTGGGATTAGGGGCAAAGATGGGGTTAGAGGTGTAATTTATGCCACTGATCAAATGCTTATGATATCATGAAAGGTCCTTCAAACTATAACCATTCATGCCTATTAAAGCAGACCTCCAGTTATAAACTTTTCATAAATATATATGACCAACATGCCACAGCATTGCTTTCAATGAGCAAAGGATGCCCAAGAAGGTTCTGTCTGGCACCCCTGCACTAGGTGACCGGGTTGTCTAGTCCACAATTGGAGACTATATGGCCCATAATCAGTTGCCTCCACAAGGCAGCAGCCATCTTGAATGGACAGAGGAGGATGATATCAGGGCACCTCCCCAGACTCTATCTTTATGCCATCCTGGAACATGAGGACTTGCCTCTGGAACCAGAGACTGCATCTACTGAGTTGCCTCTGTTACAGTCCCAGTCTCACTGTTTGGCCTTTTCAACTTCTGAATAAACATGACTTTCAGTCACTTGTATCTGAAGGTACTGAGACACGTGAAACAAAAATCTCAAGAAATCACAAGAGCCTATATTTCCCAGTTGGAGGCCACAGTCTTCTCTCAGTCTAATGTGGTCAGAGACAGTCACCACCACCTGGAGGATCTTGACAATAGGGGGAGGCGCAACAATATTACAGTCAAAAGCCCACCTGAAGCTACCCGTGAGGAGGACCTCCACACCACCCGGGAAGCCATCTTCAATTTTCTTTTACAACAACCACCCTCTCACAATACTAAATTAGATTTGTGCATAGGGTCCTGTGCCTCAAAGGCAAAAGTGCCAATCCACAGGCGTTCTATGCTGTGTTCATGACTTTACACTCAAGGAAACTATTATGGCTAAAGCACGACAAGCAAGAGACTTTGAATTTGATCCAGCTAGGAAGTAATGTACTACCTGTACTAGACTATTTCCCCTTGTTTCACAGAACTCCTCCATTTTATATAACCCGCTTCTGCTAGAAGGACTGTCATCTTCCATGGACCACCCCTGGTCCAGGGCTGGCCTGTTTAGATTGTCTGATATGGTTGACCCCCTGACCCTGGAGCTCAGACTCTTTGACTATGTCACCACAGTACTGCACATTCCAAACAGAGTGGTTCCATTATCGACAAATTGCCCACTTCACATTTACGCTTTTTAGATCTCAGAATCTCTGATCTCAGTTCCCCCCACTTCCTATATGAAGCTATGTCGTGCAGGTACCTCAAACACTTGATCACTACTATCCATCAACTCCTACCCTCTCCTGAGGGTTGGGCATCTCCTGTTCATAGATACATGACTAACTGAGAGGAAGCCCTAGGACGTCCAATTTCCCCTGCTCAATGGCAGATTATTTGATATCATGCAAATCTTTAATGTGTATGACGTCTAAGGACCTGGAATACATACTCTTAATTCATAGGTATCATACTCCTGCCCTCCTACACTCCCTGAATCCTACAATTACCTCGGTTTGTTGGACATGTAAACCTGCTGTGGGTATGCTTTATCACATATTCTGGGACTGTCCCTTTATACGGGACTTCTGGAGGGGGCTCAAGGATATCACTGATAGCCTTTTTCTTCAGGGAGTGCCCCTGGATCCCCTCATCCATTTTATTAATTTGCCTCTGAGGCAGATGGGCAAGAACTCAAACTGTTTCTAGATCTTCACAGATATAGTGGAGTGTTACTGTAGTTTTGCCAACCATAGCTACTGGAGGGTTTTTTCTTTTACTAAAATAATAGTTTTGATCTGGTTCTTTAAAGGGGTATTTCCATGTACATAACTATTTTTAAATTTGTAGCTAACACTGGGCAACAAATTTCAACTTCTTTTCTGGTTCTTTAATGAAAGCAACTGTTTCTGGTACATTTCAGTGTGCTGAATACAAAAATGATCATGAAAATGCTGTCCTGGTTCCTATTTTTGTGGTATGCAACATTTATCATTCCATATGAACAGAAAGTTTGTGTTCAACAATTTCTTTCTTTACACTTTCATTCTTATGCTTTTTTCTTGTATGAACATTCTGGAGTCTCTCTAATGGTGGTACAGCAATAGTCTGCAAGCATGTTGGGATTCCAGTAGCCCTGCTAACGATTTTCCATTGTAGCTATTTGTTGGTGAAATCGTTTTCCATGTTCGTTGCTTACAGATCCTAGGTTGTCTGGGAAGAAGTCCAAGTGAGAATGTAGGAAGCGTAGTTTTAAAGACATGTGACATCCCATGTCTCTAAAATTTGCCACCATGGTTTCAACAATTTCCACATAGTTGGATGCTTTCCTGTTTCCAAGAAATTCATTAACACATTTTTTTAAAGCACACCATGCCTCCTTTTCCACTCCTGCCAGAAGTTCAGTGAAATGTTCACTTTCTGTAACCTTCAAATCTGTGGACCAATAAATACACCTTCCTTGAGCTTTGCTTCACTCAGATATGGAAACACTTGTCTAAGGCAATGAAACGACTCACTGTCATGATGAAGGGCCTTTAAAAAATCTTCATGAGCCCGAGTTTTATGTGTAATGGTGGCAGCAAGATCATTTTCCTGTCAACAAGGGGTTCATGCAGCACATTCGTTGCTTCTCATTTGCCAATCTTTCACAACATAATGCTTGCTGTCTGCACGGCTATCCCATTCACAAAGAAAGCACGAAAACTTGGTGTATCCCAGCTGCATACCCAGTAAGAGTGCCTCTACCTCCAAGTCACCACAGATTTTCCACTTGTAGAAACTATACTGGATACATTCCAAAGGATGCTTCAGTGTAGCATATGTCTCTTTTGTCTGTGCTGCATGGGCCATTGGAATTGAAGGTTTTTCATTCCCAAGTACTCCTTTCAGGCTCACCTTTGAGGCATCTATGAACAGTCTTCACTCATCTGGATTATGATCTATTCCAAGTGCTGCCACCAAGCCATTAATGTTTTTGCAAAAGCAAACTCTTCCAATCATTGCAAAAAAATATACAAAAGGTTGGTGCCACTGATGATATGAAGTGACCTTGACTCCAGTAGCAAGTAGGTTCCATCCTTGAAGACGTGGGCTTAGGAGTTCTGCTTTAGCTTTGCTAAGATCAAAGTCTCAAACAAGGTCATCAAGTTCCTGTTGTGTAACAAGATGGACTTCTGAGCTACTGGGAATACAAAAGTATTCATCCTGCTCCATTGGATGTTCTACAACATCTGCTGCTTCTTCCTCAATGGTCCAGTTGACAGGGGGCTGTGGTACAGGCATCTCTGGTCCATGGGGAACTGGACGATGGAAGGTTTAGATAAACAACCATTTTCCTCTTTGACACTGTCATGTCTTGAGCACTTGGTGTAGCACAAAAGTAACAGTCAGTGGTGTGATCTTTTGGTTCTCACCATACCATTGGCACTGCGAATGGCATAGACATTCGTTTCCGATTCATCCATTCCCTCAGGTGCACTGCATAGGTATTACAACAGACATGAGGTGCCCATGCTTTATCTTGATCACCAACCTTGCAACCAAAATAGAGTTCATAGGCTTTTCAGATCATGGCATGACCCCTTTATGTCTCTCCTGATATGTTATATTGAGCCAGCCTCTGGACCTGGTACATTTTATCTATGTCTTTATTATAATAGAAAAAAGTTGATATAAAAACAACACTCAATGCATAAAACATTACAAACCAATAAACTGAATGATATTAGTGTGGTTTAGGAACTAATGTATGTGCATAAGCTATTTATTTTCCAAAGTACATTAAGTCTACAGAGTTTATTAGGTTTATCCTCTGCTTTTTGAGCAAACCTATAATAAAAACTTGAGCTCTGCACTGGTGTCCAAGGGCATAGCGTCCAAACTGTATTACATAATGACAGAGTTATTTCAGGTTGTCCACTTCTCATGGGGATATGAAAGGACAAATGCACTAATCATAAAAACTCTGGACTTCTCCCTAAAAGATGACTTCACCCTGTACACAGTTTCTGTGGGAAGAGTTACGTACAGAGATAATCTGACATCATTTAATTTGTTGGCTTTTCAGACTGTGGCTTCTTCTTCAGTCAAATAAAGTATTATATTTATTTAGATTTGAGGAAAAAAAGCAAATTATAAAATAGGAAAAAAAGGAATTGTTTTTTCCCCATTTTCTTTTTTTTTTAATATATTTTTGGAGTGATCAATGCAGAAGGCAATTGGGAAGAGAAGAAGTAGCTTAGAAATGTAGAAAGGCATTTTTCTTTAATATAAAATCTATACAAGATTTCTTTCTTTGCCTGCACTACTGAACTATGCAAAGTTTGTCAAAACAATAGTGACCGTTAAAAGGTGACGTCAAAGATTTTTTTTTTAAGGTCAAATGAGGTAATAAAATAACAAATTAAATGATACTGACTTGTCAGCACCCCCACTTCTCCAGTGTCACCACAGGTTTTTGTTCGCACATGTGATCACTGCAGCCAATCCATGTCTTCATTTTTAATTCTACATTAGAAACCGAAGTTTGAATTGATACAATGACATTAATGGTTTTAATTTGGATCCATATTCAACACTCTAAAGTGTTGTAACTATTTCTTGTATGTCCTACTGGCAAAAATGCACATCATTCTCAGAGACCCAACTCTTATGTATTATATTGGCATGTATTCATTTAAATGGCCAGCATGCAACAATAGATTTCTCCTTTGACTAGGGCCTATCCCTGTTATGAATGTCCATTGTTCTTATCCATCACAGGAAGAGAGCAATGGACTTTTACAGCGAGAATAACAGAAGCCGATGCATCCTTCTTCTGAGTCTGTTCCCACTGACTCTAATGTAAACAACATGATAGAAGGTTTCATCAGTCATGTTTATTTACATTTGTACAAGTATTAAAGTAAAAAACATGATAGAAAAGTCTTCTGTCTTTTTTTTTTTTAACCTAATATTGAATACAGAGAGATACCAGATAGAGGGGGCTCTGTCTACATTCTACAACTAATCCTATGACGGATGAGAGCAACAGACTTTAATAACAGTAGTGTGAACCCATCCTTATTAAGTGCAATAAATACTGTTTTCCAGTATGGAAAGTTATCAAATTATTCCCTATAGTCACAAGAGCTCTCTGACAATAACCTGTGAGGCTGTGACAAATTCTGTTCCCTATTATACTTTCTCAGGTGGTTCCACATGACAGTACACTTTAACCATTGCATGGTTCTAAATAATTTTTGCCTGGTTTATTTGTTCAGGCAATTTCTGTAACAGCTGTTCAGTCACTGTCATTTTTTTTTTCTGTCCAAATACCAAAATAAAAAGTCACATTTGTCTAAGACAGGAAATAAATGATCATTTGCTAAAGCTGCGATAATATGTTGTTTGTGCTTGTCAGCTTTTTTTAGAATACGTTCCCTGTGGTTACACATAGAAGAAGGTTATTTAAAGTTATTTACACATAGAAAAAAAATGTGAACACTGCAATAAATGTTTAGTCCTCAAACAAGGGAGCATTATTCATGCACATTAGACATAAAAAGGATTTAAGTCTAGGCACAGCATAGGGCAATACAATTTAGGAACATACGGTTGTGTGGAAAGATGGATTTAGCCTGCAATGACTTTGTAAAATTACAATTTTAAAAATGGAGTAATCTAGGTTAGAAGACACAGGAAGCTGGCACAGATAAGAGAATACAAATATATAGACCTAGCTTTGTACTATGAGTGCTAGCATATTTTATTCCTGTGGTGTGCTGTTGAGGAGCAACCACTGCTTACATTGTTTCATGTATGTAAGTGACCATATATATACTTAGAGATCAAACTTATAGCCACCAATACATAAACAGTTCCTTTTGTCCACAGCCATAATCATTGAAATCACCTACAAAAAAATCTGATTTTACTATGTTTATATTGCAGTTATCCAAAAAGTGACTAAAACACAATCGTTTATTTAGATCAGATTTTACAAAGAAAAAATATCCAGATCTTTGCAAACTATTTATGTTGTTTAAGAGCAAAGATTTAAAACTAAAAAGACGCCGTGTCGCGTAATACATAAATAAAAAAATCAGGAGATATTGTAAATGGATTGTGCCTACTTTTCACAGAAAGCCAGGTCTCTACCCCTGTGACTGCACAATTATTTTGAATTGCTGCTAGATCTTCTGTGTACTTGCAAGACACCCGGACACTTATGTGTGGTCTGAAGGTACCGTATTTTTTGGACTATAAGACGCACTGGACTATAAGACACACCTTAGGTTTTAGAGGAGGAAAAGAGGGAAAAAAAATTTTGAAGCAAAAAAATGGTAAAATATTTAATATATGGGAGTTGTAGTTTTGCAACAGCTGCAAGGCCATATTGACAGGTGACCCTGCAGCTGTACGGGGATGCATAGAGCGTTTTTTTTGCGGGGCCAGATGTACTTATTAGTTATACCATTTTGGGGAATGTCTATTTCTTAGATCACCTTTTATTTAAATCAGAGGCAAAACGGTGAAAAAAAACAGCGGTTTGAAAAATATCAGTAGACCGGGCATTTTCGGACACAGGGATTCCTAATGTGTATGTGTTTCACAGTCATTTTCTACTTTTATATGTATTCTAGGGAAAGGAGGTGATTTAGAAGTGTTATTAATTTTATTTTTTTAAAGCTTTTTTTTTTTTTTTTTTTTTCTTCATTATTTTATTGCCCTTTCCCCCTAGGTGGCTTGAACCTGCAATCATTTGATTGCAAGTCCCATAGATGGCAATACAAGTGTATTGCCGTCTATGGGAGATTCTCTACATTACTATTACGGCTGGTCGTAGACCAACACAATAGTAATATAGCTATGACAGGCCTGGGAGCCTTCCGTTGGCGGATGCCAGGAAGGGTTTTAGACACTGGCACAGGTGCCAGGGCCTGCAGCATTGCCACACTCCTGCCGCTGCAGGAAGCCAGCAGTGGCAGGAACATGGCGATGCTCCACATTCAGACTATAAGACGCACCCTCATTTTCCCCAAAAATTTTGGGGGATAAAAGTGCGTCTTACAGTCCGAAAAATACGGTAGTTATGAGGTCACATAAGAAGTAAAGTACAGAGTACAGTTAGGCCATTACTAAATCATTTTGGCATAGCTATAAAACTGACTAAAATTGGTCTCTATTACGTATTGAGTGACTGTGCAAGGGGTACTAGTATGACAGGCCACAAGGAGACTTACGACAAGTTGAAGGTATTACATGGATTTTGGAAGAGGGAGGCTAGGAAAGATCATGTATACAACTATTACCAGGAAGTTTTACACATCAGAACTTTGTGAAAGTGTGGCAAAGATGTGATACCTTGGTTAGTTTATCAAAGGACATGTGGAAGACTCTTTGAGGCAGATTTACTAATACTGTAAAATTAAGACAAACTAAATGCAAAATAAAGGCTAGTTCACACGGGAATTCCACGTGTGCACTTTCTATCGTGGCTGCCGCGACGAGATGCCGATGCATTGCACAGCATCCCGTTGCGGATTTCCACTCTGGATTGAATGGGCCTAGTCTGGAGGGTGCTGTTGTGAGGCAGACGCCGCGGCTGAATCAGCCGCAGAGTCCGCCTGAAGAAAGGGCAGCTCGCTAGCGGTCTACATAGACCTCTATTGTGAGGAGGCGGATTTTGAGGTAGATTCTGCGCCAAAATTTGCCCCCTCTTGCCTCGGGTGAATGAGCCCTAAGGGTCTATTTAAATATCTTGCATCAGTTCTTGCTTCCTTCAGGTATAGTTAGAAAATGCCAGAGGAGGGGATATGAGATTTTCTATTGGATCCATTATGGCATCCAGCACATCGGTTGTTGTACCATATGGCACCAGACCGAAACAGGAGAAAGATAAAAAAAAATGTTATCTGCAACATCACGTCATCACTTTCAAATCATCACAACCTGTAACTTTTACCGGCCCAACAGTCCCTACCCCTTTTTCTATGCGGTTTAGGGGCTTCTAGAGGGCTTGTGATGAAGGATATTTGGGGCATTTTTTTGTGGTTAATGGACAATAGTGCTGATGCAAGATACCGAACTATCAGCTGTGATCATGAGATCTCACCACCTACCAAAGGAACTGCCACATGTTATCGTGATAGCTGCATATATCCCCCACCTTTGCAAAAAAAATGTTTTTTTGCCTGTTATATCTACATGCTGTGACCCCCCCTCCTCATGTCCTCCAACCACGGTCGGGCTGTATTATTAGCATCACTCCGCACAGAGAACTAAATGATCCTGCAATGTGTCTGTGTTTCTTTCCTTTTTAGTTGCTATGATTCCTAGGATTTCTCTATCTGCCATGAGCTTGTATGTGTTTCTCTCTTGTTATATACTACTGTACCATCTATGAAACTGTATCACTGAAATTTCCCCATTGTGGGACTATTAAAGGATTATCTTATCTTATCTAATGTTCTGCCTGTCTCCTAGACAGGTCCAGTACAATGTCTCATTACAATCAATGGAACAAGATGTGGTGACCATACACATTACACTTCAGTTGGCAATTTTAGAGAAGGACTGGTTAAAAAAATATTGCAAATGACCATTCATTTGGTTGAAAATAAAAGTGTAAGTGATTAGCAGAAGGCGGCCAGTCATTTGCCATTCTAAATCACTTTTATTAATTTTTTTAATGAACTATCTTCTTGACCAGGCAGTTTAGTTATTTAACTAGCTTTCCTACCATTGATCAATCAGACACTTTATGACCAATTTTAATCTAATGTGTATGGATAGCCATTGGAAGGAGATTTTAGGGCCAAAAACATGTGACATGCTCCTTTTATACCTACTTCATATCCAATTTTTCTGGTTGGAGTGCCAGGTTTGGATCCCTATTAATCCAATAAATAATGAAATGACATATTCTAAGGTTAAGAAATCAATATCATAGCACCAGAAAAACAAAGTTGGCATAAACGAAAGGTGTTTGCAACTTTCAGTAAGATGTGCACACTCAATAACACAGTTTGCACCACTGTGATAAATTTGGGTGATTCTGTCTTAAAATAGAATCTTGACTTTATTCAATATTATGGACAATTCTGGAGTTTAATCTCAATTTTCTTCTTTTTGCTTAAAGAACTAGAAAAATTCAGCAAGCTGGCACAGTGAGAAGTAGTCAGATATATCTGATACAGGCTTCCTCATCCTGACAGCCAACTATTGACTACAGTGAAGAAACTTTAGATCATAGCTGGCAGCAGAAGAAAGCCTGGGAAAAGTCATTTTTAACTAATCACATCCTTGCATAGGCTTTAGAAAGGCTATGCCACACCTACCTTTAGTATGTAAATTGCCTCAGAATAAGTCCGTTTTTATTCATATGCTAATTAGACTGCTGCACGATGCATCGTGCACCCTCTCTGCTATTCTTTCATAAGGCTGTGTACAGAACAGGCTGCTGCTGCTGATGATGACTTCCTGCTTCCTGTTTGCACACACACATAGGAGATAATAGCAGAAAGGAAGCTGCTGGGAACTTCCTGTGCTGGCTGGAAGCTAATTAGCATATGAATAAAAACGGACTTATTCAAAAACCACTGAGGCAATTTACATACAGAAGGTAGGTGTGAAATAGCATTTCTAAAGCCTATGCAAGGATGTGATTAGTTAAAAATGACTTTTCCCAATGATAAAGCCCCTTTAAAAGTGATAAAAATTGATGTCAAGAATGGATATTGAAAACTGAAGGAAACTAATGACAACGTAAGACAATTGATGGTTCTGCAGTAGAAACTTGCTATAACGCCTCATGGCAACTGACATATCTAGGCATTAGTTTCAGTGCCAACATTCATCATTTGAGGGATAAAATATATGATACTTAAGTAGAAATTGTATGATATATTTGGAGCATCTTTAGATTATCTAGTCTAATGTAAGATGAACATTTTTGTAATGGCCATCATGTTATTCATGTGAATAATCCCTTCCGTGGATTTGAACAAACTGACATAACAATTTTTCATGTAATGCCACTGATGTGTGCATAAGGCCTAAGTTTACCCCACCTATCAGATGGCTTCTTTTTCTGGCAAAGGTTTTGCAGGACTTTACCTCATATTTTGCTCCACCATTTTCTGTAATCCCACCCTTCAGTAGAAATTGTCTAAAATGGTTAATAAATGTTATCTGAAGCATGTTCACCAGAAATTTGTGCAAATTTCAACAGTATTCTAGTGTAGTTTCAATAGAAAATCTGCCCCATATACAGTACAAGGTGTTGCTGTATAAGCCTATGGTTAAATTGCTATGCTTGATTTCTATATATGCAAGCACCTGGAGCTATTGCAATATGTTTTATCCCTGGGGCCACCATCAGAAATGATAATATTTAATATACTACAAATGACTACAATATGTCTCTAACTTCTTGTAGTACAATTATTAATTTCTTATTCATCGTGCGGTAACACAGATGGGTCTGTATCCCCTTCTTTAATTAATTCCTCCAAGGAATGGCCCACCTCCGTAGCAATGAGGCAGTTAATTAGCATAATTGATGTATAAGAAACCCCCCTTTCACTACTTCCTTGTGTTTTTATTTCTCCTCACGGTTTATCTTTTATAACAGCATATCTTTTTAAGGATCCAATGGATCGCAGAGCTGATATTTTTCTTGTGTCCTTGCCAGCCTTATCTAAACCCACCATGGCAGTCATTCCTGTGTCCAAAGCATTAAAATTATAGTTAAGTCAGTTGGGAAAACAAGTCCAAGATTTTGTTCCAAAGGAAAAGTTAATGGAGCAAATTTATTCCCTTAAACTTGCTGCAGAAAATATTGCTGGAATATTTTGATAATAATGGCACCATTCTGGCCCCAGAGGCCTGGTATCCTCTATTATTACAAATTTCGAATGAGCATTGACCTCTTCCTCAGTATCAAGATCTGTTGATCTAGAAAGGCCTATTCCATCCAGAGTTGAGCAAACTCCATTCATCAGCTTGGTTTGTGAAGGGTCAAGACTTAAGTATACAGGGTTACCTACATCAGTAATTCATACCCCACTGTCAGCCCGTAAGGACTCTACAAATAAGACATCCTAAAATATGGTCTAAAATCCCTTCCTGGCTCAGTGATTCAGAATTTCATTCATTAGAAGCGTTGTACAATTTCTTCAAGATGGCCTTCAATAAGGTCTTAAATGCATTGCTCTCAAAGTATTTCAGCCATTAACGCCATCACTGGTGGAAAATTTTCTGGTCATCCCTTAGTGTCAATTACATCTGCTAAAAGGCTGGGAGAACTACAGGCCTTATCATCCTAAGACAAAAGAACAAATATGTTTCCAGACCTTAGATGTTAAAAGAGCTTTTCTTGACTTTCCTGGATAAAACCTGGATAAAACCAAAAATTTCAGAAAAGAGGAAAATGTATTTGTACTTTTTCAGGCACTAGTAAATGGATGAAATCCTCTAAGGGAGCCTTCATACGGAGTAAACGCGAGTGTATTTTTGCAAAATACATGTGTAAAAATATGCCTGTAAAATGTCATTGAAGTCAATGGGAGTCTTATTTTTACACGTGTATTTTGCAAAAATACACACGCGTTTCCCCCCGTGTGAAGGCTCCCTAAAGATACATTGGCCAGATGGATCAAATCTACTATTCTGAAGGTCTACAGTTCAGCAAATCTATCTTTGCCAGTTATGCCAAGGGCACATTCCACAGCAACGTCATGGACTGAAAACGCACAAGTCTCTATCTTGGATATTTGTACATTGCTTCCTGAGCTCTTTCTATACCGTCATCAAGCATTATCATCTGGACATCCACACTGAAGGTCCAGCCTTTGGCACCGCAGTACTTAATACAGTTTCCAAATGATGATCTTTCCCCTTAGGTAGCTAGGGGTTTAGCTAGCTAAATTGGGTTTTGCCTGAAATTTTACTTTCTTTGACTCCAAGGCAACACAGTATACCCTCTCAACTTAATATAAAGGAAAATAAACTTGTCAAATAAAACACATGGAAGTAAAAGAAAGGGAGGGTTCTTATACCATCAATTAAGCTAATTAACTGTCTTATTGCTACATAGGTGGGCCTGTCCAAGATGGAATTAAAGGAGGGGATATAGACCCATCTGTGCTGCCTTGGACTCAAAGAAAGTCAAATTTCAGGTAAAACCCAATTTTGTGTATATCTATAAAATCAGTAGATTTTCAATGGTCCTTAGATTTTAAAGGTCAGTATGATATATGATCGGTGGTGATACAATTATAGACAAAAGCAACTATGTCAACAAGGAACGTCCTTGTACATTAATAATGCTAACTTCTCTATATGTATAACCCACTGGCAATCTTTTCAAACAGATTGCATAGTGTAGACATCTGTAGACTCTAACTGAGCTCAAGTTAATGAACATATGGCCAAATTTATACAGCAGAAACTCTCCTTACTTAAAAAAAAGAAATGTATCTATGCAATAAATCAAAAGTCTGCAATGTTTTTTTTTTCTTTTTATCACTAGCTGCCCCTTCAAAGTGGACAAAGCGCTCTGCTTCCAGCTCTGTGTACTGTGTCCATAAGTAGCAATGCTGGCTACTCGTATCAGATAATGGACAGGTTTCCCCCTTCACACTCCCCCACCAATCTAATATTAATGACCTATTAGAAGTATAGATCGGCAACAATTTTTGCCTGGAAAACCCCTTTAACCCCTTCAGGACCAAGGATAATTAATGCTCCAATGCTCAGCCCCAGTTAGCACTTTTGGTATGCATTGCTTAACACAACAGTATCTTTTTAGGAACTTTGTATATCTCGACTATTTTAACCATGTTTTTTTCAGGACACATAAGATTTAAAATAAGTAGCCTTATTTGTTAAATAAGTTGAATATTTTTGTCAAATAAATTATGTAAAATGTGAAAAAATATCAATTTTGCTTCTTTTACCTAAAGGAAAAATAGTTTTTATATGTACTATTGCACATAAACATATTAAAAATAGATTTTCTAGTTCTAATTACAAGGGCTACACATTGATATAGCTTTCTAAACAAAAAACTAGACATCAAATGGTTTTATATTCAGCATGTCTTATTTTATAGATGGCCATGTGTAATTAACCAGTAATTTAGTATAGGACAGGACTGTAAACTGCTTTAGATATCACTAACTAGGCTCCTTGCTGAGAAAGGAGACTTAGGGAAAAAAGGTGAAGGGAAGGGCTGGCAAGGAAGCAATTTCTGTTATTACAACGTTAATCAGTTCAATGGGATAACTTTGCTGTGATTACTACAGAGTAACATTTTAGTGATCAAAGTAATGATAAAAATCAGCATCTCTACATGTCTGTCAGCCATACCATTCCAGCATTCCAAAGTCCACCTCATTCTACTTAACGTGCTTCTGATTGGGTGATCACCTGAACCAAATCTTCTCTTATCAAACGGCAACTTAGATACAGTAACCTTAGCAAGGATATATATACCGTATTTTTCGGACTACAAGACGCACTGGACCATAAGACGCAGTAAGGTTTTAGAAGAGGAAAATAGGTGAAAAAAATTTTGAAGCAAAAAAATTTGTAAAAATAATAATAATAATATAATATTTCCCCCCCTCCCACCGGTGTTCGCTTACCTGCACAGCTGCAGCTCCCAGTTCTTCCGGTCCCTTGTCCTTCACATGTCTTCAGAGTGCCCTGCGACCCCCCCCCCCCCCGCCTTTTTAGACTAGTATTGCAGAGATGCAGGGAGTAGGCGGGGCTTGGTGCAGCTGAAGAGTGTGAGCGGGGAGACACGAGTTCATCACTCACGTCTCCCCTCCCAGTACCCGCCCACACTCTCCTAAGCGCCGCCTTCTCTATAATACTAGTCTAGGGAGGCAGGGGCGGGGCGCAGAGCGCTCTGAAGCCACGTGAAGGACAGAGGACCGGACCAGCAGAGAGCAGCGACAAGCACTTCTGAGCAGGTAAGTTGAGCGAAGTTCACGAGTAGATAGATATTACTGTACATTGACTTGTCTAGTAGATAGATGAGTCAATGTACAGTAGTATCTATCTACTCGTGAACTTGCCTCGTCGTCCTCACAGATGTCAGGAAGGGGCATGATAAACAAGTACAAGCGCCGCAGGCTTTCTTCTAACTTGCCTGCGCCGCCTGTACCCTCTATCTGTAGCCATTCTCTGCTTTGCACGGACAGGATAGGGACGGGACACAGATGTACTGTATTTCCACCGCTGCATTCGGACTATAACATGCACCATATTTGGAGGAAAAAAAGTGCGTCTTATAGTCCGAGAAATATGGTATATATATATATATATATATATATATATATATATATATATATAGTTCTTTAAAAAATTAAGAGACACCTACACAGTTTTCTAAAAATCAGCGACTCTAAAAGTCTGTCAGCCATACCATTCCAGCATCAGTTGAATTCCAACCAAAGTCCACCTCATTCTGCTTAACATGCTTCTGATTGGGTGATCACCTGAACTAAATCTTATTTAACAAGGGAAAGCATAAAAAACACTGCTGCGGTCTTCACAATCCTCTTGCAATAGGACAAACTGGATGGCAAAGCAAGTGCTAGGAATAGCCCAAAAGTAATTTGAATGAAAAAATTTTAACCATGCCAAAAGAGTTGAGTGTGGAAAAGAAGGGTTCAATTCTGGCTTTACTAGCAAAGGGATACAGTGAGCGTCATGTTGTCTCCATCCTTAAAATTACGAAGACTACAGTCCATTACAACAAGATCAAGCAGCAGACATTGGAGACAACAAAGCTACAGACTGGCAGAGGGCGAAAGCAACTCTCCAATGACCGGGATGACCATCATCTTATTTGATTGTCGCTCAGCAACCGCAGGACGACATCAAGTGATCTACAAAAGGAATGGCAAATGGCAGCTGGGGTGAAGTGCATGGCAAAAACAGGCTCCTAGAGGCAGAGCTCAAGTCACACAAAGCTAGAAAAAAGCCTTTCATTAATGAGAAGCACTGCTTCAATTTTTGTGCCAGGAGTGGCATAAGATCACCCAAAAGCAGTGTGAAAGACTGGTGGAAAGCATGCCAAGATGCATGAAAGCTGAGATTAAAAATCATGGCTATTCCACCAAATATTGATTTCTGAACTCTTCCTGAGTTAAAACATTAGCATTGTTGTTTCTAAATGAATATGAATATGCCACCTCCATATAACACAGGTGGCATGTTTAAAGACCCAAAATTCTCTGTAACAGTACAGCGACTGTTGGGAAAGGGTTAAACTTGAACTAAGAATAACCACATGCAAGAAAAACAGTGATCATATAATATAAATATTTTCTTTCTAGAAAAAACGAAAATAAATATTCAGATGATTATGTATGAGTAACACTTTGGTAAGCATAATTCCAATAACTTTGTGAAACTGGGAAGAATTTAAAACTGAAAACTTTTAAAGCGTAAAATATGAGAATAGGTTAAAGCTACAGTAATTCAGTAACTCATTGAAAAAATAAAGCAGTTATTCCATACATTTTTCAAAATCATAAAACCATGAAAACGTAATTGTATAAAAATCTATGAAATAAGGTCCCAAAAGGATAAAAAGTTATTTGATATGGGCATTCATCTTTAAATGCCATTTAAAGGAAATGTGTTGCCATTTTAAAAAATATACTAAAGCAGAAAGTGAAATATATCACTAATCTGTTTGTATTTTCTGATTGTATATTTTTTTTAATCTATTTTCTGTCCATGATTATGGGGGCTGCCATCTTGCCTGAGCTTATCCTCTGCTCTGTTAACAACATTTAGTGATATGCTTTACCACTTGCCAATAAGCAGCAATAGACTGGAACTGACTTACTAGCATCTATGTGAGAGGTGTTTTTAGACTTGATTTGTGCAGAGAGGGGAAGTAGATAAGTTTCGCTATAATCTGTTGTCAGTAGTGGATGCAATGGATGGCATACTAGTTTTATCCATAGCAGCGTTATGTTCCAAAGTATAAAAAAAAATAAATTGCTAGATTTTTTTACATACCCAATTGCAAAAGGTGTGTAAAATGTAAAGAAAAAAAAAGAATACAATGATTTGGAAATCTCATAACCAAATATTTTAAAATCGATGGCAGTAACACATCTCAAAAAAGTTGAAACAGGGTTAACAAAGAGCTGGAAAAGTAAGTGGTTCTAAAGATACATGACTTTGTATGAAAAGAGCATTTTAGAGAAGCAGAGTGGCTCAGAAGCAAAGACAGTCAGAGGTTAACCAATCTGTGAAAAACAGCATCTACAACTGTGGAAAAATTCAGAAAAATATTCTTCAATGTAAAATTAGAAAGACTTTGAATATTTCTTTATCTACAGAATGTAATATCATAATAAGACTCAGAGAATTTGGAGAAATCCAAGTACACAAGAGACATAACCAATGGGCAGTACTGGATGCTCATGATTCACGGGTCCTTAAGTAGCAATGCATTGAAAACAGGTATGACTCTGTAATGTAAATCACTGCACGGATTCAGGAATACTTTGATAGTTTTGTATTCAGAAGAATCAAAACATTTAATTTTTTTTAAGGAAACCATGGATGCCATGTTTAATGAGGCCTCAAAAGGAGAGAGATCATCCAGCTTGCTATTAGGGCACAGTTCTAAAGGCTACATCTCTGATGGTATGAGGTTGCATAAGTGCATATGGAAATGGCAGATTACACATCTTGAAACGCACTATGTCAATGCTGAGCACTATGTAGAGGTTTTAAAACAACATATGCTCCCATAAGACAAATCTTTCAGAGGAGGCCTTGCTTATTTCAGCAAGACAATGCTAAACTATACAGTAAAACCCATCACTCATTGCTTAACAGAAGAGTATGGGTGCTAAACAGGCAAGCCTGCAGTTCTTTCACTAATAGAAAACATTTGCCGCATTATAAATGGAAAAAAACACAATAAAGTTGACGCAGAACTGTTGAACAGTTAGAATTCCATATCAGACAAGAATGGGACAACATTCCTCTCTCAAAACACCAGCAATTGGTCTTCTGAATTCCCACACGTCTACAGACTGTTGTTAAAAGATGCTACATACCCTGTTTCCCCAAAAATAAGACAGTGTCTTATATTAAATTCTCTTCCAAAATATATGACCTGTCTTATTTTTGGTGGATGTCTTATACAGAGGCTGGAGCGGGGGACTTCCTTAGCGGAGCGACAGCATGACTGCCGGTTGTAGGTGGTCCAGGAGGTGAAGGGGGATGTCTTATTTTTGGGGAAACAGGGTAATGGTAGACATGGCCCTGTACCAACTTTTTGAGATGTGTTACTACTATCAATTTCTAAATGAGTTAATTTTTTCAAATGAAATGGAAAAACATCTAACTTTCCACTTCTGTGTTCTATGCACTATTGTGAGCAAACTATGGTTATATGAGAACTACAAATTTTAATGTTTTTATTTTCTTTACATTTACAACTTTTTTGGAACTGGGGTTGTAAAAATTTTTAAACAACAGCTATTTCTGAAAAGGTCAGTCTCTCCACCTAAAACAAAAACTAATATCACTAATTTTAACATCTCATGTTAACAAGGTTTTCTATCTACTATGATTGTGCTACCCAGCTTCAATCTTCCTTACATGCACACAAATTCATTTTACAACACAATCTACCATATCTGTGTTTTAACTTCAGCAAGCTATAAACATTGAAGGTGAAGTGTGACCTACATGTACTATGTTAAAACAGCTTGCATACCTCCTGATAGCAGTGCCCTCCAATGGGATTGCTGACATGAAAAGTGCTGCATGTAGGGTGAAAATTTTACTTTTACTAAATAAACTTCTGATAAACTGCTGAGATTGCTGTAAACGTTTTGTATAATCAAATTTATATTACAAGTTTAAACTAAAATAGTTAAAAGCAACTTTTAACTCACTATAGCAGTGGTTCTTAACCTTGTTTGAGGTACCAAACTCACCAGTTTCATATACACATTCACCGAACCCTTCTTTAGTGATAAATCAAATATGATTTTATTCCAAATTCAAGACATAGGTATATGTTTTTTTACTGGTACACAAAATGAACTGTGCATATGGCCTAGGGTTCGATCGAACCCCGGTTAAGAACCACTGCACTATAGGAACAATGATACAAAGTAGTAGTAGTAATAATAATAATAGTAATCTACTATCTAAAAACAGAAATTGTGAAACAAACAAAACAAAAATGTTATAGCATCGAAGTGAACAAGACTTTGATATCTAGCGATTGAATACCAATGACTACTATACACCATGCCTATACACCATAAACATGTCACAAAACCAGTCATATGACACAGTTTAGTACTTTTATTAGCACTGGGGCCAGGAGTCAAATCCCGTCAATCTAATATTGAAGGCCTAGTGATAGGCAATCAATATTCTAATCTTTGAAAATTCCTGTCAATTGAGGCAATTGGGGAAATTCTACCGTATGTTCTTCTGCAACTTGTGGTGGAAAAAACACCAGCAATCAGGAGTTAAGTACCATTAGATTTTAATAGTGTTAGCATTTGGGGATGAAGCTATACCTAATATGTACCTAAACTTCCAATACCGACCAGTTTATTTTTTCGACACTCCAAGCCTGATTCATACACTATTTATTGGCTGACAACTTCTGATAAACTTTTGTGTATAGAAAAGAAACTTTTAAGTAGCAAAGCAAGAAACCTTAGAAACAAACTATTTTGACCAAAATGCTGAGAAATGGGACAGATTTGTGCCAGTTGATTTAGACAAACCAGACTTAGGCTGGGGTCCCATGATGCAGAAACTGAGGGAGGGGGAGGGGGGGGGGTTGTTGCAGATTTTGCTGTGTTTTTGGAGCCAAAGCCAAGAATGGCTACAAAAGGAATGGGAAATATAAATTAAGTACTACAACCTTCTGATCAATCCACCCCTGGCTTTGGCTCAAAAAATGTAGCAAAATCTGCAACAAAAAAAACTGCATTTCCACAACGTGGAGCCTTAGCCTAAGACCCCATATAATGAAACACAACTAAAAAACAAAGCGAAAATGTGTGGCATTTTTTCACATTGTTTTTCATGACAATTTTTTTTCTGTAATGTGTGTGAATAGCTGGTGCTGTAAAATACAGCATTGCACAAAAGTTGCTTTATTGTTGCACATTTTGTTGAAATGTTTTAAGCTGAAGTCAAGAGTAGCCTGAAAATGAAATGGAAATATAAAGGAAGTAGTTAGGCTACATGTACACAACTGTAGTGTTTTTTACTGTCTGCAAATACTGATCCGCAAAAAACATGTCACTATGTCATCCGCAAAGACTTTTACGATCCCCTACAAATGCTTGTGCCAAAAATGCAGACAAAAATAACACATGCTTCATAATTTGCGGCCCCTGTATATGGCACGGACACACAACAGCAAAAAATATTATCTTCTGTTTGGTCCTCTTTTTCTGTTTACTAAAAAATACAGTAAAATCTATAACAACAAAAAAACAAACAACTTTTCTGCAACATGGGGCCTTAGCCTTCATATGACCAAGTCATGATAAGGAAAAACAGTCCATGTTGCAAGCTGTATTTTCTGGACTGAACTGGGCTGCATCATAGTGAGATATAATGCAATGAGCTTCTGAATGGCCAACACACCATTGTACATAAAGCTGCCTCTCTAACTCACAATAACACAGTAAATTCAATTTATACAGTCATGTGAAAGTGGCCTCAGGTTAACAAGATAGTAACAATATCTAGAAACAGACAAAAGAAGTACATATTGGCTAGAGATGGCAGGACTCACTACTAGAGATGAGCGAACTGGGCTCTCTCAGGGTCCTCTTCAGTGGTCTTCCAGCCTCTTTTGCCCTCCTGGGTGATGTTACAGGTGATTGGACCTCAGTGATCTCCGTTGACCCGTGACTTAACCCAGGAAGCAGAGAAGACCACCTGAAGGGCCCAGGAGAGTTAAGGCAAGAATTTATTAAGGTAGTGTCAAATGGGCTAATCACATGTCTGGGTTTTTTTTGAGGAACTGTTTTTAACAACCATCAATAAAATTGACATACTCTATGATTATCTGTCAAAACAGACATGTGAATAGACTCATAGACATTCATAGGTGTCATCAAACAGCCATTATTCCGACTGTGAACAAGTCCCTTCCGTGGACTTGAATGTATAGACACAACCATTTTTTATGGAAGTTAGATGGGATAACTATCTGAATGGTGGGATTTGAACAACAGGACCTCACCTATCATGAGAAAGAAGAGTCCTGTGAGAAAAAGAACGCTGATACTTAATTCATCTCTGTTGAAGAGAAGCTAAGTGCAGTACACGGCTGTCTCCTGCAGTCCCATGAAATTGAAAAAAATGATAGCAGGCATACCTGACCTGTGGCTCCACTCATAGGTGGCACATGGGAAATTCAGTCTCATGATCGGTTGGGGGTTCCAGGTGTCAGACAGTTTTCCCCTATCCTGTAATATTCCTTGAACCTAAATTGATGAACATATTTTTTACCTAGTCTGTAGAAAACTTGGATAATAAAAGGCACAAGAGCATTACATAAGCATCACTACAACATTCTTTCATAATGCAGGAATCTTTATAGAAAGACAGAGATTTTCCTCTTTCACAATTAAATTAAAGCTCCTGTCAGCACCAATTTCAATCAACAGTTATAAACTGCTACCCCGAGAATGACTCACGGATTTCCTTTTAGGACACTATATTACACAGTTTTAGTTATTCAAAAGAAGAGTCTATATATGTGTGTGTGCGTGTATATATATTGTACATACACATATTTCCATATGTCAAGAGGTCATAATAAGGGGCTATAAGTATAGCTCTGGACATACTGCTTCTTAATATGGAGCCACACTGCCTCCTTACACGCACAACAAGTCTCCTTCTAGTACAGATATACTCACTGTCAGATGCAGTGTTTCCAGTGGAAAATGTCTCCATTCATACAGAACTGGATTCTTACAAAAAAAAAAAAAAAAAAACTAAAAGAAAAACTTGTATTTGCTCCTGTATGAAATTGGAGTCATATGTACAATAAATGCCCTATATACCTCTAGAATTGTGACTATGTAGAAATAGCTATGCCCAAACCTTTAAATCATAAACTGTAAATCTACATGCACATGATCAGAACTTGCATGCAGAAAATCTGCAGCAAATTCTACATGTAAGTGCACGCAAATCGATGCCAAAACTGCACCAACTTGTGTGGATTTTGGTACATGTTTTTACTGACATGAGGATTTCAGTACTTGTTTTAAATATGCAGATTCTGAAGTCATAAAAAAATAATAATAATTGAAATTGACATGCTGCTGATTTTAAAATTTGCTGCATAGGTTAATTTCCACATAGAAAAAAAAATTACAGCCTGCAGACTTGTGTGGAATAATATGGCATGTGTTTGTAGTTTAATCCATAGCAGAAATCATTTTAACACTTTCCCTGCCATGGACTAATGTTATACGTTGCAACAACTCAATATCCAAAGATACACGTAATACGTCCTTGCTATTAAAGTAAATATCACAGGATCTATAAGGGGTATAAAAAATAATAATAATACATTTTATTTATAAAGTGCCAACATAATCCTAGATTGATTTTAAAGGGAAAGAGATACACTAAAGACACTTATTGTCTCTCTGATTCATTCTCGCCTTGACTACTGTAACTCCTTACTAATCGGTCTTCCCCTCACTAAACTCTCCGCTCTACAATCTATTCTGAATGCAGCGGCCAGGCTCATCTATCAGGCTAGACACTACAGTGATGCCTCTGGTCTGTGCCAGTCACTACATTGGCTGCCTATTCATTATAGAATAAAATATAAAGTTATCACCCTCATCCACAAGGCTCTCCATAATGCCTCACCTCCCTACATTTCCTCCCTCATCTCTGTCTATCGCCCAACCTGTGTTCTCCGTTCACTCAATGACCTAACACTTACATCCTCTATTATCAGAACCTCCCAAGGTCGTATACAAGACTTCTCCCGAGCTGCACCATTTCTCTGGAATGCTCTACCCTGGACAATCAGATTAACTCCCAATTTCTACAGTTTCAAACGCAAACTAAAGACACATCTTTTCAGACAAGCCTATCACAATTTCTAACGTAAACCCTTAACCCTCCTCTGTCCCTGCTCCCACATTACCCCACATGATATGATGTCTTTTCAGGCTAACTTCATAGGTCCAAGCTCCATCCACATGTTAAAGGACACGACTGTCAACGGCTCATAAAGTCTTATGTTTATGTAATGACAGTCACCTCTATTACAAAAGTGTCTGACCTCTGCATAAGCAATGCCACCCCTGCTACCTCTTGTGTCACCCCCTCTACCTCATAGATTGTAAGCTCTTGCGAGCAGGGCCCTCAGTCCCATTGTGTGAAATGATTTTCTTTATAATGTATCTTTCTGTCTGTATTTGGACCCTACAAATTGTACAGCGCTGCGGAAAATGTTGGTGCTATATAAATAAAATTTATTATTATTGTTATTATCATTATTATTATTATTAAAGGGGAAAAATCTCATTTCTAAAATGACAGCTAGTGCAGATCCAGAGTAAGGGTCAGTTCACATGTGAACTGCCCGCGCGGGTTTTGACACCGAGAGAGACGCGGTGAGCCGCGTCTTTCTCTTGTCAAAACCCGCCTGCCGCGACCATCGCGGTCGCGGCTTTCCCCTCCGCTGTCGGCTCAAATGAATGAGCCGACATAGGAGGGAGCTGCCGGGTGCGGAAGCCGCGCGGCTCTTGAAGAAAGGGCATGTCCTTTCTTTTCTCCGCTAGCTACATAGACCACCATTGTAAAGGGGTGGATTTTGAAGCGAAATCCGCTGTCAAAATCCGCCCCTTTGTTCACGTGTGAACTAGCCCTAAGAGGTAACATAGATCTGAAGGATTATGTTGCTAACCCTTATAGATCTGGTGATATTGGGAGGAAAAGTGTCCCCTCCACCTGCTTCAGTAACCAATTGAGACAAATGTAATCCTAAGGGCTAGTTCACACGGGGACATGGACGCTGATTTTGACAGCTGATTTCGCGGCCAAATCAGCCTCCATAAAATGTAGCCCTATGTGAATTGCTAGCTTTTTTTTTCTGCTACCTTTTTTTATTGCTAGCTTTTTTTGCTAGCAGAAAAAGAAGCGACATGACCTTTCTTCAGGCGTTTAACGCCTGAAAAAATGAATTGGAGTCTATGGGGCGCTGAAAAAACCGCTAGCGGTTTTTGGTCGCTTATTTTTGCAGCTGTTTTGGCAAAAACAGCGAAAAAAAAAAAAGCTTAAAAAAAACAGTGACTGAAAAAGCGTCAAAAACAGTGTCAAAAACAGCGTCCAATGCAAAAAACAGTGTCCAAAAAAAGCGACGCTGAAAAATCAGTGACAAAATCAGCTAGGCTTTTTTCACGTGTGAATTAAGCCTTGGAGATCACATTAGAATTATACCAGATTGCTTATACTAAAATACTATGTAATAATGCCCTTACTTGAATTATTTACAGGGACATGACTAGCTGAACATAAGGATTGCCCGTGTTCAATAAATGTATCAAAGATGACATGACAACATGTCCATATCATTATACAGCATACATAAATATAGAAATTGAACCAAAGTAAGAAAACAAATGAAAGTAAGTACCACAACGGTTATAATAAACAAGGTAAAATATCCCACAAGTTACACAGTACACATAGTCATAAATGAAGTCATGCTACTATGATTCTATAAACACCAAAATATACCCACGTCAGTGAAATATCACAAAAATAACTCCCAGATGGCCATCGTCATTACTAAAAAATGTTTATCCTTATACTGGTCTATTGCTTAGATATCACAGCACTTCGAATTACTCTACAAAGTATATACTCCAAATTACTGTATACCTCTGACTGGAGCTCTGAATCACACCCCTTGCCTGCTCCTGTCTGATACTGCCCACCTGACAGTACAGACACTAAGAAACATATCAGGTACCAAAACTAACTGCACTGAATGCACGGGAATGGTGAGAGCTAGAGAGAAAACGTCCGACTGCAGAGAAATCGGTGGAGAAACGCCTATTACTAGATGCTAAGAACTGGAGTTGGTGGAGGTCCTCTTCAAGGCTAAGGTCCAGATAGTGAAACGCAGCGCGCACCAATACATTTTGATTGCATTTTCCCACAGTTTTCCTCTGTGGACTTTCTGCCCCTATTATACCTATATGGAAAACTCCAGCATTTCCAAAAGGTAAAATTGACATGCCTCGGTTTTCAAAGACACGGGCATTTTTGAAAACACAACTTTTTCCGCCGCAGATTTTTTTCTGCAATGTGTGGATGGAATTAGCCAGAATCCCATCCACTTTGCAGTTACTGTAAAACACTGTGTTTTTCTCACGTGGGGCTTCAACTTGCTGCGAAAAAATATGCAGAAAATGTTTGCGTTTTCCACTGCACTTTTAATTTTTTTCAACCTCACTCCTTCCCATTAAGTATATGGGAAAACACAGCTTTTTCACGACATTTTTTCCCTGCAATATGTGGATGAGATAAAACACTGGTACTCTGGCAGAATTTTTTTTTTGCTATGTTTCCACAACAGTCGGAAACCGTCGCTGTTTTTCTGCAAAGTGTGGTCTTGGCGTAAAAGCAGATGTTTGTTCCTTCTGTTCTGGTGATTTTATGAAGATATGTGAAGACCTGTAGGCCTAAGTGATATGTATGAACTCTACACCTGTTGAACTCTTATTTTTGGGAGGTGAGGTGCAAATAACTTTTCGCTTGGGTTATATTTTTAGCAACTGATCTAATTTTAGATGTTTTTTTAATAAAAAGTACACTTTAAATCAAAATTGCCTGAAGGTGCATGTTTATATACAAGGTTGCAATGTAGCAGGTGTCTACTTTCAGAAAATATATTTTATGAGTTTAGTATGTTTTTTTTTTTAATGTTGTAATTTAGGTTTCGTTTATACATCTCAAAAATGTGAAAACTGTCCGCTCAGCTTGTAGTGCAAAATATCCGAAAACCTCTGGCAAAGGGTTAAACTGACAAGGAACCTCAAGAAGATAAACCCCATTCTATGCAGTTTGCAGTTTCCATGTGGGAATTATGACAAGACGTTAGACATCTCTTCTTTTCCGAGATCCATATTTCAAATCTGCAGTGGAAAATTTACAAGCCACATGAATGCCAATGTGAATTCCCATTAAAACAATGGGAGACAGATCTCAGGTAGTTTACAGATTTCAGCATAGTATATAATTCCAAATCCCTTGGAAAATATCTGTAAACATTAACAAAGATCTCTCTAGACTTAGAATGATAATAGTGCAATGCTATGGTGCAAGTTTTTCTATGTGTACTTCTAGTATCTTTCTACTGTTTCTATATTGGGCTAAAAGAAGACAAGGGTGCCAAGTCAATAAATAATAGTTATTATGACAATTATCGATCAATCTATTCAGGATTCCCAAACATGATCTTCTCTTTCATAAGACAAGGATGTGTTGTCTGATGAACGGGAAGAGGTCTTCCTTATGTTTTCGAGGTAGCTCAGCAGCCTGGTGCAGATGGTTTTAGGGAAGCAGGTGGTTAAGAGCACTGCTTTACTAATGTTAGTCAATAATTAATCTGATCTAACAATCTTTCTGGATCATCTGAGCTTTCAGCCGGCATGCTACACAGACATGCAAACTGATCCGTGCATGCTCAGGGGCTGCAGATGTGCAATGAACAGAAGCTTTTGTGGAACAATTTAAAAACCATTATATCCAAAACCTGTCACTGCCTCCTAGCACCTTATCGATTCCTCTGAAATCTGAGTGCTCAGATAGGATGCTTGCTGACTAGACCACATAGCAGGGGTTTTACATCTAACCATACCATATCAATTTGCTGGATGTAGGGTAATAGCCTCCTAAGAACAGTTACTAAAAAGTTATTTCTTAAAATAAGAATTCTGCAGTACAGTGACTTATAGCGTCAAACCAGATATATATAATCAAAAGTGACAATTACAATGTTTATTATATGAAATTGATCAGATACAGTCCGATAACATTCCTACGATCCCGAGGGCTAGTATTTTATATTTAATATTACTTTTTTTTTCACTTTTCTGAATCTCATTGTGACATTCACACTGCAACCAGATTTCCAGAACTGTTGAGTCTTTGTAACGTGACCTATAACCACTCAAACTATCCAAAGTCTCCATCTGTTTAGCACAAACTTCAGCACAAATACATGGTGTAGACACTGTAACTTTTTACAATGTTACTTTGTTGTAAGATAGCCCATATATCCAGTGGTAGTAGGTGGCGACGTATCTGTTTTCCACCTCGCTCACCTATCACCACTGGTTGTATGGACCATCTTACAATGTGGACATTATATGGATATACATTATTCATGGATCACAGATTGCGGATGTATTTTTGAATTTCTATATATACCGGTACAAAGTGTAATGGCATGATAGTTGCTGTGTCTATACCGTGTATTTTTGCTGTTGGTTCTCAGTACACCATCAAGTGTGCAGAAAATTCTATGACTTGTCCTGTATATGGGACACTTGGATGCTCTGAAGCTGCTATGTTCTAGTAAAGTGACTACAAGACGGTTTATCGTTAGTTAGCAACATACGGTGGGATCTTTTATCATTTCCACAATGGCAACTATACCACAAGCTTTTCATTCCACAGTTCTTTAAATCCCATGTAGTGACCACAGTCTTGGCCCCCAGTGACTGTACCGGACATCGACTGTGTGAGCAGATAACATTTGTCCCCAACTAACGTCTCGACCATTTCAATGCAGTGGTGTAAATATCTCTAAATGTGGATGAATCTTTGTCGAATTCTCTGAGAAAACAATGTGAGCCCAGATGCCAGGCTCTCGCTCCCTTCACTGTGCGTTGCAGGAAGTACCTGCATGGAATGGGTTAATGTTCTGCATAGTTCTTGCATAGCCTGAAGCCAACAACTTGGCAGCAAAAAAGTTTTATTTTGCAGGGACATAAACAAGGGAGAGTATAGGTTATTTGTTTTCTTGTAGTCTCCTCATGCATGCTCGCTTATATGAGGATTGGGAGACAAGGCACAGCCAGGCTCTCACTTTCCTCTCCTTATTAGGACACAATCCTGTACACTCCATACACTCCAGTGTCACCACCACCACAAGTAAGTGATCTCCCAATACACAGCTCATCCCCATGTTACATGCAGCTATGTATGTGCATTGTCTTAGGTGAGTGCGAGCTATGGCGTGTAATAAGAGAAGGGACGAGCAGCACAAAACTTCAGTCACACTCTTTGTTTCCCCGCCTGAGCCCTCAGTACTCACAGTCGCGGGGCACTTACTGTAGGGTGCAGTGCACATGCGCGGAGCTGTCGCTGGAGTTACCACACGGAGCAGAAGCTGAGCCCAGTTTCTTAGCCCCCGGCTCAGGGGCAGCAGCGCTGACTGAAGCGTCGTGTACAAGTTTCCCCCGCGGCCACATGACGCCGCCCGGCTGGAGAGCTCCTATACAGTGCTATGTTATCAGAGACTATAGGAGGACAGCGCTCAGCTGAGGCTTCCCACAACTTCCTAAAGGCATCCACCCCGGCAGACGGAAGTAACTGCACTGACATGTCCCCACTGACCACTGCACTGCATGGGCTCCTGGGCGTCAGTCATTGTTACGTCTGTCATATGGTGTATGCCCCTGCGCCCCCTCTCTCACCTGTGGTATCAGGTAAAGTTGTAGTGCCCACAATCCCTGGTCCAGTGTGCAGGGCGCCCGTCATTACCTCAGTACCAGTACTCACTGATGATGCTGTCCAACGTGCAGTGTGTATACAGCTGGCAGCATTGCCCCTTGTGGATGGACCATGCCCATGTGCCTGTACTCTAGCGCCAGCCAAGTGATGCCACCCTGCCCCTCCTTACCTGGTAGCTTTCCTAACAAAGTACGAATGCGTGAAGTCCCAGTGATCGTCCAGCCAGGACTCTATGCCCTCATGATCCTGAGGTTGCGGGCTGCAGCTGCCCTCCATGGTGTGTGGCTGATCCATGATGAGGAGGAGGAGGTGGGAGGAGGATACACAACAGACAAGGCACACAAGTCACTCCACAAGCAGCTGTCTGTACAAAGGAGGTGCCCGTGTGTCCTGTGCTGGGATAACACTAGGACTGGCACTTATTCAATGAGCCCCTCAGTGCTCACTGTCAGGCTGGGCATCATTTATCTCTATAGGCTTGAGTGACAGGCAGGAGCAGCCTGCTGGAAAGAGACAGCTGTCTTTGGGAGTGTGTCTCCCTCCTCCTCCTCCTCCTTCTGCTCTACTGTTCTCCTTGTACCTTCACTGGTCACTGGACAGGGAACTCCAGGTGAGAACAGAAGGATTCAGTGCAACCTCACTGCTGCCCACTACTGGACAAACGGTAAACAGGTACATTGCAAGGCATACACTTATTTGCTTCCTCTAGGACTAGCTATTTAGTACATTAGATGTTTGATAGCGACATATAGAGGCTGAATGAAGAGAGTCACAAATGTAACATGGTGGTGGCCAGAAATGACAGATACAGAAATGACAGTGACCTCATTTCCTCAGGGCCCATCCACAAAAGGTTGCACAGAAACATTTATTTTACACATAGAATTAAGGAGGTGTTCCCTTACCCCTCTATTTGTACCACGTTTTATAAATCTGCACACACCTTTTCCTTCTTCTTGGTGACCTTCTCTCCTTTTTATATTTATCTGCCAACTTTGTTTCATTCAATTACATACGATACTAACTTACCAGTGTACTTTATAATTTAACCTACCTATGCTTGTATTAATACTGAGATGTACTGGGCTTCTTTTGTGAATTTAGCTATGTACTGTATATCTGTGTCAATACTTTACTTTTAATATTAAACAGAACATGTCCCAAGTATTTTTCTGCAGCGACTGAAAGGGATTCTATTATTAAAATGGTATTTTCTCACTAACACGTAGGAATAGCCTTAAGAAAGGCTATTTTTCTCCTACCTTTAGATGTCTACTCCGCGCACCCAGTCAGCTCTCCAATGGGGCCTTGGCAGAGCCGACTGCACATGCCCGCGGCCATATTTTTGTGGCCACAAAAAAATGGCCGCAGTCGGCTCTGCCCGAGGCCCTATGGCAGAGCTGGCTGCGCATGCATAGAAGTTTGAACAGAGCGCCAGAAGAAGACGTGGAGAAAGGCCATTCCAGACGAAGATGGAGGTGGCACTGGAGATTTCTCTCGCAGTATTGGAGACACCCCCCCAGTGCTGTTTGAGCGCTGGGGACCACCCCAGTGCTGCAAGAGAACTCATTTGCATAACGCATAAAACCGGGATTTCTACCGAACGGGTGCGCGGAGAAGACATCTAAAGGTAAGAGAAGAATAGCATTTCTTAAGGCTATTCCTATGTGTTAGTGAGAAAAAATACCATTTAATGATAGAATCCCTTTAACATAAAAACTACGTATAGTCTCTGTTCAGATCCCCAGTCTGCAACATTCAAAGTCAGGTAATATGTAGCTAGTGATCCATCAATGTTCCACAGAATCATAGTATATTGCCTGGGGTTTGAGGACAGTTTTCAAAAGTTTAACAATCACAAATACAACTTAAATGATAAAATAAAGAAAACTAATAATATAGAAAAATCTAGCTTTTTAGGCTAAGGCTACATGCACAAGAACATTATAAAAAAACATCCATGAAACAGATGCAACTTCTATTTTTTCGTAGCCGCTTTGCATCCATTAGGCAGTCATTTTCTTGGATTCTATAGACTTGAGTCTGTAGGCAGATTTTCAGGATGTACAGAGTTCATACATAAGAACTATGGAGATGCTATTAAAAGTTAATGTGTGGCCCAGGTAGCATAGCTGTGTGGCTGCTGTATCTCCTGGAACAACCAGATCTTGCCTAAGACTGGGTTCATGATATTGTTGTTAATGTCCATTGCTGTCTTCTGTCATAGGGTGACAGCAACAGACATTAACTGTTGCTGAGAATGGACACGGTTTCCATTGACACTAATGTCACGCTATCTTCCCTTAGGTTTGTTTACTTTTGTAACAAAAGAAAAAGTTGTGCGGGCAGGACTTTTTCTTCATTTAACAAAGTAAAGCACAGTGGCTCAATGGTTAGCACTGTTCTATTGCCTTGTCACTGTGGTCCTGGATTTGAATCCTGCCAAAGACAACATCTTTATGAAGTCTGTATGTTCTCTCTGTGTTTGTGTTTGTTTCCTCCCACACTCTAAAGACATACTGATAGGGAATTTAGATTGGGAGCTTTACTTCTGACAGAGAGTGATGACAATGAGTGTAAACCAATGTAAAATGTTCTGGTGCTATATAAACAAGCAAAAAAAATAAACTAGGACTTTTAACATTTAAAAGCCAAGATTGATACCAACATTATATTAGATTAATTGTATGATTCTAGCCATGCCAATCATTGAAAGTCATGACATGTTGCATATGCACATCACAGTGAAAGGGTAAAAGGAGGATTCCTCCTTATAATGGCTTCTCACGTATAGAAACATGTTAAAGATGGGGCCACACGGTGGCTCAGTGGTTAGCACTGCAGCCTTACAGTCCTGGTGTTAAAATCCTGCCAAGGGCAAAAAACCATCTGCAAGGACTTTGTACGTTCTTCCCGTGTTTACATGGATTTCCATCCCATATTCAAAAGTCATACTGATAGGAAAAAAAAATGTACATTGTGAGCTCTATGTGGGGCTCACAATCTACATTTAAAAAAAAGAAAAAAAAGAACACACAGGTTGGGATCTGTGGGTTTACAGGGCTGCATATCAGTAATTTGGAACTGCAGACATACAGCTTATAAAGCCTCCCATTAATTTCAATGTGTAGTGTGCATAAGCCGGCACCCATTGAAGTCAATGCGATCTGTTTTGAAGTGCCTCGCTCTGACATGTGTATACGTGTCTAAATGAGTGGCGTGTTACTCCGTGGGAACGGAGCATTATAGTGTCATTGATTTCAGTGACAGTTAACCATGCAAGATGAGAAAAATTCCAATGGAATCAGTGCTTCTGAAACAGTGAGATTTTTGGATTACTTGTATGGCAGGGGCACACAAAGTATACTTGCAGAAGTTTAGCCTCCATGTACTCATATAGTAGCAGAATAGTGGATGATATTTTGCTAAATATTATCCACAAGCTGTCACTAAGGCTCCACTTAGTGGAAATGTAACATATTTGGCTGCTGCGGAAATCTTCCAGAAAAAAAGCTGCACTTTAGAGTACCAGCGAAATGAATGAAATTTCATTAATCTCATCCACAGATTATGGAAAAAAAAGAGCTATGGAAAATTTCCGGTTATTTATGCTGCTGCGGAACCATGAGCATCTTCCCTGTATATTGAATAAAGGAAGAAAAAGCAGTTAAAAACCACAATTTTTCACTTTGTATTTTTTTCCTGCAGAGGTTTTTTTTAGTTGATTTTCATTATGTAGGGCTTTAGTTTAAAACTGCAAAGTTTGATAGCAGCTAAAGAGCCTCAGGGATTCCTACAAGTGTCCTGCAGCAAAAACGACACAATTTCAGGTGGTTTTGTGGTAGTGGTTTTAAGTGTGTTAATTGTGTGTGTCCTAGACTTATGCTGTGTTCACACATCAGTATGCCATCGGTCCATTTGAATTCAGTTTGACACTTCAAAATGGACTGATACACATACTGATTGCATACTGACATCTTTTTACGCGGTTAGCAAACGTTCTCAGTCCCCTAGAGGACAGATAAGGGGATTAAAAGTAGCAATTGTAAACAAAGTAAAGATAAGGAGATATAATAAATGTCCTTATGTCCTCCTTATCTCTACTCTGTTTACAATTGCTACTTTTAATCCCCTTATCTGTCCTCTAGGGGCCAGAGAACGTTTGCTAGCCGCGTAAAAAGATGTCAGTATGCAATCAGTATGTGTATCAGTCCATTTTGAAGTGTCAAACTGAATTCAAAGGGACGGATGTGTGAACATACCCTTACTTTAAGGTTAAGGCCTACCAGGATGTCCCACTGCAAAAAAGCACTGCAGGAAATACTGCGGCAGCAACGCATCGTGGTGCTTCCCGCAGCGCTTTAAATTTTTCCCTGCCAAGGACGTAGCTCTACGTCCTCCCAGGGTGGCACTTCTGTAGCCGAGGATGTAGCTACTACGTCCTTACTACTAATGCCCATATCTCTGGACTGAATGTGGCTATCTTAATTGTTTTTGTGACAGACTTTTTGTGACTTTTTGTAACAGCGGCGTTTACGAGCGCTCCCATTGAAGTGAATGGGAAGTGTTCGGCAGTCTGCCGTAATGCCGGCGTGTACGGCTCTCATACACGCCCGGCGTTACGTAGTCTGAATGCATCCTAATACGAGCTTCTGTTAGCCAGCATGCTTTGGATTGTAACAGTGTTATTGATTAATCATTACATTGAGATAACTAGTAGTTATATTGTTATTGGGTAAGGTTAGTTAAGTACTTACTTACTTTGCCCTGGTCTGAGGAAAACATTACTTTGTTAGGAATGCCACTAAATATCTGACTCTTATTGATCTCTCCTAGGCTGTTGTAGGTCCTAACACATGAAATGACTTTATTACTGACAGTCTAGTGCACCACGACGCTGCTTACGTTATGTTCATCATAATTGTCTTATGTGAGAACATGCTGCACTTTTCACTTCACCCCTGGCAACTATATAAATATTTCCTGTGTTATTTTGGGTTTGAATAAATATGTGAGGGACTTTTCTTTTCCCTTGAAATGTTATTAGACATTTTACAACTCTATCATTACTCACACTTAAAGAACAGAACATAGTTCTACGGCTTGGAGTAGGTATTTGCTGGAGTTCCTCCATCCTTATCCAGGTAACTTACCTCCTCTGAGAGGACACGAAAGTGTAGGTAGTATTTCCTGAGTAATTATTGAAATATTTGTAGGTTAAGAGGTGACAGAAATTGTGAGCGCAAAGTAAGAGTTATTGCTTATAAAATCCAATAGTGATGTTTCTAGTTTTTTAATCTTTGTGTAAACCAACACTTTTATAGTATAATCTTTGTCGAGCTCCATCATAACATAGCAAAACTTTTAAACATTTTTGGTGAGTGGGAATTAATCATGTAGTGTAATGATAATTGTACAGGAAATTTAAAGGAGCCCTCCGGGCAAAATATAAGACTTACAAAATGAATTTTTGGCCCCACAAGGACCCCAAGGATGCTAGTAGTTTGTTTGTTTGTTGAGCAAAATAAACAGTAAGGGCTCATTCACATCGGCGCCCCGGTCTCCTTTATGCAGGTTTCCATTTCCTTCCCGAAAATGGACAGGAAATGGAAACCTGCAGTCACTTTTCAAATCCATTCATTTGAATAGGTTTGAAAAGTGTCCGACCGTGAGCACTGGTGAGCGTTTTATGCTCTCCGCGGCGAAACCGGCTTTTTTTTAACCAGACACAAAGTCACAGCTTACAATGTAAGCGGCCATTTTCTTGTGGCCCAGGCACGCGCAGTCAGCTATGCCCGAGGCCTAGAATATTGAAAACCCAGGACGGAAGAAGACGCGCAGAGAGGCGGGTTCCTGTAGAAGATGGAGGCGTCGCTGGAGAGTTCTCTCGCAGCATTGGGGACGCCTCCAGTGCTGTTTGAGCTCTGGGGCCCGCCCCAGTGCTGCGAGAGAACTCATTTGCATACCGAAGAAAACCTGGTTTTCTACTGAACGGCGGCGTGGAGAAGACATCTAAAGGTAGGAGACGAATAGCCTTTCTTAAGGCTATTCCAACGTGTTATCGAGAAAAAAGGGGCATTCCAATAATTGGATCCCTTTAATATATTTACTACTGTTCATCTGTTCTCTGACTTGCTCAAGTAAAATTTCCTCAGATGAATCCTCCAGGTCATGTTCAAACCATTGATGTGCATAATAAGTAAAGACTTGCATTGTTTCTTGTTCTCTGAGGCCTCCTACTATTCTCTGTCTGTGTCCTCTGATGGTTCGCTCATATTGAAATGCGACATGTAGTTTGGTGTTTGAAATAGAGAGAATTTTGATGGAGTTGTAAGCTTTTAGGTTGGTTGGCAATAAAAATTTAAAAAAAAGAAATCCAGGGAAAAAACAGGACAAGAAAGTATGAGGAACTTTAGAAATAGTAGTAATACCAAGGGTCACTTGATAAAGAAAAATCAATTGATTCTTAATGGGGTGTCTAATGACAAAAAGTACTTAATTGTTCTTCAGCTTTAAATGTTTAACGTCCTCCTATAGAACAACATACTTGGTACATTGGGAAAGGGTATTTACATATGGGATGACCTACTGTTTTTTCAGCTTAAGTAATCAATATATACTCTGTGGGGGACCAATCCCGGGAACCCACACGATCATCAAAATGTAAGAGGTATCGCAGATGTCTCAGTATTTGAAACAATCAAGTACTACAGTGAAAGGTGTGTTGCAGCCCCTTTCTTCTGATCAGTGGGGGGTAACAATGGTCCGACTCCCACCAACCGATTTCCTCCCATTCTACAAAGACATCCGTATATGGGGCTCACAATCTACTTTAAAAAACAAAACAAAAAAACCCATAACATACTCACCTGCTCTCAGTGCTCCGATGTCCTTCTAGTGTGGTTCTTCTGCCTGGTTGTTTTCTTTTGTGGATGTCGTCACAAAAGGGGATTTCCACCAGAAGAAAACAACTGAGCTACAGGACCGGGCCACGCTGGGAGGTACCAGAGTACCAGGCACAGGTGAGTATGTTTTTTGGAGGGGTTTTCACCTCCCCAAAACTGATTAAAAAATAAATTTTAGCCTTGAACCCCTTTCTGGAAAAGAACATTGTGGGCTTTTCCTGGCATCTTTTAGCTATGGAGGATTTATTAGATAGGGTGAGCATGAGCACCATTTATTTCAATGTAAAGTCATATATCTTTTAACCACCATGTTTACTATTATAGACTATTAGTTTTATATGAAAACATTTAGAATTGTTTCTGACTAGAGATGAGCGAACAGTGTTCTATCGAACTCATGTTCGATCGGATATTAGGCTGTTCGGCATGTTCGAATCGAACACCGCGTGGTAAAGTGCGCCATTACTCGATTCCCCTCCCACCTTCCCTGGCGCCTTTTTTGCTCCAATAACAGCGCAGGGTAGGTGGGACAGGAACTACGACACCGGTGACGTTGAGAAAAGTAGGCAAAACCCATTGGCTGCCGAAAACATGTGACCTCTAATTTAAAAGAACAGCGCCGCCCAGGTTCGCGTCATTCTGAGCTTGCAATTCACCGAGGACGGAGGTTTCCGTCCAGCTAGCTAGGGCTTAGATTCTGGGTAGGCAGGGACAGGCTAGGATAGGAAGGAGAAGACAACCACAACAGCTCTTGTAAGAGCTAAATTCCAGGGAGAAGCTTGTCAGTGTAACATGGCACTGACGGGCTCAATCGCCGCAACCCAGCTTTCCCAGGATCCTGAATGGAATACACTGTCAGTGTATTCCCGTATACCCGATATATACCCCCGATACCCGTTCCAACGGTGTGCCCCCCCACCTTCACCCCAGAAATACCCTGCAAGTCCCCTAGCAATAGAATTGGGGCTATATACACCCACTATTTTTGCTACTGCCATATAGTGCCATTGTCTGACTGGGAATTCAAAGAATATATTGGGGTTACGTGCACCCACAATTTTTACTACTGGTATACAGTGCCAGTTTCTGACTGGGAATTCAAAGAATATATTGGGGTTATAAATACCCTCATTTCTTGCTACTGCCATATAGTGCCAGTTTCTGACTGGTAATTCAAAGAATATATTGGGGTTATAAATACCCTCATTTCTTGCTACTGGTATATAGTGCCATTGTCTGACTGGGAATTCAAAGAATATATTGGGGTTACGTGCACCCACAATTTTTACTACTGGTATACAGTGCCAGTTTCTGACTGGGAATTCAAAGAATATATTGGGGTTACAAATACTCTCATTTCTTGCTACTGCCATATAGTGCCAGTTTCTGACTGGTAATTCAAAGAATATATTGGGGTTACGTGCACCCACAATTTTTACTACTGGTATACAGTGCCATTGTCTGACTGGGAATTCAAAGAATATATTGGGGTTATAAATACCCTCATTTCTTGCTACTGCCATATAGTGCCAGTTTCTGACTGGGAATTCAAAGAATATATTGGGGTTACGTGCACCCACAATTTTTACTACTGGTATACAGTGCCATTGTCTGACTGGGAAATCAAAGAATATATTGGGGTTATAAATACCCTCATTTCTTGCTACTGGTATATAGTGCCATTGTCTGACTGGGAATTCAAAGAATATATTGGGGTTACGTGCACCCACAATTTTTACTACTGGTATACAGTGCCAGTTTCTGACTGGGAATTCAAAGAATATATTGGGGTTACAAATACCCTCATTTCTTGCTACTGCCATATAGTGCCAGTTTCTGACTGGTAATTCAAAGAATATATTGGGGTTACGTGCACCCATAATTTTTACTACTGGTATACAGGGCCAGTTTCTGACTGGGAATTCAAAGAATATATTGGGGTTACAAATACCCTCATTTCTTGCTACTGCCATATAGTGCCAGTTTCTGACTGGTAATTCAAAGAATATATTGGGGTTATAAATACCCTCATTTCTTGCTACTGGTATATAGTGCCATTGTCTGACTGGGAATTCAAAGAATATATTGGGGTTACGTGCACCCACAATTTTTACTACTGGTATACAGTGCCAGTTTCTGACTGGGAATTCAAAGAATATATTGGGGTTACAAATACCCTCATTTCTTGCTACTGCCATATAGTGCCAGTTTCTGACTGGTAATTCAAAGAATATATTGGGGTTACGTGCACCCACAATTTTTACTACTGGTATACAGTGCCAGTTTCTGACTGGGAATTCAAAGAATATATTGGGGTTACAAATACCCTCATTTCTTGCTACTGCCATATAGTGCCAGTTTCTGACTGGTAATTCAAAGAATATATTGGGGTTATAAATACCCTCATTTCTTGCTACTGGTATATAGTGCCATTGTCTGACTGGGAATTCAAAGAATATATTGGGGTTACGTGCACCCACAATTTTTACTACTGGTATACAGTGCCAGTTTCTGACTGGGAATTCAAAGAATATATTCGGGTTACAAATACCCTCATTTCTTGCTACTGCCATATAGTGCCAGTTTCTGACTGGTAATTCAAAGAATATATTGGGGTTACGTGCACCCACAATTTTTACTACTGGTATACAGTGCCATTGTCTGACTGGGAATTCAAAAAATATATTGGGGTTATAAATACCCTCATTTCTTGCTACTGCCATATAGTGCCAGTTTCTGACTGGGAATTCAAAGAATATATTGGGGTTATAAATACCCTCATTTCTTGCTACTGGTATATAGTGCCATTGTCTGACTGGGAATTCAAAGAATATATTGGGGTTACGTGCACCCACAATTTTTACTACTGGTATACAGTGCCAGTTTCTGACTGGGAATTCAAAGAATATATTGGGGTTACAAATACCCTCATTTCTTGCTACTGCCATATAGTGCCAGTTTCTGACTGGTAATTCAAAGAATATATTGGGGTTACGTGCACCCACAATTTTTACTACTGGTATACAGTGCCATTGTCTGACTGGGAATTCAAAGAATATATTGGGGTTATAAATACCCTCATTTCTTGCTACTGCCATATAGTGCCAGTTTCTGACTGGGAATTCAAAGAATATATTGGGGTTACGTGCACCCACAATTTTTACTACTGGTATACAGTGCCATTGTCTGACTGGGAATTCAAAGAATATATTGGGGTTATAAATACCCTAATTTCTTGCTACTGGTATATAGTGCCATTGTCTGACTGGGAATTCAAAGAATATATTGGGGTTACGTACACCCACAATTTTTACTACTGGTATACAGTGCCAGTTTCTGACTGGGAATTCAAAGAATATATTGGGGTTACAAATACCCTCATTTCTTGCTACTGCCATATAGTGCCAGTTTCTGACTGGTAATTCAAAGAATATATTGGGGTTACGTGCACCCACAATTTTTACTACTGGTATACAGTGCCAGTTTCTGACTGGGAATTCAAAGAATATATTGGGGTTACAAATACTCTCATTTCTTGCTACTGCCATATAGTGCCAGTTTCTGACTGGTAATTCAAAGAATATATTGGGGTTATAAATACCCTCATTTCTTGCTACTGGTATATAGTGCCATTGTCTGACTGGGAATTCAAAGAATATATTGGGGTTACGTGCACCCACAATTTTTACTACTGGTATACAGTGCCAGTTTCTGACTGGGAATTCAAAGAATATATTGGGGTTACAAATACCCTCATTTCTTGCTACTGCCATATAGTGCCAGTTTCTGACTGGTAATTCAAAGAATATATTGGGGTTACGTGCACCCACAATTTTTACTACTGGTATACAGTGCCATTGTCTGACTGGGAATTCAAAGAATATATTGGGGTTATAAATACCCTCATTTCTTGCTACTGCCATATAGTGCCAGTTTCTGACTGGTAATTCAAAGAATATATTGGGGTTATAAATACCCTCATTTCTTGCTACTGGTATATAGTGCCATTGTCTGACTGGGAATTCAAAGAATATATTGGGGTTACGTGCACCCACAATTTTTGCTACTGGTATATAGTGCCAATTTCTAACTGGGAATTCAAAATGCGCAAGGCTCCCGGAAAGGGACGTGGACGAGGCCGTGGGCGAGGTCGGGGGAATGGTTCTGGGGAGCAAGGTAGCAGTGAAGCCACAGGGCGTCCCGTGCCTACTCCTGTGGGGCAGCAAGCATTGCGCCACTCCACAGTGCCATGGTTGCTTGCCACATTAACTAAACTGCAGGGTACAAACCTTAGTAGGCCCGAGAACCAGGAACAGGTCTTGCAATGGCTGTCAGAGAACGCTTACAGCACATTGTCCAGCAGCCAGTCAGACTCTGCCTCCTCTCCTCCTATTACCCAACAGTCTTGTCCTCCTTCCTCCCAAAATTCCCAAGCTTCACAGAACAATAACCCCAACTGTCCCTGCTCCCCAGAGCTGTTCTCCGCTCCTTTCATTGTCCCTCAACCTGCCTCTCCACGTCACGATTCCACGAACCTAACAGAGGAGCATCTGTGTCCAGATGCTCAAACACTAGAGTCTCCTCCATCTCCGTTCGATTTGGTGGTGGATGACCAGCAACCCACCCTCATCGACGATGATGTGACGCAGTTGCCGTCAGGGCATCCAGTTGACCGGCGCATTGTGCGGGAGGAGGAGATGAGACAGGAGTTGGAAGAGGAAGTGGTGGATGATGAGGACACTGACCCGACCTGGACAGGGGGGATGTCAAGCGGGGAAAGTAGTGTGGATGTTGAGGCAAGTGCAGCACCAAATAGGGTAGCTAGAGGCAGAGGCAGAGGTCAGCAGCTTAGGCGAAGCCAGGCCACACCCGGAATCTCCCAAGATGTTCCAGTTCGTACCCAGCCCCGAAAAACTCCCACCTCGAGGGCACGTTTCTCGAAGGTGTGGAGTTTTTTCAAGGAATGCGCCGAGGACAGATATAGTGTTATCTGCACAATTTGCCTCTCGAAATTGATTAGGGGCTCTGAGAAGAGCAACCTGTCCACCACTTCAATGCGCCGTCATTTGGAATCCAAGCACTGGAATCAGTGGCAGGCAGCAACGGCAGGACAAAGGCCGCCTGCCGTTCACGCCACTGCCACTGCCTCTGCCACTGCCTCTGCCACTGCCACTGCTGACTGTGCTGGCGATGCACTCCAGAGGACGAGCCAGGACACCACTTCATCTGCCTCCGCCACTTTGTTGACTTCTCCCTCATCCTCCCCTGTTCCTGTCTTATCTCCTTCTCCTGCACCATCAAAGGCACCATCAGGCGCTTCTTTACAACAACCCACCATCTCTCAGACATTGGAGCGGCGGCAGAAATACACTGCTAACCACCCACACGCGCAAGCCTTGAACGCCAACATCGCTAAACTGCTGGCCCAGGAGATGTTGGCGTTCCGGCTTGTTGAAACTCCCGCCTTCCTGGACCTGATGGCAACTGCGGCACCTCGCTATGCCGTCCCTAGCCGTCACTACTTCTCCCGGTGTGCCGTCCCCGCCTTGCACCAGCACGTGTCACTCAACATCAGGCGGGCCCTTAGTTCCGCGCTTTGCACAAAGGTCCACTTGACCACCGACGCGTGGACAAGTGCATGTGGACAGGGACGCTACATTTCACTGACGGCACACTGGGTGAATGTAGTTGAGGCTGGGACTGCTTCCCAAACTGGCCCGGTGTACCTCGTCTCCCCGCCTAACATTCCTGGCAGGGACACGAGAAGAACACCCCCCTCCTCCTCCTCCTCTACCGCCTCCTCCTCCGCCACCGCCTCCTCCTCCGCCACCGCCTCCTCCTCCGCTGTTAGATTGACCCCAGCTACGAGTTGGAAACGTTGCAGCACTGGCGTTGGTAGACGTCAGCAGGCTGTGCTGAAGCTGATCAGCTTGGGGGACAGACAGCACACTGCCTCCGAGGTGAGGGATGCCCTCCTCGATGAGACGGCAATATGGTTTGAGCCGCTGCACCTGGGCCCAGGCATGGTCGTTTGTGATAACGGCCGGAACCTGGTAGCAGCTCTGGAGCTTGCCGGACTCCAACATGTTCCATGCCTGGCCCACGTCTTCAACCTAGTGGTGCAACGTTTCCTAAAGAGCTACCCCAATGTTCCAGAGCTACTGGTGAAAGTGCGGCGCATGTGCGCCCATTTTCGCAAGTCGACAGTAGCCGCTGCTAGCTTAAAATCTCTCCAGCAACGCCTGCATGTGCCACAACACCGGCTTTTGTGCGACGTCCCCACACGCTGGAACTCAACGTTTCAGATGTTGAATAGAGTGGTTGAGCAGCAGAGACCTTTGATGGAATACCAGCTACAAAACCCTAGGGTGCCACAAAGTCAGCTGCCTCAGTTTCTCATCCATGAGTGGCCATGGATGAGAGACCTTTGTGACATCCTACGGGTGTTTGAGGAGTCCACAAGGAGGGTGAGCTCTGAGGATGCGATGGTGAGCCTTACAATCCCGCTCTTGTGTGTTCTGAGAGAATCCCTGATTGACATCAGGGATAACTCAGATCACACAGAGGAGTCAGGGATAGCATCCGATCCGTCACAGCTGGAGAGTAGGTCCACACATCTGTCCGCTTCATCGCGTTTAATGGAGGAGGAGGAGGAGGAGGAGGAGGAAGAAGAGTTGTCCGATGATGTGATGGTGATACAGGAGGCTTCCGGGCAACTTCGAATCATCCCATTGTTGCAGCGCGGATGGGTAGACATGGAGGATGAGGAGGAAATGGAGATTGAACTTTCCGGTGGGGCCAGAGGAGTCATGCCAACTAACACTGTGGCAGACATGGCTGAGTTCATGTTGGGGTGCTTTACAACCGACAAGCGTATTGTCAAAATCATGGAGGACAACCAGTACTGGATCTTTGCTATCCTTGACCCCCGGTATAAAAACAACATCTCGTCTTTTATTCCGGTAGAGGGGAGGGCCAATCGCATCAATGCTTGCCACAGGCAATTGGTGCAGAATATGATGGAGATGTTTCCAGCATGTGACGTTGGCGGCAGGGAGGACAGTTCCTCCAGTAGGCGACCAAGTTCTCACCGGTCCACACAAACGAGGGGCACACTGTCTAAGGTCTGGGACACCTTGATGGCACCCCCTCGCCAAAGTGCCGCCACAGAGGGTCCTAGTGTCACCAGGCGTGAGAAGTATAGGCGCATGTTGCGGGAATACCTTTCCGACCACAGCCCTGTCCTCTCCGACCCCTCTGCGCCCTACACGTATTGGGTGTCGAAGTTGGACCTGTGGCTTGAACTTGCCCTATATGCCTTGGAGGTGCTGTCCTGTCCTGCCGCCAGCGTCCTATCTGAGAGGGTGTTCAGTGCAGCCGGTGGCATTATCACTGACAAGCGCACCCGTCTGTCAGCTGAGAGTGCCGACCGGCTCACTTTGATAAAAATGAACCACCACTGGATAGAGCCTTCATTTTTGTGCCCACCTGTGTAAAGCACCCCAACATGAAACTCCATGTCTGTACTCAACCTCTCCAATTCCTCCGCATCCTCATACTCATCCACCATAAGCGTTGCACAATTCTGCTAATACTAGGCTCCCTCCAACATGATTTCCCCCAACTCTGCTGGTTAGAGGCTCCCTCCACCCTGATTTCCACCAACTCTGCTGGTTAGAGGCTCCCTCCACCCTGCTTTCCCACAACTCTGCTGGTTAGAGGCTCCCTCCACCATGAATTGGTCCAAACTGGGGTTTTTAGAGGCTCCCTCCACCATGAATTGGTCCAAACTGGGGTTTTTAGAGGCTCCCTCCACCATGAATTTGCCCAAACTGGGCTGTTTAGAGGCTCCCTCCACCATGAATTGGTCCAAATTGGGGTTTTTAGAGGCTCCCTCCACCATGAATTTGCCCAAACTGGGCTGGTTAGAGGCTCCCTCCACCATGAATTGGTCCAAACTGGGCTGGTTAGAGGCTCCCTCCACCATGAATTGGTCCAAATTGGGGTTTTTAGAGGCTCCCTCCACCATGAATTGGTCCAAACTGAGCTGTTTAGAGGCTCCCTCCACCATGAATTGGTCCAAACTGGGGTTTTTAGAGGCTCCCTCCACCATGAATTGGTCCAAACTGGGCTGGTTAGAGGCTCCCTCCACCATGAATTGGTCCAAACTGGGTTTTTTAGAGGCTCCCTCCACCATGAATTGGTCCAAACTGGGGTTTTTAGAGGCTCCCTCCACCATGAATTGGTCCAAACTGGGGTTTTTAGAGGCTCCCTCCACCATGAATTGGTCCAAACTGGGGTTTTTAGAGGCTCCCTCCACCATGAGTTTGCCCAAACTGGGCTGTTTAGAGGCTCCCTCCACCATGAATTGGTCCAAACTGGGTTTTTTAGAGGCTCCCTCCACCATGAATTGGTCCAAACTGGGGTTTTTAGAGGGTCCCTCCACCATGAATTGGTCCAAACTGGGGTTTTTAGAGGCTCCCTCCACCATGAATTTGCCCAAACTGGGCTGTTTAGAGGCTCCCTCCACCATGAATTGGTCCAAACTGGGCTGGTTAGAGGCTCCCTCCACCATGAATTGGTCCAAATTGGGGTTTTTAGAGGCTCCCTCCACCATGAATTGGTCCAAACTGGGCTGTTTAGAGGCTCCCTCCACCATGAATTGGTCCAAACTGGGGTTTTTAGAGGCTCCCTCCACCATGAATTGGTCCAAACTGGGCTGGTTAGAGGCTCCCTCCACCATGAATTGGTCCAAACTGGGTTTTTTAGAGGCTCCCTCCACCATGAATTGGTCCAAACTGGGGTTTTTAGAGGCTCCCTCCACCATGAATTTGCCCAAACTGGGCTGTTTAGAGGCTCCCTCCACCATGAATTGGTCCAAACTGGGGTTTTTAGAGGCTCCCTCCACCATGAATTGGTCCAAACTGGGCTGGTTAGAGGCTCCCTCCACCATGAATTTGCCCAAACTGGGCTGGTTAGAGGCTCCCTCCACCATGAATTGGTCCAAACGGGGGTTTTTAGAGGCTCCCTCCACCATGAATTGGTCCAAACTGGGCTGGTTAGAGGCTCCCTCCACCATGAATTTGCCCAAACTGGGCTGTTTAGAGGCTCCCTCCACCATGAATTGGTCCAAACTGGGCTGTTTAGAGGCTCCCTCCACCATGAATTGGTCCAAACTGTGTTTTTTAGAGGCTCCCTCCACCATGAATTGGTCCAAACTGGGGTTTTTAGAGGCTCCCTCCACCATGAATTGGTCCAAACTGGGGTTTTTAGAGGCTCCCTCCACCATGAATTTGCCCAAACTCTGCTGGTTAGAGGCTCAATCCACCCTGATTTTCAAAACAAATGTTGGTGCCAACCTCAACTTACTACAAGGGCCAAATTCACTGCTGGTGACAAGCTCTCCTCACTGCAAGTGCCAAATACACATGTTTCAAGGTGTTTTCCTACTGTCAGAGAGGTGGTATTGAGTGTGTAAAGTGTGTAGTTGTTAGGCTGTGATGTTGGGGTAATAGAGGGTCTTTGGTGTGTTAGATGCCCCCAGACATGCTTCCCCTGCTGTCCCAGTGTCATTCCAGAGGTGTTGGCATCATTTCCTGTGGTGTCATAGTGGACTTGGTGACCCTCCAGACACGGATTTGGGTTTCCCCCTTAACGAGTATATGTTCCCCATAGACTATAATGGGGTTCGAAACCCGTTCGAACACACGAACAGTGAGCGGCTGTTCGATTCGAATTTCGAACCTCGAACATTTTAGTGTTCGCTCATCTCTATGTCTGACTTTTTTAAAAACCAGATAATTTACAGATTTAATTCTCTAATATAGGCAATATATATATTGGCAATAGAAAATTGTGATGTTATTGTGATATTAGATAATAGAAACTCTGGTGCAGTTCTTCCCACCATAGCTGATATCTTCATAATCTCCATGGACAGGGAGGTCACACTACCGTTGCTAAAGTCCGTTGCTGTTTTCTGTCATAGGTCACAGACTGATTCTGTGTCCCCATTGACGCTAATGAAAACAACATTTGTTTACTTTTTAACGCAAGATAAAGTACTGAATGCAGGACTGACATGATGCTGACGCTAAGTTCACAGTTGCGCCTGTTATCTGTTCACTTGCAAACCCTTAAAAAAACGGTTTGGTACAAAAAGGATTACAAACAGCTACACAGCGGATACCCGAATGGGTCTTTTTGGACGGATTAGTCAATGGGTGTCCATTTAAAGGGGCTCTATCATTGGGAAAAGGCACTTTTAGGTAAGCACATCCTTGCATAGCCTTTAGAAAGGCTATTCCACACATACCGTTTGTATGTAAATTGCCTCAGCAGATTTTGAATAAGTCTGTTTTAATTCATATGTTATTGAGCTTAGACCGTGCAGCGGAAGTGTCTCTGTGCACTGTCTGCTCTATGTGTATGTATAGCAGAGGCTGTTGTGCTGAGGTGTGAAATAGCCTTTCTAAAGGCTTTGCAAAGGTGTGCTTATCTAAAAATGATTTTTCCAAATGATAGAGCCCCTTTAAACAAACAGACTGTTTGTGTCTGTTTTTGTTTTTTTTTTCTGTTGCCCTTCTTCATTGGGAGCATACACAAAGGGAAAAACAGATTGCAAAACAGACATAAACAGATTACTATTTGTTTGTAATCCATTTAGAATTCAGTTTCCATAGATCTCATTGTTAAATTAAAAAAACGATTGATTGTTGTCCGTCTGGTATGCTTATTTATTGAAAATAGTAAAAGTCTGACTTTTTCTTCTGCTCTAAAAGAGTGGATAGCAGACAGAAATGCTCCAAAAGCACACCTACGGATAGTTTTTGCAACCTATTGAAATCAATGGATTTTAAAATGAACTGTTTAAAATCAGCTTTTGAGCATTTGAAAATGGTTTCAGAAACTGATATGAACCCAGCGTAAGTTAAGTGATCAGGTAGAGTGCTCTGCCTGATCATTTAGAAAGGGGTCAGGGGATCTGGCACTGACTTTGGAAATTGACACAGAGGGACTTTTTTGTGCTGAAAAGTGAAACTTAAAATGCCACAATATGTCATGTTTACCTTTTTCTGCTGCTAAAACCACCATTATGGCTGCAGCACATATTACATCTGTCTTTGAGGCTGTAAAGTAAGGAGCAGTCTGCACCTTCCCCTATTCATTATATTTACCACTGGTTTGTCTAAATGTAATTATACCAGGAGTAACTGTACAATGGCAAATAAATAGCTAAGAAAAACTCTAGTGAACATGTAAGAGATCCAGGAACACTGAATTGCATATGTAGGGCAAGTACATGCAGGCATAATGCAGCTAAAAAGATCCATGACCCAGGAAAAGTGCAATCTATAAGCACAGTCAGGAAAGCTGCTTACTGTCTGTGAATAATATCTCATCTGTCATCACAAATGCAGCCAGAAGTAGATAGAAGGCTTTTCTTACATTGCAAGCTATGAGATTTGCATATTGTTCAGTGCAAAGAGAAAGAGGTTTGCAGACCTATGTAGAGTCTGTGAGGAGAATCATCCCTCCCCTCTCCATTTACTGTGTGAAGAGAGAACAGAGCCCCCTCTTTCCACTCACTGTGAAGCCATCTTTCATCTATGGATGGGACTTCACTAGTATCAGGGATTGAACTGCAAATTAGCTAGAAGAGACACACCTAGTGGCAATAACGTTAGAGAGGTTTTCAGACAGAAAGCAGCAACATATTAATCAAAATGCATTACTATTACTTTGTCCACCATCACATGTTCTATTAAATGAGACTAAGTTGTCTGAAAAATTGGTCACCATTTAAGTGAACACTTGATAAATGTTATGCAAGGCATGTAAGCCTTTTTTTTTTTTTTTTTTTGCAATGGCATACTTGCTAGAATTCTTGCTCAACACTCAGTCAGTGATGCTCAATATATTCGTTCAGATAGGAGAGTCCTCAACAAGAATGCTGTGAATCATTTGCTATACTTCCTTATATTGCAGATGAATGTTATACTGACAGTACTGATTTACAATAACGTTAAATACAAAGAGACAGCGAATCCCTGGCGTATGACATGAAAAGGCTTCCTTTTGTAATGACTTTCTTATTTATTTGTCGTAAATTACAAGTGCGTTGTATGATTTACACAATGATAAATAAATAAGCATAAAGTAGGAACCTTTGTTCGCAGAAATGGTTTTTTTTATGAGCCTTATGTGTTCTACTATAGAAAATAGAACAAGGAAATGTAGAAGTTTTTATAATACATTATATACCTTTGTAACAAAGACTATGCACTTTCATAATGTAATAACTACAACAAAAATAAAATGAAACTGAAAACGTGTAAACCTTTAATTTACTCTGATTGCAAGTCTCCACTAAAAGTGCTGTTATGCATTATAGAAAATTACAAATGATGGATGGATGTGCCCAGAATAGCTCACACACAAATTGTACAGGTACCATCAAGTACATACAGTGTGCCAGATTTATTATTTGTTTTTAGACATTGTTCTTCACTAGGAGTAGTTGTAAAATGCACCAAATCTACTAAAAATGCATACCATTTTCAACCTCTAAAGTCGTGTTTGCAAAGATGCTAGACTGAGAAAAATTAAGGGAAAATCTGCTAGTCCTACATCCTCCTTGTAGGAGACAATCTTTGAGGAGACATGTAGGAGACAAGCTTTTAAAACACTTTCCAGCAGAGAATGGTCTGTGTCAATTATTTCCTGCTGACCTAGATAGAATGCTCAAAACAGGTTAATTCTTTGGAAAACTACTGTCTGATCGCTGGGAGTAAAGCCATATTCTTCCCAAGCCACGAGTACTAAATATTTGAAGCCAAATTATATGTCTGATAGTGATCATAAAGAAAAATGTATTATGTTGCTATGAAAAGACAATTAGGTTTAAAGACTGATAAAGAAGAAAATGATTTCTGCAAGCATATTATAAGAAGACTAATCTAGATAACCTGTAGGCTATATTGTATAATAGCTATTTTAAAGAAGATAGCAAATCATATTGTCATTGTTTCCATGCATTTAAATCAATAAATATTTTAATGCTTTTTTCATGTTAGTTTTAAGTAGCATATTAGAAAAAAATAGACATTCATAAGTTATACAAAATATATGTAATAAATATGTATCGTCTCTGCCTGTTCAAGTCTCTGCGCCACCCTCTGCTCGCACACTGTGGTGCAAGAGGCGTGTTCATTTTAATTCCTTAATTAGAGTTTTTTGTTTTGAACACTGCTCTGTTACCTCATCTGTAATTGAATTTCCACCACACCCATCTCCTGCACTTTGTTTCCCTGTTATCATTAAATAGTTAATCTTAGCCTTAACTGTGTGATTGACAGCCTGTCTACCAATCGGGTCTGGTGCAGGTCCTGGACTTCCTATATACAGGTCGTCAGCCCACACAGGTTTGCTGGCTATTTTGACTCTGTCCTGTGACTTTGTTCTCGCTAGCTTCCTACTTCTCTTACTATTGCATTACTGAGCTCTGACCTTTGGCTTCCCTTGTGACTACTCTTTTGGATTACATTTTTGTACTGCTTTTGTCTCTCTGGCCTTGACCTTTGGCTTGCTGACTCTTCTTCTGTGTTGTTTGTCTTGTTCTGTGTACACTTATTTAGAGAAGAGATTGCTGCCCAGTTGCTCCTGTCATTAGGACAGTTGTAGTAATTAGGTAGAGACACGGACTGGGTTGAGTGTAGGGCTTACCGTCTCTGTCTTTCCCTTCTTCCATTGTTCCCGCAGCAGCACTAGGTAATTGCCCAACTAGAAATTCTTTACAAAATACTTATAGCCAAATAATTTAAGGAAATGTGATGCAGTGCTACTCTCAGATGTTTTACTATGCGCTATGACAAATGATGTATAAAAATGTACATCTACCTTAATGTTGAGTAGCTCTGCACTAGCTTTGTTTTACTTATAGTGTATTGAGACTCATATCCTATTTTATGTAGAGCTTCACATGTGAATTTTTATGCAAACTTTGCTTATAATATTTCAATAACATACAGAACCATATCCTGAATTCCATTGGATTTCAGAAAGTGTGAATATGACAATTTGGCATATTCCATGGATAGAGAGAAATGTAATTTTATCCTATACATTGTGTTTTTTAACAAAAAGTGTCATTCCTACAGTCCAACAAGGCACTGCACTATGGCTTCTAATCTAACATAATATTTCCTGCAGTCATGTGTAACTCTTCCATCTGCTCCCATTATCTTGCAAAACTGTACACAGTAGAAGAGAAGACAAAACAGTAGTATGACATGACAGGAAGAGCGTTGCTGCATAGTGCTTATCGATCTAATGAGGCAGTAGCAACATTTTAGGTTGACTTAAAAGGATTACCTAGCTCCTAAAAATGAGGCTAAAGAAGAACTAAAAAATAGTAGTCTACTTAGACTAGATTCATATCAGATGCAAGGGTGGTAAATTATCCTGCACTTTTCCTCACAATCCTTGCACATCATCAGGTATTTATGGCGATGGTCTATTATAAGACCATCAGTTTTATTTTTGTTCATACATTCTGACTTAATAACAGTAATGTGCTAATCTTCATTCACTATTTTCCTCTTATATATATAAAAAAAAACAAAAAAAAACTTGCAAGTCTTCAGTAGGTGATACCTTTTTTAATGGCTAACTCATATTTTCCTCTTAATGCAGTTAAATAGTATTGTGCTAAAACAAGTATTCTTTTTCAACCAAAAAACCCCCCCAGGTATTCTTAATGCAGACACATATTACATATTCACAAATATGCCATTAAAGGGATTTTTATCATTAGAATCCCTTTTTTCAGTACTACCACGTCGGAATAGCCTTAAGAAACCTTTAGAATTGTCAGCCATTTTTCTGTGTCCACTACATGAGCGTACTGCGCATGCACAGTACGCTCGTGTAGTTCTAGGGAGTTCAGAGCATACTGAGCATGCTTAGTAGCTCTGTACCGGCATCCAACAAGTAAGTGATGCAAGTATAGGGCTACAGAGTATGCTCAGTATGTTCTGTACTTCGAAGAACAGTATGCTTATGTAGCGGCCACAGAAAAATGGCCGACATGTCTTGTCGCCCATTTTTTTGTGGCCGCTACACGAGTGCAGTCTCACCGGAAGAAAACAACTGGAGGATGTGACAGAGAGGCGCAGCTGTAGAAGAGGAAGGTCGTGAAAGGAGAGTCTTCAGACAACACAGGGGACATGCCCTCTGTGCTGTCTGGAGAGTCATTTGCATACGGAGAAAACTGGAATATTACAGAAACGGCGGTGCTGAGAAGAATTCTAAAGGTAGGGGAAGAATAGCCATAAATATCTGAGTCTGGAATATCCCTTTAAGTCGTCAGATTCCTTTCTTTCATAGAGGACCATTGTTGTCAGCATAAATGAGATACCCCTATTACCCTCTTTCCTCCAATCCCCTTTGGTGAACAGTAGAGGTCTAATCCTGCTTTGGCTTAACAAAAATTTTTAAAAAACAGTATGAAAACTGGATAAAACATCCAACTACATCATATTGTTAGCCTGTTGTAATGCTAATTATTATTATGTTTTTTAATTTTATTTAGTTATTTTTTTACATAGTCACAAAAGTACATAGTTCACATAAACATAATGTAGAAACTGTAATGCTAATTACATCAGGACAAAACATCATTCTGAGCAGTGAATTGTCAGTTGATATACAGTACATGGTAGATATGAATATGCTAATTAGCTTAAATTGCTTCATTGTTAGATGATGCACATGGAGTTAGAGGAATTATACATTTTGAATGGAACTTAATTTTTTTAAATTCACAAAACAACATAATTGGTGCCTTTGGTATTTTGTACTCTATACATAATGCAAGATTACAGTAAGTACTACTAATAAGGCGGAAAATATTTTACATGCCTTATTTAGAATAATGCGGACTATTAAAACCTACAGTACATTGCTTTTTTATCTAGTGTTCAGTTTATTGCAAGGTAATATATTAATTTAGTATTTAAAAATAAAATATGAAAATTTAATAGAGAACACTTGAGTTGTACTGTAAATTCAAGATTTTTCCATATAATATGTGTTGAAAGCATTCAATATTTGTAGTAATAAATATGAAGTTTATACTTACATTAAGTAATCTTATAAGAAATTATTGAAATAAGTTTTTTTTCATTATGTGCAATAGAAGCTATAAATACGACATAGGGTAATAAAACTTACCTGTTTAGTGCTCCATTGGCTTCCTTTCTTCTGTAATTATTTGAGTGTTTTAGCCCACTAAGTCAAGAGAAATCTTAAGAGAAAACCTGGGTGTTTTTGATGATCCACACAAAAACAATATATAGAAAGCAAATCCAGTCATGTGCCACTGCTTATGTGAACACACACATTAGCCAACTTACTGAAGAAGCATCTAATTAATCTGGATATTTTTGACAGGTCAGTGAACACAGTGCTATCCTAGCTCATTTCCACATATATACTTGCATTAACCGTTTGCAGTCCCTCGTTGACATTAAATGTGCTTAAGTGTCTTGTTCTGATTTTCAAGACAGTGTTTTCTTGTAATTTTGTAAGAGAAAAAATTTGTTGAAATTTCATAGCTTGATATTTAATATCATACAAACTTAATTTTCTTTGGTAGTTTATACCAATTTTAACAAATTAGGTAACCCACATACAATATGTATCTAATATTAATTTTAGTTAAAGGGATTCTATCATTAAAATGCAATTTTTTTGTCCCTAACACGTAGGAATAGCCATAATAAAGTCTATTCTTCTCCTACCTTTAGATTTTTTCTTCGCTCCACCGTTTGGTAGAAATCCTGGTTTTATTCTGTATGCAAATGAGTTCTCTCTCAGCACTGGGGGCAGTCCCCAGCGCTCAAACAGCAATGGAGGTGTCCCCAATGCTGCGAGAGTACTCTCCAGTGCCGCTTCTATTTTCGCCTGGAACCGCCTCTCCCACCGTCTTTATCCGGCGCTGGCTTCAAACTTCTAGGCATGAGCAGTTGGCTCTGCCATCAGGCCTCAGTAATTTTCCTGTTGCCTCTGCCCGAGGCCTGACGACAAAGCTGACTGCGCATGCCTAGAAGTTTGAAACCAGCGCCAGAAGAAGACGCAGGGAGAGGCCATTCCAGGCGTTCCTGGAGAGTTCTTTGGGGGTGTCCTCAATGCTACAAGATAATCATTTGCATACAGAAGAAAACTGGGATTTCTACCAAACGGCGACGCAGAGAAGACATCTAAAGGTAGTAGAAGAATAGCCTTTCTTAAGGCTATTCCTATTTGTTAGGGACAAAAAATAGCATTTTAATGATAGAATCCCTTTAAGGTCATGGAGGTTGAGAAATCTTGCCCTTTCTTCCACTACTGGTCTCCATTGCTCCTGGGGGGGGGGGTTCTGTTGTGTTCTGTGATACTTCCTCATGTTCTGTAAGTACAGTCGTGGCCAAATGTTTTGAGACTGACACAAATTTTGTTTTTTACAAAGTTTGCTTCAGTGTTTTAGAATGTTTAGTCAGGTAACTTTTATTGATGAATACATTGAGTTTTTACAAAGACTCAATTTAGGTGTAATCAAATTTTGTTGAGTATTTTATTTTTTAAAACAAAACAGAACAAGAATAAGACATAACTTACAAGGAAAAACAAACTGGAGTCATGCCGTGAACCAGTACATAGGCCCAGTACACCCAAATCAAATCAAAGACTGGCATATCAGGAGAGAATTAGTAAAAACAGAAAACAAAACAACCAACCAAAAATAAAACATAAAACACTAAGGAGGCAGAGACACGGAGCAAAGACTCAATTTGAAGTACTAACCCTTATTTTTCAAGATTTCCGCAATTCTCCCTGGCATGCTGGAAATCAACTACTGAGCCAAATCTCAATTAATGGCAACCCATTCTTGCCTAGTCAGCGCTTGGAATTTCTTTTTGTATTTCCACCAACTTTTTCAGAATTGACCACAGATTTTTCAATGGGATTGAGATCTACAATTTTCATGGCCATTGACCCAAAACTTCAATTATCTCTTCACCGTATTTATCACTTTTACCTTGTGATATGATGCTTCACAATGCTGTAAAAAAGATTGTACCTCACAAAATTGCTCCTGGAAGGTTGAAAGAAGTTGCTCTTGGAGGATGCTTAGATACCATTATTTATGGAAGTGTTCTTAGCCACAATTATGAGTAACACAAGCAACTGGTCAGAAGAAAATAGACTCTTTTTATACCCACTGTGAGAAGCTGCAGACTCATCGGCCGTGATTTTGCAGCCACAAAATCATGGCCACAAAATAATGCGGCGTATATGATCCAGGCTCCCATTGAAATCAATGGGAGCTTTTACTGTGAGCAAAATCTCACACGCCGTATACGTGCCACATCACGCGGCACGTTACTCCGTGTGAATGGACCCTAAAAATCAGACTCCCATTGACTTCAATGCCATTTTATACACGTGTATTTTGACAAAATCAGCTCGCGTTGACATCGTGTGAAGGCAGCCTAAGACTCAAAACTACAGATACAACTGGCTACAATACTAAGGGGTTAAAAAGACTTACAAACCCTTTCAAAGTGAAAATCATAACAATATGAAAAGGTAAGGGGTGTGCATCCCCTATTTAGACTGTGCAATCTTCTTTTCCACTGTAGAATATTCCTGTATGATGGGATTCTGTCAATATGGGCAGCCAACTGTGTGCTTTTTTGTGCAAGAGCAGTGTTCACTTGAAAAATCAATACAGTAAATGTGTTTCTCTGTTAATGAAATGAGTATTTAGCTATTGTCATATATGGGTCAACACTTGGCCTACAAAGCAAAGGTGGCTCTAGGAACCTTGGAGGAAGATGTAAATCTTGGACTACTGGAACATTCCGTGACTAATGTAGGTTAGCTTAAAAATTTTTGCAAGGAATTTTATTTTTGATGTTATTGTTTTCTTCTTTTGTAAGTACTTACTGTAGGATCCAGTTACACTAGATAATACCACTTTTCAGGTTTATATAGCGTATGTACATTCTAATCCTCCCAACATATAGGTCTAATGCCCATAGACTATCATGAAAAGGAAAGCTATTCCATAAATTTCTTTTCGGCATATGTTTGACTGGTATACTTTGTTATAGTTTTTCTTCATCTCTATTGCAGTGCATGTTGAACTGTACTTTTTAATACTGATAGTAGATGTAACTGTATAGAGTACATTTGCTTAGGCCTGGCTCACATAATTAGGTGAACATTTAACACGTTTTCCCCTGTAATGTGAATCTAGTCTTAGTTTGTATGTATAAATATAATGATCCGTCACTCGGTATTCAATAAGTTAGGTGCTCAGAAAAGGCATCTCACCGCCTTAGTTTGTATGTAGGCATTATTTTTATTTAATAATGATTGTAGTACACATCTCTATGTGTATTGAACTGCAATGCTGCAATTATTGCAACAGAACAATGTGTAACTCATAGATGTAATCTGATCAATTTATGTAACTGATCTCAGCACCAACTAGTCTGACCTCTAGATGAAGTCATACAATAACTCTTTTTCTGACGTCATGTCAAGCAAAATTAAGCAAAGTGTACAACCTATATCTGTTACCTTGAATGAGGGATAGATTTTAGCATAATAAAAAAAATTAACTTTTTTCACAATATTTTAAATATATACATGCATTTACGTATTTGTTCCTTATATTAAAGTCATTTTCAATCTCTCTACCTTACAGTTAACTCATTTTAGAAATATTTAAAGCTTGGTCTACATTCACATTTGCATTAGAGTCTCCATTTGGAGATTCTGTCGCAGTGTGTGCCATACAGAAAAAATGCTGCTGTTAAGTCTGAGAACATGAAGAAATACTAATTTTTCCTTCCACTAAGTGCCTATAGTATTGAACAAAGGACTTTGAATCCAAGATGGAGCTTATTTCCTGTTTGCCATGCTTCTGGTGGAATTCTTTAGGTCAGAGGAGGTGGTGCCCAGCCGGATGTCAGAGGTCTGAAGCCAATGAGAGATGGACAACACTCAGGAATGCCAAAGATTCATTAACTCCTCCTTGCTTTGTCTCTTAAGTGTGTGTGAGCTTTGAATAAACGTCAGCAATGCTGTTGGGAAGGGCTGAGAACAGCATTTAGCTGGTGTGATACAGAAACTCAGTGTCTGTCTCATTCTTAGCAATTGTGCACAAACATGCTCATTTAATTTGGACTGACTGATTGATCCAGGATATAGTCAATACGACTACGACACTGCAAGTCTGACTTTTTGTCAGTTTCAGTTTAAGAAACCGATGGATCCCATATAGTTAATGGGGTTCGTTGGGTTCCGTATGTGACCGCTGTTGTAGTGGTCTGCTTATCAGATGTTCTGGTCCGACACACCAGAATAAGGGATAGGCCGACACCATTTCTGTGTATTTCTTACATTACAAATACATACCACTCTGGCAGATTGACTAATGTTACCACCAATATAAACAAAATCATATTGATAGATTAATTTATCTATCTGTCTGTTTGTGTGTCTCTCTGTTGTATGCTGAAAGAGCGTCCTTTTGAACAGTAGATCAAAAAACACTGAAGAACATCCCAGATCCCAGTAGACTACATATAATAATAAATCAAACTACAAGTATGTCACAATTCCCAAGACTCAAAGGAAGTTTTAAATGTGGTCATAAAGGATGCAAGTGCTGCCAGAACATCAGCCACAAACAAACAGTCAACACCAACATTACTGGAGAAAAAATCCAGATTAAATTCAAATTAAAACATCTCTAATCTGAAGTATGCGTCACTGTACATGTGGCTTGCAGTATGTAGGATGCACCATGCAGCAACTCTGGTCAACAACCACAGGTACAACGTCTATAAAGGATATATATTCCACATAGAAAGATGCCATTCAAATCTGTTCAGTTTAATGTTCCACTATTCGATCGGATTCCAAACACAAACCCAGAAAAATGTCTTCAACTACGGAAAAGATAAATGTTTTGGCTGTTTAGGTTAAATACCATCTTGCCATACATATTAATGAGGCATTGGAGAATAATTTCTGCTAAGTAATCTGTTGATAGTTTACTTCCAACTATTTGTGTAATTTTTATGGCATAAATGTATGTATATGAAATATTGGAAAGTGATTTTTATTAAAGGGTGTTAGGATTGTGCAGAGACTGCGGCCATGATATGGACGTCGCTCTGTTCCTCTGCAAGATCCAGGGTTGCAGGGGTTAATCTGCCTTGCAGCAGCCGGGCGTGGTCGACTGGGTGATCGACATAGGAGTCGACCAATAGATGCTCGGATTGGGCAGCTGGGCTATTTGCTGGTGACCGCCCCTTGCCTCAGGCAGCATGCTGCCTTGTATGTGTGGTGCAACTCTGTAGGGGCAGCTAGCAATACTTCCCAGGCAGGGTGACTGGGAGTGGGCTTGGCAGTAGTTGCCTGGGTGGTTGGGTGGAACTAACACACACAGGGTTTACTTGGTCTCAGTTTGTTTATTTGTGCGGCTGCTCTGACTGCATGCCTCTGTGAATGTTAACAGAGCACACCTGGTCATTTAATTTAGCTGGCAGTGACAGGAAATGTTAGCCGGTGTTCACACCAGGTTGGTTAGTAGTCAGTGGCCCAGAGGGCTCCGTAGGGTTTTCATTTGTTTGTTTTTTTCAATAAACCCTGCTGACCATAACAAAGGGGTATTTCCATGACGCTTGTTCACTAACCTGCAGGCTGTTGTGCTCTCTTCACTTACTGCTTTTCTCGGCACATAGGTGGGCGGGGTTTCACATGCACGGGATTGGTTGTAAATGAATTACCACAGTGTGAAGCTGATGTAGCAGAGCTGGATTTGAGTCAGTTTACATTAATTACATACAGAGGTAACGGACTCCTTATCTCAGCCCTTATCAGCCAAATTCAATTAAACCGAATGATAAGAGCTCAGAAATCCCATAGCTCTCACCTCCCCTATTTGTGTCATTTAAGTAGCGCAGCATCTCAAACAGCTCAGAGCTGCTCCCAGCCCCTCCCTCTCCCCTGAGAGCAGGCAGCTACATCACTTGACAAATGAGCAGATAATCCCAAGGGCCATAGAAATGCAGTGTAAACAATGAAGTGAATAAATTAAGATAGTGACCAAACAAAGCAGTTTTGATAAAGCAATGCATTTAGGAAAAGTCTTAAATCCACATAAACTAGCAGTATAGATAGGATGCTTGTGATGGGACAACCCCTTTAAGGCATTTGTGTGATGCAAGTGCACACTTTTATCTATTTATTATTATTTTGTCTTTCTTGATATAAATGTACGTGTATGTATTTTTTTCTGCATAAATGTATATATGATTTTTTTTTTACAACAATGTATATGGTTTGTTACATTATCACTGTTATATTTTAGGTAATGCATCTACATTCATCATCAATTTTTATTCAGTTTGTCTTTCCTCCTAACACAGGCACATAATATGCACGTTTCCTTCAGTTCCGTCCCTTACAACACATTGCCATCTGTTTTTACTATGTCATCTGTCCTTAATATGCATATTTCCTTATACCACTCTGCCCCTTACAGTGCACTGACATCTGTCGATACCATTGTCTGCTTCCATGCTCCCTGTCTCCCCTTAATCTGGCAAGTCCTGCAGGACCCCTAGCCACTCATCCATCATTTTCCGGCATTTTACATTATTAGCACATTAGCCCATTTTATAAGACGTTCATACACATAAGCTCATTTTCACATAGCTGCAGAACCAATCGTCTTTGCTGAACCAGACACCAACAAACAGCTTGCAATGGTGGACTCTTCAAATAATGCCGGAGTATAGCATACTCTTCTGCTCTCCATCACTCACTAGAGCTGATTGGCCACAGGAGAGCGAGTGTCCATAGCTAATAGTCCAACCCTATGCACAACCTTAAGGAGCAGAGCTACACACATATAATGGCACAGCACTTTTAGCTCTCCTATATGTCAATTGGTCAATTCAAGGCTCCACATAATGATGGATGCAGAAATGTCTGTAAGTGCTTAAGTTTTCCTTTTTTTTCTTTTGCTTCCATTTTCTGTTCTCATCCTATTATACTAGTTCAGTTGAATGCACTGAGGTTTGTGTGTTTTTCCTGTCATTTGCTCATGGCTCCAATCTCATCCCCCATATGGGTGGTCATTCCACCGTTTACATGGGGGCTATCTGGTGCCATTTAATTCATTTACTTTGTGAATTTTATGCTATATGTTCTGTATACTCTTTGTTGGCTTCAAGAAGGGGTCTATATACCCCGAAATGTGATGTAAAGTCTCTAGAAATGAAACAAGATTACACCTCATAACATTGTCAACAAATTCTTGTGTGGCTCCTATTCTGGTGGTTTTGTACCTTAAGCATTTGTGTTGAGATCAGTCCTGTCCTTCCTCACCAGATGGATCTATGACAAACGTATCTGGTGGTATCAAGCATGGCTGCAACCATCCATTTGGGCAACAGTTGATGCATTTTTGCTTTGTATCCTGAGTAACAATTTACACAGTGGACAGGTTCTGTTTTTTTTTCACCATGTGCCCAACCTATTTGTTATACATCATCCTAGACATACAATATGCTTAGCGTTACAGTGCCATATATCAGATGATATATGTCATTGGGCTTTTCAGACCTGTTGACACCACTGAGGCACAGTCACAAGAATCAGCGATGATACCGGGGTGCATAACATTAGCCAGAGGCCCAAAGAAGACGCTGATGGACCACCAGACACACAGGAGAGGTGAGGCAAGTTGAGTTTAATAGTTTTATATTTTTACCACCTCCTCTGGGCCTCCACTTATTATACAATAGAGTATAATCCATTTAGAGTACAAATGGGTGGAGAACCCGAAACGTTCTGAAAATTAGGGTTGAATCTGGTTCTAACTGAATCAAAAATGCAATGTTAGAATTGTCATTTATTTCTATTTTCTCCTTCCTTCTTTCTAAATAGTATTGAAATCTGTAATGTGGTTGCTTAGTTACAGGTCATATTTATAAGTCAGTCCCAAGACACAAGTCAGACATGTAATGTATCATGTAATTGGATTTGTTTACACGGTTTAGTGATGGGAAAAATAAATATGTATTATAATTTTCACTGTGTTATAACCATTATATTGTAAATTCAATAGAAATATGTTGTTAGATATGTAGTACAGTATTATAGTACAGTTGAAAAGACATACAGTATGTCCATCAAGTTCAACCAGGGGATGGGAAAGGCCATAACTTAAGGAAATAAGTATTTTATACATTTCTATAAGAATCAATTCCCTTTTGCTCTAAAAAGGGATCTGAGCCATTTTTTTTTTAATGTGTCAGGTGTTGCTGCTGTAACCAGTTCCTGGGGTCGGCTATTCCACAGATCCACACAGTGAAGAAGCCTTCTTGCCTCTGAAGATTAAACTTGTTTTTCTCCAGATGAAGTGAAGTGTTGCCTTTTCATTTGAGGGTATCTTACATGGAACAGATTTTCCCCATATTTCTTATATAGGCCATTTATATATTTATACAGTTTTATAATGTCTCCCCTTAACCCCTTCCCACTGATGACATTTTTCGATTTCCATTTTTGACTCCCTGCCTTCCAAATCCAATAACTTTTTTATTTTTCTAATCACAGAGGGATTATTGTTTGTGGGATAAATTCATCTTCATCATGATATATTTTTTATTCTGTACAATGTACCGATAAGCTGGAAAAATGTTTCAGAATGGGGTGGAATTGGAGAAATAGTGCATTTGTCCCACTTTTTTATGGGCTTCGTTTTTATGGCACTCACTGTGCAGCCAAAATGACGTTACCTATATTCTATGTTTTCTGCAAAATCCAAAACTATCCGAAAAAATATATAGGGTGTCTTTTTTTTTGTACAGGGCCAGTTGTACTTTTTAGTTATAACATTTTAGGGAATGTCTATTGCTTTGAACACTTTTTATTAAAACGTTTATCAGAGACAAAACAGCAAAAAAAAAAAAACAACTTTTCGGCAATTTTGATTTTTTTTTGCCACTATGGAAAAAATATTTTTTATTTTTATATATTATATAAAATATATATATTATATTTATATTTTTATTTTATTTTTTAGAAGTTCATAGACCATGCATTTTTGGACACAGGGATATGTAATGTTTATATGTTTGACTGTATTTTTTTAGTTGTATATGTATTCTAGGGAAAGAGGACTAATTTGAACCTTTAGTTTTTTTACTGGTTTTTATATTTTTGTCAAACTTATTGTTTTAATATTTTATTAGCCCTTTAGGGAACTTGAACCTACAATTGGTTGATTGCAAGTCCATAAACTTGTTGCAGTCTATGGGAGATATGCTAGATTACCATTGAGGATGGTCATAAGGCTCCGGCTGTCATTGAAACAAATTGGCTCCCGCAATCTCACCACAAAGGAGCCAGCCTACAATGATAAAAGTACGGGGTCATTCACAATTTTATAATGCAATGTCCGCGATCAGAATACATTACAGTGGAGACCAGGTAATTATGGCAGCCGCTCGGTGGCTCGCCATCTTTAAAGACCTGGATAACAGGAAGGGGTTAAATGCCTCTTATCAAGATTAAACAAATTTAACTCCTTTAGGCTACGGCCCCACATAGCAAAACGCAGCTAAAAAATGCAGTGGAAAAAAACACAGTGGAAATGCATTGCGTTTATTTTTGCAGTGTTTTCGCAGCATGTCAATTATATCTATGGAAACGCCGGTGGCCGGAAGAGAAAGTCTGCGGAGGAAAACTTTGTGAGCTTTTTCTTCAAAGCGCTGCGGAAAGAACCGCAATGTGACCACGTAGCTGTTCTTTCCGAAGCGCTTTAGCGCTGCGATTACGGCCCGTGGGGCCTTATTGTGTTTTTGCTAAGTTTTTCTCAGCAGATTTTTTCCTACTTTATTAAACCTATAAGGAACATGCCAGTGTTTCGGTTTGTATAATTGACATGCTGTGATTTTCAAAACCGCAGCGTTTTTGAATACGCAGTTTTTCCGTAACAGATTTTTTTCTGCAATGTGTGGATAGGATTAGGCAGCAGCTCATTCACTTTGTAGGTACTGTAAAATACAGCGTTTTTTTGCTGTTGTGTTTTCGCAGTCGCAGTATTAGGCTTTATCCTTAATCTCCACCACCCTTCCTTTTAGCCCTGTCTTTGCGAAACAGCGTAAAACCCTGAATGTTAACAGCCCAATCACATGTGGAATCTACCCATGTCTCAGCCACACCATCTACATCAATGTGTTCTTCCCAGACCAGAGCCTCAAGCTTCCTCAGTTTGTCTGCTACTCTTCGGCATTTGTGAACATACACTGTAACTAGTCATCCAAGTTCACACCTTCATATTCCAGAAATGTACATTCTTAAAGTTTTATGGCCAGATTACTTTACATTGTGTGGTTGTAACAAATGGATTTCAGTAGCAACTTTTCTAAAACCGCTACCACTTTCCACTTCCACAGTCACCACTGCAGTCTGTCTCCTAACCTATCTACCACTGTAATGTCTACCTGGCTCTTCCCCCTAGTTTCTAGTGTAAATTTTCCACCACCTCTGCTAGAATTCTCTCCCTAGCACAACAGTCCCCCATCCATTCAGGTGCAAGTTATTTGTGGAAAACAGCTTGTATTCTAGGAAACCAAAGGGTAAGTTCACACAGAAGGATCTGCTCTATTTGGTGTGGATTTTGTGGTTGGAGACTCCCTGCTGATTAGGGCCATTGAGCTGGGCCTAATCAGTATCAGAAAACTGCAACAAAATGCAGATGTCCTGAATCAGCACCCGAAAAAAGCGACAGAAAATGACGAATTTGTCTTAATTTTCTTGTGTGTGAACTTACCCAAACCCTTTTTTCATGCACCAAGATTTTAGCCATGTATTTAACTCCCTAAGCTACTGCTGCTTTTCCAGTGTTGCATATGACACAGGCAGTATTCCAGAGAATACAACCTTGGAGGTTCTTCTTTTCAGCTTGGAGCCTAGTTCTCTAAAGTTTTTAGGTATGTTCCCCTTTGAAAGGTGAAGGTATAAGTCCTATGTGGAAATGTTGAATTAGTTCTTCTTCGAAAAAAGGGGCCATTACAAAGTTATATGGCATGCTGCAGTGACCTATGGAGGCATACCCGCAGTTACGTTATATAGCAAATGGAAAAAAAGTTATCCAGATTTAACTGAGACAGATTCAATATTATTTTTTAATTGAAGAAATCCGTATAAAATAATACATTGCCACAGGCTGATCCGCTGAGGTTCTTCATAGACCACATCAAGCCATGCAAATTCTCTGAACCGCCTGAACCTAAGCCACGCAAAAGGTCTGCTAACATCTCAATGAATCTCCATCCATTCAGCTCCAATCCAACAGTTTCTGTCAAGATTGCGTGAGCCCCAACACCAGACCTCTCACCCAATGTCTTCCCAATATCCTACATGTTGACATCTCAACAGATAAGTATAAACAGTTTACTGGAAGCCTATGCACGGTTCAAATGTTTTTTAATCCTAATATTTTGAATAGAGTTCAATAGCCTTTAGTGCATATACAGTCGTAACTGTTTAATGACTTTTCCTGCTTGGATTATATTTATCTTAAGTGACCCATACATGTCCTAAATGCATTTAGCATAGGAATATTGCACAAAATATGTAGATATTTAGCTTTATTTCTTAAGCACTTGTAGTCATGTACAGTTGAATTTTTTTTATCACTAGAGCCCTATTGTACTACATATTGTTCACAATATGTTTACACATATGACCTTGAGGCTATTGCTGGTGAAGGTGTCTGGGAGTGGGACTTATCTCTCAGCTCTGTATAGAATTTATATATTAACTTCTACTGCTCTCTGATCAGCCAGATGCTGCTTTTTTCTGATGTGTGCTCCAGTGACCATAACACCTGATTAGATCATGCTTTGTATACAGCCATTGGCGGTGGTCATACACATATACCTTGACATTCATGCTAGTTCATGATAAAGAGTTTACACTATCCCTATTTGTGGATGACATCCTACTTACACTAATGCAATCTCTGATATTGCTCCCAAACCTTCATATTCTCCTGACTCAATATGGCCTATTATTGGTTTATAATGTAAATACTAGTAAAACAGGGATCCTTCTTTTAAATATTCCCCAACATCTCCTTGATAATCTTAAATTATAAGACTGGAAAAGCTAAGGAGGACATAAGGACATTTATTATAAGTCCTTATCTCTACTCTGTTTACAATTGCTACTTTTAATCCCCTTATCTGTCCTCTAGGGGACGGAGAACATTTGCATAAAAAGGTGTCAGTATACAATCAGTATGTGCATCAGTCCGTTTTGAAGTGTCAAACTGAATTCAAACGGACGGATGGCATACTGATGTGTGAACACAGCATAAGGGCTCGTTCACATCTGCGTTGCCCTCTCCGTTGTGCAGGTTTCCGTTTCCTGCATAAAACAGAGCAGGACACGGAAACCTGCAGGAGTCTCTCTCACCTATTCATTTGAATGGGTGAGAAAGCTGTCTGGCCGTGAGCGGCGGTGAGCGTTTTGCGCGTTTTATAATCCGGACACAGAGTCGGACATGCGGTCGCAGCGGAGAGCATAAAACGCTCACCGCCGCTCATGGCCGGACCTGGTCTGTGCTTTGCGTCTTCTGGCATGCAGAAGACGGAAAGCACAGAACGGAGGGCTGAACGCAGGTTTGAACCTAACGTCACCCAGCTTTTACCTACTGAATGTCCCCCCATACAAATTAGGCTGTAAAATTTGATTGCTTCTTTATGTTACTACAGCAGCCAGGTGTCAAAAACAGCTTGTGGAAGTGTCTTGCCCATCCATCATTTCTAAACCACATCCATTCTGGTGCACATTTTTCCAAAGTGTCTAGTCCTATTTTTCTGGGGGGTTTTCTGGTTCACACTGTTCATAAATATGTCGTAAATGTTGTGCATGAGTTTCTACTGCACGATCATAGACTGATTTTTATTCACTGCAAGTAAAAAATGACTCACAGCAAACAGAGTTATAGAATAGAATTTCACAACCTTTTCAAGCCAAGTAACCCATGTGAAAAAAATTCCAACTGAGGACCCACATGGACAATGTGGTGTCCATAATGTGAATGATCCTTCTCCTGGTATTAAGTGGGAAATCAAAACATAGCATGCCTAGCATGTCCTTTTGTTTGTGTGGGCACCTCTGATAGAAACACATAAAAGTTCTGAGGGTCTTTTAGTTTCTAATCAGTTTTTGACTCATCAGATCATAGATCAGAAGCTATTTGTCTATTCAGCACAGACTACCCGCTATACCCCTTTAATTTTGACCCAATGTCTTCTAATGCTTGCCACTGCTTAGCAGCCACTATGCCTATGACAATATCCCCCCAGGTGCTCAGAACCTGAGCATTCCTAAATCTGTCACTCCCAGAGACATTGTTATCAGCCATGGTACATACCCCCTGAGACTGTTTGACGTACCCCCTGGAATACATGTATCACAGGTTAAAAACCACTGATCTAGAAAACCATAAGGACTTGACACAGGAAGTATGTTGGAAAATTGTATAATTTTTCATTATACAAGCAATGGCATTTATTTGTTGAAACCAAATAAACCCTATAAATCTGATTTGCATATTTTTAAAACACTTTGTTAAAATGATGCTGTTACCAAGGATTCTTTTTTTGTTTCAACCACTCCCAATAGTTATACCTAAGGCACTCGCTCATACATTACAAAGACAAATTTTCTGTTTTATCTGCTCTAATACAGTCATGGCCATAAGTGTGGTACTCCCAAAATTTCTCCCAGAAAATTATTACAGTTACACATGTTTATTTCCTTTGTGTGTATTGGAACAACGCAAAAAAAGCTGAGAAAAAAAGGCAAATTGGACATAATTTCACATAAAACTCCAAAATGGGCCAGACAAAATTGTTGGCACCTTTTCAAAATTGAGGGTAAATAACTTTCTTTCAAGTATTTGATGCTCATTCAAAGTCACCTGTGGCAAGTAACAGGTGTGGGCAATATAAAAAAAAAAAATCACACCTAAAACCAGATAAAAAGGAAAAACGTTGACACAGTCTTTACATTGTATGTTTGTGTGTGCCACACTAAGCATAAAGAACGTAAAAAGGAGAAGAGAGCTGTGCGAGGACTGAGAACAAAAACTGTGGAAAAAGTCCATTACCAGAGATCTTGATGTTCCTTTGTCAGCGGTGCAAAATATACGGTAATCAAGAAGTTTACAACTCATGGCACTGTAGCTAATCTTCCTGGATGTAAACGGAAAAGAAAAATTTATGAAAATTTGCAATGCAGGATAGTTCAGATGGTGGATAAGCAGCCCCAATCAAGTTCTAAAGAAATTCAAGTTGTCCTGCAGGTTTAGGGAGCATCAGTGTCAGCACGAATTATCTGTCAACATTTGAATTAAATTAAACACTATGGCAGGAAACCCTGGAGGACCCCACTGCTAACACAGGGACATAAAAAAGCTAGACTGCATTTTGCCAAAATTGTTTTGTTTGTTTTAAATTCTTACTTTATTAAGATTTTCAGAATTTTTACAAGTATACAATCGCCATAGTCAGAAGTGAAAATAGCAAAGACATGTTCATCAATAAGTAATCAGAAACAAGGTTATAACATCATAGCATTCAAACAACATATCATAACCAGTGATGAACTGCAAAACCACTGTCTTAACAAGGTCCAAGACAGTCTGCAATAAGAAGATATGTTCATATAGCAAGGTTAGGTTCGACATATCAAAATAACAAAAATAATAAAAAGAAAAAAAACAGTAAAGAAGATTAGGGAGGGGTAAGAGATAGAGTAATGAGAGTAGTATAGGATATACAGGGGAAGGGGGGGAGTAAGTAAGGGTAATAGGAGAATATGCTCCAGGACGGGAGTTAGGTCACACAGGCATCTGAAACCGGTAATCAGTCCGAGGATAGGTTTGTGTTGGAGTGTTCCAACCAGGATTTCCAGGTACGAAGGAATCTATCGTGCGTTCCATTGGGCCAGCTCAACATCTCCTCAAATCTAGCCACTTGTGACACTTTTGCAGACCATTGTGGGATAGAAGGGAGATCGGGCTGTTGCCAAAATTGGGGAATCAAAGATTTAGCAATTTCAAGTAGATGTGTAGTTAGGTTCTTCCTACTTGGAGAATAGTCAGGGGAGGGTGAGGACAGAAGAACCATAGAAGGCGTCAGAACAACAGAAGAGTTCGTGATATTGTGAATTTGGGTTTGTATTTGATCCCAGAAATCGCGGATAAGGGGACAAGACCACCAGACATGGAGAAGGGTTCCAATCTCAGATTTACAGCGCCAACATTGGTCGGTATCTGCAAGATTATGAGAAAATAGCCACGATGGGGATCTGTACCAGCGGGAAAGGACTTTGAAATGCGATTCCTGGAGCTTTACACATTGAGAAAAACCATGTGAATTTTTTAGAATGGAGGATGCTTCTTCATCAGTAAATTTGAGGTCGAGTTCCCTTTCCCATTCAACAAGAAAAGAAGGTTTCTCCGAAGAAGAATTTTCGTTCAGAATTGATTTGCACTCAGCTAGTTTCCTTCCTGTTCTGGTGGGGGTCATCACTTTCTGCTCAAATTTAGTTAAGGGCCGAAAAATGGTTTTCCGCTGGGGAACCGATTCCGTGCACCATCTAAAATGGTCATAATGGAGAGAGTTTATAGGAGTGTCAGGTAGGTAACTTTTGAGTTGAGAGATAGACAATGGTGAGAAGTTGAAGTCGTAGAGTTCTGAAAATGAAAGATGGCTAAGTTTGGCCCAGAAATCCTCATAGCCCGTTATTGGAGGCGAAAGTAGTCTAGGAGTCAAATGAGCCGGGCACAGACGAGAGGGGGGTGGAGCGAGTTTTTTGTTCCATTTCAGCCACATCTCCCCCAGCCCTTTCAGAAGAACATCACAAGTGGGTTTCCTAAGATAATTCGGATTTGGAGTCCAAAGGTGAGCGAGGAGGTTATGGCCGTGTTGTAGTTCAGCAATCTCTCGAGTCACAGAGTCGCGGGCTGGAGCTGCTAATGAAAGCCATCTAGAAAGTAAATTCGCTTCATAATATAGTCTAAAGTCCAGTAATTGAATACCTCCTTGGGACTTCTTTTTAATAAGCTGACTGTGTGAGATTCTTGCCGGTTTGTGTCTCCAAAGATAACGTAAGAAGAGGGTCCTAACATTACTTAAGAACTTAGGCGGAAGGGCAATGGGGAGCATCTGAATCCTATATAATAGTTTGGGCAGGATGTATGTCTGAAGCAAATTACGTCTTCCAAACCAGGAGAGGAATGGTATGTCGAGTCTGTGGAGCTCAGTCTTGAGAGTGTGTAGGAGAGGAGCGAAGTTTTCATCAAATAGATTCCTTAGGTTACTAGTGAGTTTAATTCCAAGATAGGTGAGGTAGTCTCGTTTCCAAACAAAGGGAGAGGAACTTTGGGCGAGTTTCCTCTCAGCCGTCGGCAGAGTTATTACAAGAATTTCGGATTTTGAGACATTAGGTTTGTAGTTCGATATCTGACCATATTTTTCCATCAGAGACGTCAGAATCGGCAATTCGGTAAGAGGGTCAGAGGACAGGAACAAGACGTCGTCCGCAAAAGCCACACTATGCAACGTCCTAGTCCTCAGTTGAAAACCAAGAAGCTTTGGGTGGAGACGAACAGCTTGTAACAATGTTTCAAGTGTAAGAATGAACAATGAAGGGGACAAAGGACAGCCTTGTCTTGTGCCGTTTTTTATATTGAACGGTGCTGAAAGGGTACCATTAACACGCAGACGGGCATGGGGTTCTTTGTAGAGGGAGAAGACCATATTTATGAAATTCGGGGGGAAGCCAAAAGCACGGAGGGTATCCGACATAAATTGCCAATTGACTCTGTCAAAGGCCTTCTCGGCGTCTACACCGAGAAGGACCAATGACTTTTTGGAGGAGTGGGAAAAGGCTATGGAATGCAATAGTTTGTGGGCATTATCTTTCCCTTCTCTCCCTTTTACAAATCCAGTCTGTTCTTCATTGACAATTTTGGGTATGATAGAGCGAAGGCGCAGTGCCAGCAGTTTTGCCCAAAATTTAACATCTAAATTAATAGAGATGAGCGAACAGTGTTCTATCGAACTCATGTTCGATCGGATATTAGGCTGTTCGGCATGTTCGAATCGAATCGAACACCGCGTGGTAAAGTGCGCCATTACTCGATTCCCCTCCCACCTTCCCTGGCGCCTTTTTTGCTCCAATAACAGCGCAGGGTAGGTAAGACAGGAACTACGACACCGGTGACGTTGAAAAAAGTAGGCAAAACCCATTGGCTGCCGAAAACATGTGACCTCTAATTTAAAAGAACAGCGACGCCCAGCTTCGCGTCATTCTGAGCTTGCAATTCACCGAGGACGGAGGTTTCCGTCCAGCTAGCTAGGGCTTAGATTCTGGGTAGGCAGGGACAGGCTAGGATAGGAAGGAGAAGACAACCAACAGCTCTTATAAGAGCTAAATTCCAGGGAGAAGCTTGTCAGTGTAACGTGGCACTGACGGGCTCAATCGTCGCAACCCAGCTTTCCCAGGATCCTGAATGGAATACACTGTCAGTGTATTCCCGTATACCCGATATATACCCCGATACCCGTTCCAACGGTGTGCCCCCCCACCTTCACCCCAGAAATACCCTGCAAGTCCCCTAGCAATAGAATTGGGGCTATATACACCCACAATTTTTACTACTGGTATACAGTGCCATTGTCTGACTGGGAATTCAAAGAATATATTGGGAATACAAATACCCTCATTTCTTGCTACTGCCATATAGTGCCAGTGTCTGACTGGGAATTCAAAGAATATATTGGGGTTACGTGCACCCACAATTTTTACTACTGGTATACAGTGCCATTGTCTGACTGGGAATTCAAAGAATATATTGGGGTTATAAATACCCTCATTTCTTGCTACTGCCATATAGTGCCAGTTTCTGACTGGTAATTCAAAGAATATATTGGGGTTACGTGCACCCACAATTTTTACTACTGGTATACAGTGCCATTGTCTGACTGGGAATTCAAAGAGTATATTGGGAATACAAATACCCTCATTTCTTGCTACTGCCATATAGTGCCAGTGTCTGACTGGGAATTCAAAGAATATATTGGGGTTACGTGCACCCACAATTTTTACTACTGGTATACAGTGCCATTGTCTGACTGGGAATTCAAAGAATATATTGGGGTTATAAATACCCTCATTTCTTGCTACTGCCATATAGTGCCAGTTTCTGACTGGTAATTCAAAGAATATATTGGGGTTTCGTGCACCCACAATTTTTACTACTGGTATACAGTGCCATTGTCTGACTGGGAATTCAAAGAATATATTGGGGTTATAAATACCCTCATTTCTTGCTACTGCCATATAGTGCCAGTTTCTGACTGGTAATTCAAAGAATATATTGGGGTTACGTGCACCCACAATTTTTACTACTGGTATACAGTGCCATTGTCTGACTGGGAATTCAAAGAATATATTGGGGTTATAAATACCCTCATTTCTTGCTACTGCCATATAGTGCCAGTTTCTGACTGGTAATTCAAAGAATATATTGGGGTTACGTGCACCCACAATTTTTACTACTGGTATACAGTGCCATTGTCTGACTGGGAATTCAAAGAGTATATTGGGAATACAAATACCCTCATTTCTTGCTACTGCCATATAGTGCCAGTTTCTGACTGGGAATTCAAAGAATATATTGGGGTTACGTGCACCCACAATTTTTACTACTGGTATACAGTGCCATTGTCTGACTGGGAATTCAAAGAGTATATTGGGAATACAAATACCCTCATTTCTTGCTACTGCCATATAGTGCCAGTTTCTGACTGGGAATTCAAAGAATATATTGGGGTTACGTGCACCCACAATTTTTACTACTGGTATACAGTGCCATTGTCTGACTGGGAATTCAAAGAATATATTGGGGTTACGTGCACCCACAATTTTTACTACTGGTATACAGTGCCATTGTCTGACTGGGAATTCAAAGAGTATATTGGGAATACAAATACCCTCATTTCTTGCTACTGCCATATAGTGCCAGTGTCTGACTGGTAATTCAAAGAATATATTGGGGTTATGTGCACCCACAATTTTTACTACTGGTATACAGTGCCATTGTCTGACTGGGAATTCAAAGAGTATATTGGGGTTATAAATACCCTCATTTCTTGCTACTGCCATATAGTGCCAGTTTCTGACTGGTAATTCAAAGAATATATTGGGGTTACGTGCACCCACAATTTTTACTACTGGTATACAGTGCCATTGTCTGACTGGGAATTCAAAGAGTATATTGGGAATACAAATACCCTCATTTCTTGCTACTGCCATATAGTGCCAGTGTCTGACTGGGAATTCAAAGAATATATTGGGGTTACGTGCACCCACAATTTTTACTACTGGTATACAGTGCCATTGTCTGACTGGGAATTCAAAGAATATATTGGGGTTATAAATACCCTCATTTCTTGCTACTGCCATATAGTGCCAGTTTCTGACTGGTAATTCAAAGAATATATTGGGGTTACGTGCACCCACAATTTTTACTACTGGTATACAGTGCCATTGTCTGACTGGGAATTCAAAGAATATATTGGGGTTATAAATACCCTCATTTCTTGCTACTGCCATATAGTGCCAGTTTCTGACTGGTAATTCAAAGAATATATTGGGGTTACGTGCACCCACAATTTTTACTACTGGTATACAGTGCCATTGTCTGACTGGGAATTCAAAGAATATATTGGGGTTATAAATACCCTCATTTCTTGCTACTGCCATATAGTGCCAGTTTCTGACTGGTAATTCAAAGAATATATTGGGGTTACGTGCACCCACAATTTTTACTACTGGTATACAGTGCCATTGTCTGACTGGGAATTCAAAGAGTATATTGGGAATACAAATACCCTCATTTCTTGCTACTGCCATATAGTGCCAGTTTCTGACTGGGAATTCAAAGAATATATTGGGGTTACGTGCACCCACAATTTTTACTACTGGTATACAGTGCCATTGTCTGACTGGGAATTCAAAGAATATATTGGGGTTACGTGCACCCACAATTTTTACTACTGGTATACAGTGCCATTGTCTGACTGGGAATTCAAAGAGTATATTGGGAATACAAATACCCTCATTTCTTGCTACTGCCATATAGTGCCAGTGTCTGACTGGTAATTCAAAGAATATATTGGGGTTACGTGCACCCACAATTTTTACTACTGGTATACAGTGCCATTGTCTGACTGGGAATTCAAAGAATATATTGGGGTTATAAATACCCTCATTTCTTGCTACTGCCATATAGTGCCAGTTTCTGACTGGTAATTCAAAGAATATATTGGGGTTACGTGCACCCACAATTTTTACTACTGGTATACAGTGCCATTGTCTGACTGGGAATTCAAAGAGTATATTGGGAATACAAATACCCTCATTTCTTGCTACTGCCATATAGTGCCAGTGTCTGACTGGTAATTCAAAGAATATATTGGGGTTACATGCACCCACAATTTTTACTACTGGTATACAGTGCCATTGTCTGACTGGGAATTCAAAGAATATATTGGGGTTATAAATACCCTCATTTCTTGCTACTGCCATATAGTGCCAGTTTCTGACTGGTAATTCAAAGAATATATTGGGGTTACGTGCACCCACAATTTTTACTACTGGTATACAGTGCCATTGTCTGACTGGGAATTCAAAGAGTATATTGGGAATACAAATACCCTCATTTCTTGCTACTGCCATATAGTGCCAGTGTCTGACTGGTAATTCAAAGAATATATTGGGGTTACGTGCACCCACAATTTTTACTACTGGTATACAGTGCCATTGTCTGACTGGGAATTCAAAGAATATATTGGGGTTATAAATACCCTCATTTCTTGCTACTGCCATATAGTGCCAGTTTCTGACTGGTAATTCAAAGAATATATTGGGGTTACGTGCACCCACAATTTTTACTACTGGTATACAGTGCCATTGTCTGACTGGGAATTCAAAGAATATATTGGGGTTATAAATACCCTCATTTCTTGCTACTGCCATATAGTGCCAGTTTCTGACTGGTAATTCAAAGAATATATTGGGGTTACGTGCACCCACAATTTTTACTACTGGTATACAGTGCCATTGTCTGACTGGGAATTCAAAGAGTATATTGGGAATACAAATACCCTCATTTCTTGCTACTGCCATATAGTGCCAGTTTCTGACTGGGAATTCAAAGAATATATTGGGGTTACGTGCACCCACAATTTTTACTACTGGTATACAGTGCCATTGTCTGACTGGGAATTCAAAGAGTATATTGGGAATACAAATACCCTCATTTCTTGCTACTGCCATATAGTGCCAGTTTCTGACTGGGAATTCAAAGAATATATTGGGGTTACGTGCACCCACAATTTTTACTACTGGTATACAGTGCCATTGTCTGACTGGGAATTCAAAGAATATATTGGGGTTACGTGCACCCACAATTTTTACTACTGGTATACAGTGCCATTGTCTGACTGGGAATTCAAAGAGTATATTGGGAATACAAATACCCTCATTTCTTGCTACTGCCATATAGTGCCAGTGTCTGACTGGTAATTCAAAGAATATATTGGGGTTACGTGCACCCACAATTTTTACTACTGGTATACAGTGCCATTGTCTGACTGGGAATTCAAAGAATATATTGGGGTTATAAATACCCTCATTTCTTGCTACTGCCATATAGTGCCAGTTTCTGACTGGTAATTCAAAGAATATATTGGGGTTACGTGCACCCACAATTTTTACTACTGGTATACAGTGCCATTGTCTGACTGGGAATTCAAAGAGTATATTGGGAATACAAATACCCTCATTTCTTGCTACTGCCATATAGTGCCAGTGTCTGACTGGTAATTCAAAGAATATATTGGGGTTACATGCACCCACAATTTTTACTACTGGTATACAGTGCCATTGTCTGACTGGGAATTCAAAGAATATATTGGGGTTATAAATACCCTCATTTCTTGCTACTGCCATATAGTGCCAGTTTCTGACTGGTAATTCAAAGAATATATTGGGGTTACGTGCACCCACAATTTTTACTACTGGTATACAGTGCCATTGTCTGACTGGGAATTCAAAGAGTATATTGGGAATACAAATACCCTCATTTCTTGCTACTGCCATATAGTGCCAGTGTCTGACTGGTAATTCAAAGAATATATTGGGGTTACGTGCACCCACAATTTTTACTACTGGTATACAGTGCCATTGTCTGACTGGGAATTCAAAGAATATATTGGGGTTATAAATACCCTCATTTCTTGCTACTGCCATATAGTGCCAGTTTCTGACTGGTAATTCAAAGAATATATTGGGGTTACGTGCACCCACAATTTTTACTACTGGTATACAGTGCCATTGTCTGACTGGGAATTCAAAGAATATATTGGGGTTATAAATACCCTCATTTCTTGCTACTGCCATATAGTGCCAGTTTCTGACTGGTAATTCAAAGAATATATTGGGGTTACGTGCACCCACAATTTTTACTACTGGTATACAGTGCCATTGTCTGACTGGGAATTCAAAGAGTATATTGGGAATACAAATACCCTCATTTCTTGCTACTGCCATATAGTGCCAGTTTCTGACTGGGAATTCAAAGAATATATTGGGGTTACGTGCACCCACAATTTTTACTACTGGTATACAGTGCCATTGTCTGACTGGGAATTCAAAGAATATATTGGGGTTACGTGCACCCACAATTTTTACTACTGGTATACAGTGCCATTGTCTGACTGGGAATTCAAAGAATATATTGGGGTTATAAATACCCTCATTTCTTGCTACTGCCATATAGTGCCAGTTTCTGACTGGTAATTCAAAGAATATATTGGGGTTACGTGCACCCACAATTTTTACTACTGGTATACAGTGCCATTGTCTGACTGGGAATTCAAAGAGTATATTGGGAATACAAATACCCTCATTTCTTGCTACTGCCATATAGTGCCAGTTTCTGACTGGGAATTCAAAGAATATATTGGGGTTACGTGCACCCACAATTTTTACTACTGGTATACAGTGCCATTGTCTGACTGGGAATTCAAAGAGTATATTGGGAATACAAATACCCTCATTTCTTGCTACTGCCATATAGTGCCAGTTTCTGACTGGGAATTCAAAGAATATATTGGGGTTACGTGCACCCACAATTTTTACTACTGGTATACAGTGCCATTGTCTGACTGGGAATTCAAAGAGTATATTGGGAATACAAATACCCTCATTTCTTGCTACTGCCATATAGTGCCAGTTTCTGACTGGGAATTCAAAGAATATATTGGGGTTACGTGCACCCACAATTTTTACTACTGGTATACAGTGCCATTGTCTGACTGGGAATTCAAAGAATATATTGGGGTTATAAATACCCTCATTTCTTGCTACTGCCATATAGTGCCAGTTTCTGACTGGGAATTCAAAGAATATATTGGGGTTACGTGCACCCACAATTTTTACTACTGGTATACAGTGCCATTGTCTGACTGGGAATTCAAAGAGTATATTGGGAATACAAATACCCTCATTTCTTGCTACTGCCATATAGTGCCAGTTTCTGACTGGGAATTCAAAGAATATATTGGGGTTACGTGCACCCACAATTTTTACTACTGGTATACAGTGCCATTGTCTGACTGGGAATTCAAAGAGTATATTGGGGTTATAAATACCCTCATTTCTTGCTACTGCCATATAGTGCCAGTTTCTGACTGGTAATTCAAAGAATATATTGGGGTTACGTGCACCCACAATTTTTACTACTGGTATGCAGTGCCATTGTCTGACTGGGAATTCAAAGAGTATATTGGGAATACAAATACCCTCATTTCTTGCTACTGCCATATAGTGCCAGTGTCTGACTGGTAATTCAAAGAATATATTGGGGTTACGTGCACCCACAATTTTTACTACTGGTATACAGTGCCATTGTCTGACTGGGAATTCAAAGAATATATTGGGGTTATAAATACCCTCATTTCTTGCTACTGCCATATAGTGCCAGTTTCTGACTGGTAATTCAAAGAATATATTGGGGTTACGTGCACCCACAATTTTTACTACTGGTATACAGTGCCATTGTCTGACTGGGAATTCAAAGAATATATTGGGGTTATAAATACCCTCATTTCTTGCTACTGCCATATAGTGCCAGTTTCTGACTGGTAATTCAAAGAATATATTGGGGTTACGTGCACCCACAATTTTTACTACTGGTATACAGTGCCATTGTCTGACTGGGAATTCAAAGAGTATATTGGGAATACAAATACCCTCATTTCTTGCTACTGCCATATAGTGCCAGTTTCTGACTGGGAATTCAAAGAATATATTGGGGTTACGTGCACCCACAATTTTTACTACTGGTATACAGTGCCATTGTCTGACTGGGAATTCAAAGAATATATTGGGGTTACGTGCACCCACAATTTTTACTACTGGTATACAGTGCCATTGTCTGACTGGGAATTCAAAGAATATATTGGGGTTATAAATACCCTCATTTCTTGCTACTGCCATATAGTGCCAGTTTCTGACTGGTAATTCAAAGAATATATTGGGGTTACGTGCACCCACAATTTTTACTACTGGTATACAGTGCCATTGTCTGACTGGGAATTCAAAGAGTATATTGGGAATACAAATACCCTCATTTCTTGCTACTGCCATATAGTGCCAGTGTCTGACTGGTAATTCAAAGAATATATTGGGGTTACGTGCACCCACAATTTTTACTACTGGTATACAGTGCCATTGTCTGACTGGGAATTCAAAGAATATATTGGGGTTATAAATACCCTCATTTCTTGCTACTGCCATATAGTGCCAGTTTCTGACTGGTAATTCAAAGAATATATTGGGGTTACGTGCACCCACAATTTTTACTACTGGTATACAGTGCCATTGTCTGACTGGGAATTCAAAGAATATATTGGGGTTATAAATACCCTCATTTCTTGCTACTGCCATATAGTGCCAGTTTCTGACTGGTAATTCAAAGAATATATTGGGGTTACGTGCACCCACAATTTTTACTACTGGTATACAGTGCCATTGTCTGACTGGGAATTCAAAGAGTATATTGGGAATACAAATACCCTCATTTCTTGCTACTGCCATATAGTGCCAGTTTCTGACTGGGAATTCAAAGAATATATTGGGGTTACGTGCACCCACAATTTTTACTACTGGTATACAGTGCCATTGTCTGACTGGGAATTCAAAGAATATATTGGGGTTACGTGCACCCACAATTTTTACTACTGGTATACAGTGCCATTGTCTGACTGGGAATTCAAAGAATATATTGGGGTTATAAATACCCTCATTTCTTGCTACTGCCATATAGTGCCAGTTTCTGACTGGTAATTCAAAGAATATATTGGGGTTACGTGCACCCACAATTTTTACTACTGGTATACAGTGCCATTGTCTGACTGGGAATTCAAAGAGTATATTGGGAATACAAATACCCTCATTTCTTGCTACTGCCATATAGTGCCAGTTTCTGACTGGGAATTCAAAGAATATATTGGGGTTACGTGCACCCACAATTTTTACTACTGGTATACAGTGCCATTGTCTGACTGGGAATTCAAAGAGTATATTGGGAATACAAATACCCTCATTTCTTGCTACTGCCATATAGTGCCAGTTTCTGACTGGGAATTCAAAGAATATATTGGGGTTACGTGCACCCACAATTTTTACTACTGGTATACAGTGCCATTGTCTGACTGGGAATTCAAAGAATATATTGGGGTTACGTGCACCCACAATTTTTACTACTGGTATACAGTGCCATTGTCTGACTGGGAATTCAAAGAGTATATTGGGAATACAAATACCCTCATTTCTTGCTACTGCCATATAGTGCCAGTGTCTGACTGGTAATTCAAAGAATATATTGGGGTTACGTGCACCCACAATTTTTACTACTGGTATACAGTGCCATTGTCTGACTGGGAATTCAAAGAATATATTGGGGTTACGTGCACCCACAATTTTTACTACTGGTATACAGTGCCATTGTCTGACTGGGAATTCAAAGAATATATTGGGGTTATAAATACCCTCATTTCTTGCTACTGCCATATAGTGCCAGTTTCTGACTGGTAATTCAAAGAATATATTGGGGTTACGTGCACCCACAATTTTTACTACTGGTATACAGTGCCATTGTCTGACTGGGAATTCAAAGAGTATATTGGGAATACAAATACCCTCATTTCTTGCTACTGCCATATAGTGCCAGTTTCTGACTGGGAATTCAAAGAATATATTGGGGTTACGTGCACCCACAATTTTTACTACTGGTATACAGTGCCATTGTCTGACTGGGAATTCAAAGAGTATATTGGGAATACAAATACCCTCATTTCTTGCTACTGCCATATAGTGCCAGTTTCTGACTGGTAATTCAAAGAATATATTGGGGTTACGTGCACCCACAATTTTTACTACTGGTATACAGTGCCATTGTCTGACTGGGAATTCAAAGAATATATTGGGGTTATAAATACCCTCATTTCTTGCTACTGCCATATAGTGCCAGTTTCTGACTGGTAATTCAAAGAATATATTGGGGTTACGTGCACCCACAATTTTTACTACTGGTATACAGTGCCATTGTCTGACTGGGAATTCAAAGAGTATATTGGGAATACAAATACCCTCATTTCTTGCTACTGCCATATAGTGCCAGTTTCTGACTGGGAATTCAAAGAATATATTGGGGTTACGTGCACCCACAATTTTTACTACTGGTATACAGTGCCATTGTCTGACTGGGAATTCAAAGAATATATTGGGGTTACGTGCACCCACAATTTTTACTACTGGTATACAGTGCCATTGTCTGACTGGGAATTCAAAGAGTATATTGGGAATACAAATACCCTCATTTCTTGCTACTGCCATATAGTGCCAGTGTCTGACTGGTAATTCAAAGAATATATTGGGGTTACGTGCACCCACAATTTTTACTACTGGTATACAGTGCCATTGTCTGACTGGGAATTCAAAGAATATATTGGGGTTATAAATACCCTCATTTCTTGCTACTGCCATATAGTGCCAGTTTCTGACTGGTAATTCAAAGAATATATTGGGGTTACGTGCACCCACAATTTTTACTACTGGTATACAGTGCCATTGTCTGACTGGGAATTCAAAGAATATATTGGGGTTACGTGCACCCACAATTTTTACTACTGGTATACAGTGCCATTGTCTGACTGGGAATTCAAAGAATATATTGGGGTTATAAATACCCTCATTTCTTGCTACTGCCATATAGTGCCAGTTTCTGACTGGTAATTCAAAGAATATATTGGGGTTACGTGCACCCACAATTTTTACTACTGGTATACAGTGCCATTGTCTGACTGGGAATTCAAAGAATATATTGGGGTTATAAATACCCTCATTTCTTGCTACTGCCATATAGTGCCAGTTTCTGACTGGTAATTCAAAGAATATATTGGGGTTACGTGCACCCACAATTTTTACTACTGGTATACAGTGCCATTGTCTGACTGGGAATTCAAAGAGTATATTGGGAATACAAATACCCTCATTTCTTGCTACTGCCATATAGTGCCAGTTTCTGACTGGGAATTCAAAGAATATATTGGGGTTACGTGCACCCACAATTTTTACTACTGGTATACAGTGCCATTGTCTGACTGGGAATTCAAAGAGTATATTGGGAATACAAATACCCTCATTTCTTGCTACTGCCATATAGTGCCAGTTTCTGACTGGGAATTCAAAGAATATATTGGGGTTACGTGCACCCACAATTTTTACTACTGGTATACAGTGCCATTGTCTGACTGGGAATTCAAAGAATATATTGGGGTTACGTGCACCCACAATTTTTACTACTGGTATACAGTGCCATTGTCTGACTGGGAATTCAAAGAGTATATTGGGAATACAAATACCCTCATTTCTTGCTACTGCCATATAGTGCCAGTGTCTGACTGGTAATTCAAAGAATATATTGGGGTTACGTGCACCCACAATTTTTACTACTGGTATACAGTGCCATTGTCTGACTGGGAATTCAAAGAATATATTGGGGTTATAAATACCCTCATTTCTTGCTACTGCCATATAGTGCCAGTTTCTGACTGGTAATTCAAAGAATATATTGGGGTTACGTGCACCCACAATTTTTACTACTGGTATACAGTGCCATTGTCTGACTGGGAATTCAAAGAGTATATTGGGAATACAAATACCCTCATTTCTTGCTACTGCCATATAGTGCCAGTGTCTGACTGGTAATTCAAAGAATATATTGGGGTTACGTGCACCCACAATTTTTACTACTGGTATACAGTGCCATTGTCTGACTGGGAATTCAAAGAATATATTGGGGTTATAAATACCCTCATTTCTTGCTACTGCCATATAGTGCCAGTTTCTGACTGGTAATTCAAAGAATATATTGGGGTTACGTGCACCCACAATTTTTACTACTGGTATACAGTGCCATTGTCTGACTGGGAATTCAAAGAGTATATTGGGAATACAAATACCCTCATTTCTTGCTACTGCCATATAGTGCCAGTGTCTGACTGGTAATTCAAAGAATATATTGGGGTTACGTGCACCCACAATTTTTACTACTGGTATACAGTGCCATTGTCTGACTGGGAATTCAAAGAATATATTGGGGTTATAAATACCCTCATTTCTTGCTACTGCCATATAGTGCCAGTTTCTGACTGGTAATTCAAAGAATATATTGGGGTTACGTGCACCCACAATTTTTACTACTGGTATACAGTGCCATTGTCTGACTGGGAATTCAAAGAATATATTGGGGTTATAAATACCCTCATTTCTTGCTACTGCCATATAGTGCCAGTTTCTGACTGGTAATTCAAAGAATATATTGGGGTTACGTGCACCCACAATTTTTACTACTGGTATACAGTGCCATTGTCTGACTGGGAATTCAAAGAGTATATTGGGAATACAAATACCCTCATTTCTTGCTACTGCCATATAGTGCCAGTTTCTGACTGGGAATTCAAAGAATATATTGGGGTTACGTGCACCCACAATTTTTACTACTGGTATACAGTGCCATTGTCTGACTGGGAATTCAAAGAATATATTGGGGTTACGTGCACCCACAATTTTTACTACTGGTATACAGTGCCATTGTCTGACTGGGAATTCAAAGAATATATTGGGGTTATAAATACCCTCATTTCTTGCTACTGCCATATAGTGCCAGTTTCTGACTGGTAATTCAAAGAATATATTGGGGTTACGTGCACCCACAATTTTTACTACTGGTATACAGTGCCATTGTCTGACTGGGAATTCAAAGAGTATATTGGGAATACAAATACCCTCATTTCTTGCTACTGCCATATAGTGCCAGTTTCTGACTGGGAATTCAAAGAATATATTGGGGTTACGTGCACCCACAATTTTTACTACTGGTATACAGTGCCATTGTCTGACTGGGAATTCAAAGAATATATTGGGGTTATAAATACCCTCATTTCTTGCTACTGCCATATAGTGCCAGTTTCTGACTGGGAATTCAAAGAATATATTGGGGTTACGTGCACCCACAATTTTTACTACTGGTATACAGTGCCATTGTCTGACTGGGAATTCAAAGAGTATATTGGGAATACAAATACCCTCATTTCTTGCTACTGCCATATAGTGCCAGTTTCTGACTGGGAATTCAAAGAATATATTGGGGTTACGTGCACCCACAATTTTTACTACTGGTATACAGTGCCATTGTCTGACTGGGAATTCAAAGAATATATTGGGGTTACGTGCACCCACAATTTTTACTACTGGTATACAGTGCCATTGTCTGACTGGGAATTCAAAGAATATATTGGGGTTATAAATACCCTCATTTCTTGCTACTGCCATATAGTGCCAGTTTCTGACTGGTAATTCAAAGAATATATTGGGGTTACGTGCACCCACAATTTTTACTACTGGTATACAGTGCCATTGTCTGACTGGGAATTCAAAGAGTATATTGGGAATACAAATACCCTCATTTCTTGCTACTGCCATATAGTGCCAGTTTCTGACTGGGAATTCAAAGAATATATTGGGGTTACGTGCACCCACAATTTTTACTACTGGTATACAGTGCCATTGTCTGACTGGGAATTCAAAGAGTATATTGGGAATACAAATACCCTCATTTCTTGCTACTGCCATATAGTGCCAGTTTCTGACTGGGAATTCAAAGAATATATTGGGGTTACGTGCACCCACAATTTTAACTACTGGTATACAGTGCCATTGTCTGACTGGGAATTCAAAGAATATATTGGGGTTACGTGCACCCACAATTTTTACTACTGGTATACAGTGCCATTGTCTGACTGGAATTCAAGAGTATATTGGGAATACAAATACCCTCATTTCTTGCTACTGCCATATAGTGCAGTGTCTGACTGGTAATTCAAAGAATATATTGGGGTTACGTGATGCACCCACAATTTTTACTACTGGTATACAGTGCCATTGTCTGACTGGGAATTCAAAGAATATATTGGGGTTACGTGCACCCACAATTTTTACTACTGGTATACAGTGCCATTGTCTGACTGGGAATTCAAAGAATATATTGGGGTTATAAATACCCTCATTTCTTGCTACTGCCATATAGTGCCAGTTTCTGACTGGTAATTCAAAGAATATATTGGGGTTACGTGCACCCACAATTTTTACTACTGGTATACAGTGCCATTGTCTGACTGGGAATTCAAAGAGTATATTGGGAATACAAATACCCTCATTTCTTGCTACTGCCATATAGTGCCAGTTTCTGACTGGGAATTCAAAGAATATATTGGGGTTACGTGCACCCACAATTTTTACTACTGGTATACAGTGCCATTGTCTGACTGGGAATTCAAAGAGTATATTGGGAATACAAATACCCTCATTTCTTGCTACTGCCATATAGTGCCAGTTTCTGACTGGTAATTCAAAGAATATATTGGGGTTACGTGCACCCACAATTTTTACTACTGGTATACAGTGCCATTGTCTGACTGGGAATTCAAAGAATATATTGGGGTTATAAATACCCTCATTTCTTGCTACTGCCATATAGTGCCAGTTTCTGACTGGTAATTCAAAGAATATATTGGGGTTACGTGCACCCACAATTTTTACTACTGGTATACAGTGCCATTGTCTGACTGGGAATTCAAAGAGTATATTGGGAATACAAATACCCTCATTTCTTGCTACTGCCATATAGTGCCAGTTTCTGACTGGGAATTCAAAGAATATATTGGGGTTACGTGCACCCACAATTTTTACTACTGGTATACAGTGCCATTGTCTGACTGGGAATTCAAAGAGTATATTGGGAATACAAATACCCTCATTTCTTGCTACTGCCATATAGTGCCAGTTTCTGACTGGGAATTCAAAGAATATATTGGGGTTACGTGCACCCACAATTTTTACTACTGGTATACAGTGCCATTGTCTGACTGGGAATTCAAAGAATATATTGGGGTTACGTGCACCCACAATTTTTACTACTGGTATACAGTGCCATTGTCTGACTGGGAATTCAAAGAGTATATTGGGAATACAAATACCCTCATTTCTTGCTACTGCCATATAGTGCCAGTGTCTGACTGGTAATTCAAAGAATATATTGGGGTTACGTGCACCCACAATTTTTACTACTGGTATACAGTGCCATTGTCTGACTGGGAATTCAAAGAATATATTGGGGTTATAAATACCCTCATTTCTTGCTACTGCCATATAGTGCCAGTTTCTGACTGGTAATTCAAAGAATATATTGGGGTTACGTGCACCCACAATTTTTACTACTGGTATACAGTGCCATTGTCTGACTGGGAATTCAAAGAATATATTGGGGTTACGTGCACCCACAATTTTTACTACTGGTATACAGTGCCATTGTCTGACTGGGAATTCAAAGAATATATTGGGGTTATAAATACCCTCATTTCTTGCTACTGCCATATAGTGCCAGTTTCTGACTGGTAATTCAAAGAATATATTGGGGTTACGTGCACCCACAATTTTTACTACTGGTATACAGTGCCATTGTCTGACTGGGAATTCAAAGAATATATTGGGGTTATAAATACCCTCATTTCTTGCTACTGCCATATAGTGCCAGTTTCTGACTGGTAATTCAAAGAATATATTGGGGTTACGTGCACCCACAATTTTTACTACTGGTATACAGTGCCATTGTCTGACTGGGAATTCAAAGAATATATTGGGGTTATAAATACCCTCATTTCTTGCTACTGCCATATAGTGCCAGTTTCTGACTGGTAATTCAAAGAATATATTGGGGTTACGTGCACCCACAATTTTTACTACTGGTATACAGTGCCATTGTCTGACTGGGAATTCAAAGAGTATATTGGGAATACAAATACCCTCATTTCTTGCTACTGCCATATAGTGCCAGTTTCTGACTGGGAATTCAAAGAATATATTGGGGTTACGTGCACCCACAATTTTTACTACTGGTATACAGTGCCATTGTCTGACTGGGAATTCAAAGAGTATATTGGGAATACAAATACCCTCATTTCTTGCTACTGCCATATAGTGCCAGTTTCTGACTGGGAATTCAAAGAATATATTGGGGTTACGTGCACCCACAATTTTTACTACTGGTATACAGTGCCATTGTCTGACTGGGAATTCAAAGAATATATTGGGGTTACGTGCACCCACAATTTTTACTACTGGTATACAGTGCCATTGTCTGACTGGGAATTCAAAGAGTATATTGGGAATACAAATACCCTCATTTCTTGCTACTGCCATATAGTGCCAGTGTCTGACTGGTAATTCAAAGAATATATTGGGGTTACGTGCACCCACAATTTTTACTACTGGTATACAGTGCCATTGTCTGACTGGGAATTCAAAGAATATATTGGGGTTATAAATACCCTCATTTCTTGCTACTGCCATATAGTGCCAGTTTCTGACTGGTAATTCAAAGAATATATTGGGGTTACGTGCACCCACAATTTTTACTACTGGTATACAGTGCCATTGTCTGACTGGGAATTCAAAGAGTATATTGGGAATACAAATACCCTCATTTCTTGCTACTGCCATATAGTGCCAGTGTCTGACTGGTAATTCAAAGAATATATTGGGGTTACGTGCACCCACAATTTTTACTACTGGTATACAGTGCCATTGTCTGACTGGGAATTCAAAGAATATATTGGGGTTATAAATACCCTCATTTCTTGCTACTGCCATATAGTGCCAGTTTCTGACTGGTAATTCAAAGAATATATTGGGGTTACGTGCACCCACAATTTTTACTACTGGTATACAGTGCCATTGTCTGACTGGGAATTCAAAGAGTATATTGGGAATACAAATACCCTCATTTCTTGCTACTGCCATATAGTGCCAGTGTCTGACTGGTAATTCAAAGAATATATTGGGGTTACGTGCACCCACAATTTTTACTACTGGTATACAGTGCCATTGTCTGACTGGGAATTCAAAGAATATATTGGGGTTATAAATACCCTCATTTCTTGCTACTGCCATATAGTGCCAGTTTCTGACTGGTAATTCAAAGAATATATTGGGGTTACGTGCACCCACAATTTTTACTACTGGTATACAGTGCCATTGTCTGACTGGGAATTCAAAGAATATATTGGGGTTATAAATACCCTCATTTCTTGCTACTGCCATATAGTGCCAGTTTCTGACTGGTAATTCAAAGAATATATTGGGGTTACGTGCACCCACAATTTTTACTACTGGTATACAGTGCCATTGTCTGACTGGGAATTCAAAGAGTATATTGGGAATACAAATACCCTCATTTCTTGCTACTGCCATATAGTGCCAGTTTCTGACTGGGAATTCAAAGAATATATTGGGGTTACGTGCACCCACAATTTTTACTACTGGTATACAGTGCCATTGTCTGACTGGGAATTCAAAGAATATATTGGGGTTATAAATACCCTCATTTCTTGCTACTGCCATATAGTGCCAGTTTCTGACTGGTAATTCAAAGAATATATTGGGGTTACGTGCACCCACAATTTTTACTACTGGTATACAGTGCCATTGTCTGACTGGGAATTCAAAGAGTATATTGGGAATACAAATACCCTCATTTCTTGCTACTGCCATATAGTGCCAGTTTCTGACTGGGAATTCAAAGAATATATTGGGGTTACGTGCACCCACAATTTTTACTACTGGTATACAGTGCCATTGTCTGACTGGGAATTCAAAGAGTATATTGGGAATACAAATACCCTCATTTCTTGCTACTGCCATATAGTGCCAGTTTCTGACTGGGAATTCAAAGAATATATTGGGGTTACGTGCACCCACAATTTTTACTACTGGTATACAGTGCCATTGTCTGACTGGGAATTCAAAGAATATATTGGGGTTACGTGCACCCACAATTTTTACTACTGGTATACAGTGCCATTGTCTGACTGGGAATTCAAAGAGTATATTGGGAATACAAATACCCTCATTTCTTGCTACTGCCATATAGTGCCAGTGTCTGACTGGTAATTCAAAGAATATATTGGGGTTACGTGCACCCACAATTTTTACTACTGGTATACAGTGCCATTGTCTGACTGGGAATTCAAAGAATATATTGGGGTTATAAATACCCTCATTTCTTGCTACTGCCATATAGTGCCAGTTTCTGACTGGTAATTCAAAGAATATATTGGGGTTACGTGCACCCACAATTTTTACTACTGGTATACAGTGCCATTGTCTGACTGGGAATTCAAAGAATATATTGGGGTTACGTGCACCCACAATTTTTACTACTGGTATACAGTGCCATTGTCTGACTGGGAATTCAAAGAATATATTGGGGTTATAAATACCCTCATTTCTTGCTACTGCCATATAGTGCCAGTTTCTGACTGGTAATTCAAAGAATATATTGGGGTTACGTGCACCCACAATTTTTACTACTGGTATACAGTGCCATTGTCTGACTGGGAATTCAAAGAATATATTGGGGTTATAAATACCCTCATTTCTTGCTACTGCCATATAGTGCCAGTTTCTGACTGGTAATTCAAAGAATATATTGGGGTTACGTGCACCCACAATTTTTACTACTGGTATACAGTGCCATTGTCTGACTGGGAATTCAAAGAATATATTGGGGTTATAAATACCCTCATTTCTTGCTACTGCCATATAGTGCCAGTTTCTGACTGGTAATTCAAAGAATATATTGGGGTTACGTGCACCCACAATTTTACTACTGGTATACAGTGCCATTGTCTGACTGGGAATTCAAAGAGTATATTGGGAATACAAATACCCTCATTTA